>NC_139633.1:42956009-43426009 GCF_964638095.1 Poromitra crassiceps | reverse complement strand
AGCAGGTCTAGATGCACAGAGAGAAAGACAGCAGGTCTAGATGCACAGAGAGACAGACAGCAGGTCTAGATGCACAGAGAGACAGACAGCAGGTCTAGATGCACAGAGAGACAGACAGCAGGTCTAGATGCACAGAGAGACAGACAGCAGGTCTAGATGCACAGAGAGACAGACAGCAGGTCTAGATGCACAGAGAGACAGACAGCAGGTCTAGATGCACAGAGAGACAGGCAGCAGGTCTAGATGCACAGAGAGACAGACAGCAGGTCTAGATGCACAGAGAGACAGACAGCAGGTCTAGATGCACAGAGAGACAGACAGCAGGTCTAGATGCACAGAGAGACAGGCAGCAGGTCTAGATGCACAGAGAGACAGACAGCAGGTCTAGATGCACAGAGAGACAGACAGCATGTCTAGATGCACAGAGAGACAGACAGCAGGTCTAGATGCACAGAGACAGACAGCAGGTCTAGATGCACAGAGAGACAGACAGCAGGTCTAGATGCACAGAGAGACAGACAGCAGGTCTAGATGCACAGAGAGACAGACAGCAGGTCTAGATGCACAGTACGTGACCACCTGTCACAAACTGAGACAGCCCACAATGACCTGTCTCACCTTACGTTATTTGACTTTTCAGACCTGTTTTACTTATCAAGTGTTTGTTTATTGCCGTGTTATATCATTCTAACACTGTATGTATTGTTAATAATATTGCGCTATATCATTCTAACACTGTATGTAATAATATTGTCATAATTTGTAGTAGTATAGTAGTACAGTTGCATATTGTTATACAGTAATAGTTATTATCTCAATACGGTTCTTGCTCTGTCAGTATCTTACCTGGTATTCTGCGAGCAGAACTGATTCTGTCTCATTTAATGTATCCACTGTTTACTTTGTTCTTACATCAGTTGTATCTTTTTGTTGATCGTCCTGAAATGCTTTGGCAATTTTGTTGTTGACATTCATGCCAATAAAGCAATTTGAATTGAATTGGGAGGGAGAGAGAGGGAGTGAAAGAGGGGGAGAGAGAAATAGGAGAGAGAAAGAGGCCAGAGAGGGAGGGAGAAAGGGGTGAGAGAGAGTGAGAGAGAGAGATAGGGGGAAAGAGGATAGAGAGGGAGAGATAGAGGGAAAGAGGAGAGAGGGAGAGATAAAGAGAGAGTGCATGTGCATGTCAGTGTGTGTTAGGTACTTGTTCCAGTGGCTCTTGGAGTTCTTGTAGAGGGCGGGGAACATGACGGGGAGGAGCTTAGCAGCGTTGTCGCTGATCAGACTCATGATGTATTCATTGTTCCAGTAGTACAGAGCTCGCTCCGCCACCTGCACGCACACACACGCGCGCACGCACGCACGCACATACACACACACACACACACACACACACACACACACACACACACACACACACACACACACACACACACACACACACACACAGGTAACAGGTAACAAAATATATAGTTAACTAGAATGACCGCAAGACCAGTGGTGCTGCGATTTTATCACTCGATGCACAGAAGGCGTTTGATCAGGTTGAGTGGCCTTATATGTCTGAGTCACTGCACAGATTCGGGTTTGGCGATTCATTCATATCCTGGGTCAGGCGCGGACTGCATAATCGGGCACGTCGGGCAAATGCCCGGTGGCCTGGCCTGGCCTGGCCTGAAAAAAAATAATAAAATAAAATTGGTGCCCGCAGTCAGGCCACTCACTGAACAGCAGGCCAGGCGCCGCCTACTGGTTTACTAGTGGTTTTATTACTTTATTCAGGGTTAAAGTGGGTGCATCTCATTGTAAAATTGGACTCGGCCCAAATTGGGCTTCAAACGGCCCAAAATCGGCCTGGCCTGCTTGGTATCTGATGCCCGGCCTGAATTATGATCCCAGTCCGCCCCTGTCCTGGGTAAAGCGTATATATGCTAGTCCGGCATGCTCAGTTATAACCAATGGCGACAAGTCAACCAGGTTTCCATTATTTTGTTCGGTCCAGCAGGGTTGCCCTCTCGCCGGCCCTCTTCGCCGTCGCGCTTGAGCCCCTTGCCTTAAAAATACGTAGTCACGCAAGCCAGGCCTTGAGGTCGGAGGTGTCGAGACGCGTATCAGTTTGTATGCCGACGATGTAATAATATACCTGCATAATTCAGTAAAATATATCCCCCCTCTCCTAGGACTAATCACTTCCTTCGGTAAGCTGTCTGGATACACAATTAATTGGACAAAAAGTGACTTTATGCCTCTCTCTGATCTCTTTACTCCTGGGTTCCTGGAGAGTCTCCCATTCAAATTAGCAAAGGGCCGCCTCACCTATCTTGGCTTGACCATACCCAGAGATCCTAAGCTAATATTTAAGTTGAATTTTAGGGATTTTGTTTCAAAACTTAAACAATGTATAGAAAGCTGGAAAATCCTCCCTTTGTCCATGATTGGTCGTATAAACTCAATTAAGATGGTTTCACTTCCCAGGTTCCTTTATTTGTGTCAAAGCCTCCCCATTTTTCTTACATCGGCTTTCTTCAAAGAGCTGGACTCCATAATTCTGTCCTATATTTGGAATTATAAGAACCATAGAATTTCTAAAATTCATCTGCAAAAACCTAAGTCTGCAGGGGGGCTGGCCTTACCAGTGTTTAAGCACTATTACTGGGCTGCCAATGTTAGGGCTCTGATGTTTTGGCGACAAGGAACTCCTGGCAATTTAACTCCCGGGGCCCCTCTGTGGCTAAAAATGGAGGTTGGCTCTATCGCCAGGTCCTCATTGCCAGCCATGTTGTTTTCTAAGCTAGAGGAGCCTGGGACTTTGAAAGGTTTGAGTTTTGTTGTGAAAAACTGTCAGAATTCTGAATCAGGTTAAGAAAGTTTTGAATGTACCAGATGTTTCTGTTCAGACACCAATCTGTTTTAATCATTCTTTTTTGCCCTCATGGTCAGATAGAATTTGCCATGCCTGGAGTGAAAAGGGGCTGGTCTCCATCAGTGACCTGTATATTGATGGCCAATTTGCATCCTTTGATCTTCTGAAGAGAGCATTTGAGTTGCCCCAAACGCATCTTTATAGATATATACAAGCTAGACATTATGTCCGATCCAAGATTCGCCATTTTGAAGTTCTCCCAGATGAACATGTTTTTTTTAGGTTTTGTTAAGCCCTCCCAACTCTAGGCATCTTATTTCTAAGTTTGTGTGTTTGTTCGACGATTGCATTAAGGCCCCCACTGAGAGGATCAGAGAGGCGTGGCAGGAGGAACTTGGTGTGGATCTGTCTGAAATCATATGGGACAGGAGTCTGTCTGTGGTCCAGCTCTGCTCAGTTAATAGCAGACATCAACTTATCCAATTTAAAGTTGCTCACCGTCTTCATTACTCCAAGCATAGGTTACACAAGATATATCCTTCGGTCTCACCACTATGTGATAGGTGTCAGGTGTCGGAGGGCACACTGTCCCATGCTTTTTGGTTTTGCCCTTCACTATCAGGATTCTGGGCCAAAATATTTGATTGGTACTCTAAGGCCTACAAGATAACCCTCCAACTGGAGGCGGAACTCGCCATCTTCGGCTGCTCGGAGTCCTCTTTGCTCCTCCCAATGGCCGTGCAGCAATCTCTGACACAGGGAATGACAGTTGCCAAGAAACTAATTTTGAAGGAATGGAAGTCCTCCTCTCCACCTTCTTTTCAGCTGTGGCTGACAGACATGATCTCAGTTATACGTATGGAGAGACTCAGATTCCAGAGGACAAATTCTTTAAGGAAATGTTTTGTTATTTGGGACCCGTTCCTGACCTATTTCGATCAGGCTAAAAGCAGTAATTGAGTTTCTTTTGGATCCTTTGTACAGTATTTTTTTTTTTATCGATTTGTAAGCACATTTTCTATGACTGGTAGCACCATTTTGTAGAATTGTAATGTCGAATGTATGTATATATGTTTTTTCTTTTCTTTTTTCCTGTTCTTGTTTTGTTTTCTTTATGTTCTGAAAAAGTAAAAAAAATAAAAAATAAAAAAAAATAGAATGACCGCACTGCGGATTTATGCCTCCGCCAACAAGTCAGCAGTCGACATGCATGTCTGTCCAGACTTTGACGTTTGAGCCAAATGAAATTTGGTCAAGGTGTTACTGAGATATGGCGTTACCGAGCTTGAAAATGGCGAAAAAGGCAAATTAGATCAAATTCCGTCAAGACATTCCTGAGATTTCACGTTAACGAACATGAAACGAGCGGCCGTGATGTCACAGCCAAGAACCTTCAACTTTGACGACCAGAATCGAATCAGTTCATCCTTGAGTCCAAGTAGTCGTTTGAGGCAAATTGGAAGAAATTCCGTAAAGGCGTTCTTAAGATATCGCGTTAACAAGCTTTAAAATGTCATTTGTGAGGTCACAGTGACCTTACCCTTTGTCCTTTGACCACCAAAATCGAATTAGTTCATGCTTGAGTCCAAGTTGACGTTTGAGCCAAATTGGAAGAAATTCCGTCAAGGCGTTCCTGTGATATTGCGTTAAAGAGCTTGGAAATGGGGTTAGTGAGGTCACAATGACCTTGAACTTTGACCTTTAACTCATTGAGTGCCAATGACGACTAAAGTCGTCAATTCAAATAGTAACGTAGAGTGCCAATGACGACTAAAGTCGTCAATTGTGTTTTTTGACGGTGGGACGTGGATCAAAGCCTGATGCATCTCCTGTAAAAATATGGGGGATGTTGAAGGTGTATAAGCTATTTTACGGACCTATTAGGTGGCGACAGTGCTCTCCAGATTAGAGAAAGGTGAGGAAAAAAACAGAGAAGAAGCCGTGGGCACACGAAAACCGATGCATGCTGTAACGTTAGCTGTGCCTGTGAACAGCAGCCAATCTTCTCCCACAATTGAGCCTTTCTGTCTGTTGTGATAGCCCCTCCACATGATTAGTTGCCAGAAAAGGAGCACCCGACACCAGCGTCTTTCTGAAAAGATAAATTATTCTCAGCTGGAAGCGCTGGGAGCCGGCGACAAAAACGGCCGAGCGCTGTGAAAATAGGCTGGGTGCAGCCACTTTGAAACGTGCAGCAGAAAATTCAGAGCAGAGAGCCACCAGAGACACTCCCACGGAGGAGGGGTTTGCAGTTGAGGGGGGTGGGGCACGCAGGGCACCATACAACACCGACCCAGACAGCAGGCTCGATGGACAGATTGGCAAACACAAGCTAGAATATCTGATGCCCACCAGCAGTAAATCAAGACCAGCAAGAAGGTGTAGGGTCTGCGCACGCAGGGGCCAGCGCTGCTGGTTGCAGCTAAAAAATATTATTTTGCCATCAAAATTCCTTTGTTTTATTGAAGGAAATTATTTTTGAGGTGTCACTACATCAGAAAATATTAGCTTCAGAGTCAGTGATGTGCTTGAAATGCTTAATTTCACAAAAGGCTCATTATCTCAGCTTCTAGTTTGAAACGTCTGTTTTTGCTGAAACCAACCTATATTCTACTGCTGATAACTAAAGAACGGAAAATGATATCAATAAACTTTTTTTTGCTGATGATACAAGATAGTCTCATCGTTCTTTGGGCGTGTTCGGTGTTTACATAGTAATATCACACAATATTCTGTGGGTCTTGAGAAATCACTGAAAACGCTCTGAAAGGGCTGGCACTGGGAGCATCCGTTTTCCAAAAGTGGCTGGCACTCAATGAGTTAACCACCAAAATCTAATCAGTTCATCCTTGAGTCCAAGTGGACATTTGAGGCAAATTCGAAGAAATTCCATCAAGACATTCCTGAGCCATCACATTAACGAGCTTGAAAATGGCGTTTGAGAGGTCACAGTGACCTTGACCTTTGACCACCCAAATCTAATCAGTTCATCCTTGAATCCAAGTCGACGTTTGAGGCAAATTTGATGAAATTCCGTGAAGGAGTTCCTAAGATATCGCATTATCGAACATCATACGGACGGACAACCCGAAACCATAATGCCTCCGGTCTGGCTATCGCCAGCATAGGCATAAAAAGGGAGAGATCTAATCAGAACACAAGAAGTGTAGGGGTTCCCAACCTTTTTTGGCTTGTGACCCTATTTTGACGTCACAAAAATCTAGGGACCCGAGTCATTTCAAATTCCGGTACACCATCGATAATATCATCAGTGACATTGTCAGTGATGTCATATGCTTATTTTCCCCCGCAGAATTCTGACTTTAATCTAAAAATTCTGACTTTAATCTAAAAATTCTGACTTTAATCTCAGAATCCTCATAACAACTGCTATTATTGTTTAGAGTCCGGACGGCCCATGGAAAGAAGCTGTTTTTCAGTCTATTTGTTCGACTCTTGATGCTCCTGTACTTCCTGCCCGAGGGCAGCAGGCTGAGCAGGTGATGACCAGGGTGGAGGTGGTCGCGGATGATCCGCTCTGCCCTGGAGAGACAGCGGGAGCTGGCTATGTCGTCTAGGGAGGGGAGAGGACAGCCAGTTATCCTCTCGGCTGACCTAATCACCCTCTGTAGCCTCTTCCTGTCAGCTGCGGTGGAGCCAGCGTACCACACTGTGATGGCATACGCCAGTACGCTTTCGATGGTGGATCGGCAGTGGCGGTCCGTCCACCAGGCACAACAGGCAGGCGCCTGGGGCCTCGTCCACTAGAGGGCCTCGCAGACCCGAGCATTTTATTTCTTTATTTTTTGCGGAGCAGTCGGCTACCACCATGCATTGTCAGATATCAATTCAAGAGTGTTATCAGAGCAGGCAGAACAACGAAGAAGTGTTTCAGAGTGGTGCAGAGAAGAAAATTAGGAAAGTGTCTACTGATGGAAGTAGCTATATGCTGTGATCATCTCGCCAGTCTTGTGTCTTTGGTTGAGAGTCGCACATGCGCATTTCAGGCACAAGGAACAGGAACAACATTACTGATGTCGGGGATTTCACTTATACACCACACATTAGGCAGTCCCACAGAGCTTTGCAGGTTCATTAGTCGGTCTGCATATGGTCCGAGAGAGTGACATAAAGAGCTGTTACGGCGTGTCGTGTTGCTATGCATCAAACAGTTGTGTTTGTAGCCTGTTACCGCGTTGCACGTTTTCCTGTGAAAAAGAGTGATGACCGTCCATAGTAAGTAACTAGCCAGTACATACATGTGTTTAACGCGAGTACTTTCATACACATTCATACCGGTTTTTGTTATTTCTATAGACCAAATCACCGTGACGTCACCATGTAAACAACATTTACTTCCGGGTACTACTTCGGGAAGGCGGCAGGTTTAAATGTGCGTGTTGTCAAATAAATGCTGTCAAAACCTCTCGTTGTTTTCGGCCGACTACTTTCAATTTAAATGTTCAAACGGTTGGTAAACATGCTTGTCCGACGTATCTAGCCTTTCTTCTGTGTTTGTTTTATGTAGTGTTAGCTAGCTAATAACGTTTGTTTACAACTGTCAAACTCACTGTTTTTTTGCAGACTCGTTAACGTTACGTTACAGACAGAGGCTACTGACGCCGCTCGGATACAGCTCGGAACCCGGATGTTGTAGCTGTAGTAAGCCTGTGCCGCCGAATCCAGAGTTCTCTTTGCTCATGTTTGCCCTTTGCAGAGGGAATTCTGAATAATCCAAATCTTGACCCCCTCTTTATGGTCACTGGACATCCAACAACACAACGCCGGTCTTCGCCTGGAGCCTCCAGATCCCTAGGACTGCCACTGTGGAGCGGTAGAAGGTTACCAGCAGCTTCTCCTCCAGATTGTTCCATCTGAGTACTCTCAGGAAGTGGAGTCGCTGCTGGGCCTTCTTTACTACCGCTGCAGTGTTGACTGACCAGGCGAGGTCCTCAGAGATGTGTGCCCCCAGGAACTTAAAGTGGGGGACCCTCTCCACAGTCCCCATTGATGTAGAGCGGGGCAGGGGCAGTCTTATTCTTCCTGTAGTCAATGACCACCTCCTTGGTTTTCTTGGTGTTGAGGGAGAGATTGTTCCTGGCACACCACTCCACCAGACGCCGCACCTCGTCCCTGTACGCCGTCTCATCATTATTCGTTATGAGCCCCACCAGGGTGGTGTCATCCGCGAATTTGATGATGGTGTTGGTGGGGTGGGTGGGTTGTGCAGTCATGGGTGTAGATGCCATACAGGAGCGGGCTCAACACGCGGCCTTGTGGGGAACCGGTGCTGAGCGTCAGGGTGGAGGAGCTGTGTGTCCATATTTGAACAGATTGTGGGCAGTTTGTGAGGAAGTCTTTGATCCAGGCACAGGTGGATGAGGGGAAGTCCAGGGCAACCAGCTTGTCCACTAGGATGTCAGGAAGGATGGGGTTGAATGCCGAGCTGTAGTCGACAAAGAGCATCCTGACGGAGGGCCCTGGATGTTCCAAGTGGCTCAGAGCAGTGTGGAGAGCACACTAAACTTCTTCTTATTATATTTTATTATCTTATTATTATAAACCAAATATCAAAAATAACATCTCCACCCTCTTTGCTTTGCGCATAATCTTCAACTAAACCCTAAATATCGCAGTCGAAAACATATAAAACACATTTTAATATTTGTTTTACATTGCAATTCCAATACAAAACAGCAGAGGATGCTGCAGCACCATAAGCACCCCCACTTCCCGCGCCACTGTCTGTATTGCACTCGATTGCATGTTCAAACCTTAATACATTCCAGATTTATACTGTTGATCTTTCCGATGAGTTTGGAAATTCTAGAGAAACGTTGAAATAATGCATTACACTTTAACTAAGCCCAGCTTGCCCGGCAGATGGTACCAACTGCCCAGGCTTCTCCGTTCATCAGCAGGAAGCATGCTGTACTATCTGCCCAGTCTTCCCTGTTCATCTGCGGCAGGGACTGCTGCCACTCGCACATCAGTCTGCACCGCCACAGCAGATGATGCAAAGACCCTTGACGGACAGACATCACTCCAGAGGCGCAACTGGCATGGTCTAAAGACTGAAGCTGCCAATGATGAATGATGATGTGGTTCTAGCTGTGGTTCTATGTTTTGTTCTAGCTGTGGTTCTATGTGTGGTTCTAGTACCTGGAAGTGCGGGCTGGACACACACTTGGCCAGCTGCCTGAACAGCGGCTCCTGGACCTTCACAAACTCAGACGGCTCGATGACGTCCAAGATCTCCTCCAGCTCGTTGAGGAACATCACCTCTTTGGGACTGTGGGTCTTCGGCCAGAACTTCAGCAAGCCCATGATCACCTGGGGGGAGGCGGGGGTATGATAGTGTTTATAAAATGGATAGTTCGGTCCTCGATTGTGATTGCTTTGAAGCCGTTGTAAAATACTCTATAAACACACCTGTGACCACTAGGGGTGTGCCACCTTAGGCACCTCACGATTCGATTCGATTACGATTAAGGGTGCTACGATTCGATTAAAAAACGATTACGATTAATCACGATTACGATTTCGATGCATCTTTTCCCCATACAGGATTTCTTTGTCAGTATCTTTTTCCCCATACAGGATTTCTTTGTCAGTATCCATTAATTAAAGGAAACAAACAAATTTACCTCCATTATCTTTTATTTAGATCAATCAGACCAAACACAATACATACAAAACATTTTACATTTCCTACAACAAAAAGCTGCTCTTTACAGGTGAGATTATTTTAAACAAAGTGCGTTTAGAAACTTCTTTTATTTTAACCAAAATTCTCTGCTGTTTTCACAGATTTAGGATTAATATAAAAAACAAATAGCTTATTCTGCTGTTTTCACAGATTTCTGTACTGGCAGGATTAATACAAAAATAGCTTATTCTGTATTCAGTAATAGAAAATAAAACTTTTAACCAAAATCCTCTGCTTTTTTCACAGATTTCGGTACTAGCATGTTTGTTTAATACAAAACAAATAGCTTATTCATAAATAATAAATAAAGACTTCCAAACAAAATCCTTTACAAATGACCAGTGAGCAGCATAGCATCATCCCACAACAAGCAAACGTTTTCCTATCCACAACCAAAAGCAGCTTTAAAACTAAATAAGTGGCGGATGAATAAAATAACAGAATTAACAGATTCACCCCTTCACCTCCCCTCTCCTTCGAGCCACCCTGCATGCTTTCTTCAGGGATTCCAGTACTTCGGTTTTGGTCTCGTCATACAGTTGAGGAACTGCTTTCTGGGTGAAATACTTTCGCGTCGGTAATTGGTATCTCGGTTCCAATGTACGCATCATAGCGCGAAAGCCTGTGTTGTCGACGACAGCGTATGGACGTAAATCCTTAGCTATGAAGGTAGCAATGGAGGTTGAGATTATTTTCGCCCTGTCAGAGCCGCGGGGAAGTTTTCTGAACCCGTCCTCAATTCTTCGCTGGTTAGCAGTAGCAACAACCAGCGTCTTCTCCGCCTCCCACCCGGGATGAAAACGCGTGAGGTGGTGCCTCATGTTCGTGGTGTTGCCACTGTACTTGATTCGTGTTTTACACGTCGTACACACGGAGTAGTTTCTGTCAAGCGTCGTTCTGCCTTCATGTTCATAAAACCCGAATCGCCTCCACACGGTGGATTTTAACCCAGATGGGTGAATCTTACGCTCAGTCAGAGCAGCTAGCGCGTTAGCTGCTGCCGCCGCCATTTTCTCTGTCTAGTGTCTACAGTCGGTCTTATGAGTCCGTCCCTTAAAACTGTCCGGCCGGCTTTTTTCGTTCCGGGCGCTACGGCTCTGTTTCTGTGGTCAGGAAAAGTAATCGATAATCGAACATTTTGCATCGATTTGAATCGTTACGTGTCTTATCGCGATGCATCGAAGAAACGATTTTTCGGCACACCCCTAGTGACCACATCACAGTATCACTGCGCCATGTTACATAGCATGTCTCTGTCTAAGCCCGCTGCCTGCTGGCTTTAACGTTTGTCAGCCTCAAAACGCCACTGAGTGACCAAAACATTAGCTAGTTAAACATCTCGAGTCACGCTCTTCACATTGCGGGTGGTCATCAGCATTAACATCCGTCGTCTGGTTGTTGATATCTCAGCAATAGGCGTCAGCCAATGAGGATCCTGTAATAAACTCAAGTCAATAAACTACAGTATGTTCTCACAACAACTGTTCTGACTCACCGGCTCTGTTAGACTGCTGTCCTTCTCCAAGAACTGCACCACACAGTAGGCTAGCTGGAGAGACAGACAGACAGACAGACAGCCAGCCAGGCAGAGAGAGAGAGACAACCAGACAGGCAGGCCGACAGACAGGCAGGCAGACAGACATACAGGCACGTCAGGCAGGCAGGCAGAGAGAGAGAGACAGACAGACAGACAGACAGACAGACAGGCAGAGACAGACTGTTAGGGCGTCTTCAGACATGCCTAGTCCGGTTCCTTGGTTGGGACCAGTTGTGAGATGCTGGTTTGGTTTCACACCAGCCAAATGGACCAGACAGGTCCAAACCTCCAGATCGGCCAGGATATCTGGGAATTTATATTTTGCATCCCTGGAGAGTACCAGAGTAGTCTCCCGTGATGGAAAATCTAAATTCCCTGCAGGCTGAAATGATAACAATGATAACAATGCTCGTGATGCGCGGGTCAGGGTTTTTTAACGCCCGCACCAACCCAACCTGTCGTCGGAGCCAAAATATCTGAAAATGCCGAACCCAACCCAACCCAGCAGCCCGCAAATGGCCAATTTAATGTAATATATCTCCGGACTCAGGAGGAGCACCGCAGAGCTTTCCAAGGTGTCCAAACTCTGTCTCTCCCCCCCCCCTCTCTCTCTCTCACAGACAGACACACACATGCGTGCGCGACGGCAGTTTTACTGCTCTGGATGCGTTGCGCGGCTGCTTTCATGTCGTTAGGAGTTCTTTCTGCTTCGTCGGCGTTACAAACTCAGCTATTATCGGTGTTTCTTCAATTAATCCAAGGTCTTCAAATGGAGGTAGCAGGTAGAGGTAGGCTACAGAAACAGTTCTTATTCTTTCCCATTTCTTTTAATTACCTCGTGCGCTCTCAATTGGTCACGTGGCAGTAAAGTTGACAAATAGATCACAGTCGAGTCCACACAGAAAATCTGCGGTAGGATTCGTTTTATGGACACTTCAAATAATAATTACAGTGAATAATCCTTCCAAAATGTTTGTTTTGAGAGCACATAGGCTACCTCATTTGAAGCCTTTCTTTACTCCACCATGTAGGCTATAGAGAGTGCAGCAGGTGCAGTCGGCTTCAGACTCGCCTTGTCTGTCTGATTGTGTGTACGTGTGTGTGAGAGAGAGTTCACGTCTTTAATAAAGGGTTTGTCTGCGTGTTTCACTGCTCTAACTCTAAATAATTTGATAATGTTGCTTTGTCACGTTCTGAGCCTGCTCCGCCTGCACCCGCCATATTTTCCTAATTTGCCAACCCAGACCGCCTTTGGGGCGGGCCAGCCCGCGGGACCCGGCGGGTTCTGGGCAGCCCGCGGGACCCGGCGGGTTCTGGGCAGCCCGCGTCTCACTAGTGTGCGCGTTAGCCGTTAGGTATGCCGTGATTTATTATAGAGAGCTAAAGCCATGACCGCTTCCGCGTTAGCATATGAACCAAGGGATTTAATCCGCCATTCATTTTTCCATAGACATTTCGTAATGCTTATTGGTCAAACCAAGCGATTCAGCTATATGTAGAATCAGGAGAGGCCATGGCTGTGTTTGAAATGCACAGTATGTACAGTAGGTAGCATTTCTAGGTAGGAAGTTGGAATTTTTAAACTTTTACTGCCTGAAACAAGTAGGATACAACATTCTGTGCAGCCTTTCTAGGGACCTATTTTTGGCAAATTTTCAAGGAAGCATGTTCCTTAGGTGGGGTAGGATATCCCATAATACCTTGCGACCTGACGAGGAAGAATGAAACTAGCCCCAAAACTTCTGTATAATGGTGGTGACCAAAAAGCTCTTACTAGAGAACAACATTCACTATAATAACAAACATCTGTCCCTTTCTTTTCCTTTTTCAGTGTTTCCCCTACCATTCTGGCCCGCCAGGCCAGAAAAGAAATTGAAAAAAAAAATATATATATATACAGTATATATATATATATATATTTTTTTTTAAAGATTTTTTCCCCTGCTCTCGCCAAAATTTCAATAAATCTTTATGGCATATTATTACAATACAACAATACTGGTGTTGACAGTAATAGAAGATGCCAAATCATTCAAAACAATAAGCATTTTGCTTTTACGAGCATTGTGCCAGCGTGCAGCGGTGTTCCAAAATGTGTCAACGTGTGTCGTTGCCTGGGAAACGCACATCCCATAATACAACTGTTCGCATCGCATCCCATAATAGTATGATGATACTTGGGATGCCATTGCGAACATAGATGTGAACAGGTTAGCTAAAAGTTTAGCGTCGCCAGCGACGCCCCCACCGTTGCGGTCGGGGTACGTTTCGCAATCCCTCCAGGCCTGAAAGATTTTCTAGGGGAAACACTGTTTTTATTTTCAATAACATCAAATATTACTTCATTTTAGTGCGGTCAGTTGCTTGTAAGGTGTCAGGAAAGTCACTTTTGACCGATACACCTTCATGCTACCTTGAGGACGTCTGAAACCAATTCTTTCTCGAATTAAGCAGGTACCTACTTAGGGTGCTAGGTGAATTAAGCAGGTACCTAGAGCCGTTTTCCCACATGCGATTTGTCCCGCTAAATGACCGGAATGTGGTCTAATGCCTTCATGTGTGAAAGTTGTTGTTCCGGTATAAGCGCGACCCCGTCATCGCGGACATTTCACCAGTTTCGAGCCAGTCAGAAGAGCGGTATGCGCGATAACGGACACAAGTTAAGAACGGGTCCAGTCATTTCCCGCGACACCGGTCCTTCTCTCATGGGCGAGGTGTACACACGTTGCTTAATGTTCCAGCGGGCATAATCTAATCATTCGCGCACATTAAAGCAAACTGGCGAAATGATCTTGTGATAATAAGAGCGGTATGTCAGCTTCATGTGTGGGCGTGCCGATTTCCCCCTCTCCTCTGCTGCCTGCTCGCTCTCTGGCCAGTCCTTCAGTCCTCCTCCTTCAGTCACAGCCCGACAGGGACACAGACAGCTCTGAGAGTCTTGCAAGCCGCCCAAAGCTTGTTGAGAAAGCAAATGCACGAAGCAAAATGTGGAAGTATTTTGCTTACGTTGCCGACAGCGAAGGCAAGCCCGGACACATCAAACGAAGCCAGTCTGTAAAAAGTGCTTTAACACGACGCAGGTGAACGGATAAACATCGAACCAGCCAGGCTATTTCTCTCAGACACGGATCCCAACTTCTTCAAATATTTCAGTTCAAAGACTGGTTAGCGAATGTGAATGATACAACATGCCCTCTTAAGTCAAACGAGTGTGATTTGTGATAGACTGCTTGCTTGTGTTTCATACACAGACCCTATTTCAGTCAGACCAAACATAAAAAAATAAAAAGGTTGAGTTTTTGTTTGTTTTTTAGGGACCTCTGACCTGTGGGTGATAGACGCTGAGAGATTTGACTTTATGAAGCGGCAGCAGAACTCTGATCAGAAACATCTTGTGTTCTTCTTTCAGCGGCAGAGCGAAGCCATTGATTATACTGAGGGAGAGAGAGACAGAGAGAGAGAGGAGACAATGAGAGAGAGAGGGGGAGAGAGAGGAGACAGAGAGAGCGAGACAGGGAGAGAGACAAAGAGAGAGAGGGGGAGAGAGAGACAGAGACAAAGTGAGAGAGGGATGGGGGGAGAGGGAGAGACACAGAGGGGGGGGGAGAGAGACAGACCGAGAGAGATCAAAGATGCATGGTTAGATGAAAGTAAATGAATTGGTGTGTTTGTGACAAAACTGTGTGTAGCATATGTGATCGTAATGTGCTTAATGTGTGTGTATGTGTGTGTGTGTGTGTGTGTTACCTTCCCAGTATCTCCAGTAGCTCAGCAATGCCGTTGTGATGTTCCGTCTCATAGATAAATCTGCATAATAACATGAGCAGTGTTAAGACTGGGAATACTGGAGGAGACTGGGAATACTGCAGGAGACTGTGGTTCTGGTGGTGTGTGGTTCTGTAGCAGGGTCTCTGTAGGTTTCAACAACTTAAATTTGAGACTTTTTAAAACCACTATGAACTATTTCATGTCCATACTGGCAAGAAAAAAGGTACGAGGGATGTGAAGGAAAATCAGTCTTTGATGCTCCCAATGTGAAACTATATTGGGGGATGGAAGCAGGCGTTTGCTGCTGGCTTTTTACAGCATATTACAGCTTTTTACTTCCAATACTGTACAACTCTAATGCCTTTATACCCTATACAGGATGTTCCTAATTTCAGCGTTTTCTTGCAAAAGGTGCAGCGGCTTCAAATTTGTCATGCACTGTGTCATGTTATTTAAATGGAACGTTATAAACTTGATAAAAGGTGCGTTAAATTCATAACCAAAAGGATTTAAGAACTGGCAAAATCATATTTAAGACATTTGATATGAATGCAGTGGAATTTAAGGGCATTTTAAGGCCCAAAATTCAGATCATTGGATTTTAGACTTTTTAAGGCCCCACGGAAACCCTGCTGTGGTGGCTGTGGTGGTTGTGACCTGTAGAAGATGTTGTTTATCGTGCGGCGGATGTAGGCCCTCAGACCCAGGAACTTCCCGTAGATCCTGTGGAGGATGGTCTTCAGGAAGTCTCTCTCTCTGGGGTCTTCACTGTCAAACAGCTCCAGCAGCTACACAAAGACACACGCACGCACGCGCACACACACACACACACACAGGTTATTGCATTGCGAGGTTTTAGTTTTAATTTAGTTTAAAGGGACAGCTCACCTTAAAATCCAAAATACATATTTTTCCACTTACCTGTAGTGAGTGCTATTTATCCATCTACATGTAGATCAGGGGTTTTCAAAGTCTGAGACTCAGACTCAGACAAAGCTTGGAAAAAGGCCCCCCCTTGCTCATTTCCTGGGTGCCTATATGATCATGGTTATATTATTTGATCCCATACCCTCAACAATTGAGCCAAGATAGCCTGATATTTACTGCTGTTTGACATACTTCAGACTATACCAAATACATAAAAAAGGGTCTGTCTGAACTCTGAAGGCATGTATTTGTTTCTGACTCTGGGAAAGTGGGAAAAACAATAAAATTCCCCAAAATCACTGTATCTCTGTAACCAAATCACACACATCGGCTATTCTATGTGTTCTCCTTTTGATTACTAATATAATAACTCGTATAATATTTTTTCACTTCCATTCACTGAGCCTCCCCTGAAACTGTTTGGAGCCTCCCTGGGGAGGCCCGCCTCCCACTTTGAAAACCTCTGATCTACCGGTAGATTGTTTTGGTGTTAGTTGCAGAGTTTTGGAGGTATCGGCCGTAGAGATTTCTGCATTCTCTCCAATACAATTGGAACTGGATGGCACTCGGTTTGTGGTGCTCAAAGCACCAAAAATACATTTGAAAACCTTAACAGCAATGTGTCTTTACAGAAATCATGACCCGGACACAAACACATTATCTCCACATTTCTATCTTAGATCATCTATGTAGATTACAGTTATGAATGAAATTCTGAAAAATGAACTTTGATTTTTTTTTTGCATACATTATTACATATGAATACCCAGGGATAGAGCTGGGTATTGGTTCAAATTTCAAGAATCGATTCGATTCCAATTCACAAGGTTGCGAATCGATTAATCCCGATTCGATTCGATTCGATTCGATCCGATCCGATTAATTTCAATATCGATTTGGTTAGTGATACCAAAACGTGTTTTTTGAGCTGTAACCTGAATTACATGACTGTCCAGTTATGTAACACAGGGGTTCCCAACCTTTTTTGCGCCAAGTAGATACATGGGGAAAAAAGTTGCGGACTGGTTGTCAATTTTAATGGTTTTAGTTACACATATATTTACTCACCAGGTGGTGACAAAGGGTAAATAACAGCCTTTTCATCTGTCAATAAAGACACTTTCACAATTATGCACAGTGATTTGATTTCAGCCTATATAATTTCTAAAAGTAGATATTAATGATCAAACATTTCCATTTATGTAGCCTACAGTATTTATGTTTTTGTTTCAACTACAAACATATATAAATGTCAACTTGAAACTATGTTTCAACTACCACACACAGCATAATATTTTAGCCTGTTTATATATATATATATATTTTTTAGCCTGTTTTTATATTTTTATATTTAAAAAAAAAAAATCGATCTCTGGTCATATGAATCGATATCAAAGGAATAAAAATAAAAATAGATTAAAAATCGGAGAATCGATTTTTTGAACCCAGCCCTACCCAGGGATGTGATCTAAAATAGAAAAAATTTAATTTTTCATTTCAGCTCGACTTTAATGACCACAGAGAGTCAGGACCTCAGCGTAACATCTCATCCAAAGGAAGGAGGAAGTAGACCCGGCCAGCTACAGACCCATAGCGCTTCAGAATTTCGACAGAAAGATAATCACCAAAACGCTGGCTACCCAGTTAAAAAAACACATTTGTCATCCATCATTCATCCTGACCAGACAGGGTTAATCCCGAATAGGTTATCTTTCTCCAATGTCAGATGCCTTCTCAACATCATAGTAAGACCAGCGGCGCAGCAATTGTATCGCTCAATGCACAGAAGGCATTCGATCAGGTTGAGTGGCCTCATATGTTCGCGTTTGGCGTTTCATTTATATCTTGGGTAAAGCTAATATATGCCAGCTAGTCCAACATATCATAGGTGGATTTAGACCCTCTTTGGGGGGCTTGAGCCCACCCAAAAATCATCTGAGCATCATCAAAAAATACTAGACATCCAGACGAATCCGTAGGTACCAGCCATGTTATGCTAGCTCGCTGGGAAGCGGGTGTAACATAGCTCCAAATTCTGCAAAGTTTCTGACAAATGTAAATAGGAATGACTACTCAATTGAGTCCCTTGACCTCTCACATCAAGATATCTGAATGAAATTGGGCAAATTAGAACCACACGAGTCTTAGCTTTACAGCCATGTCTGACATGTCAGCTACATAGGGTATATGAGCTCCAGGGTCCTAAAGACAGTGTGCTGCATACAGTGAAAATATGTTATTCTTGCCTTTTTTGTTTCCCTATTTCTGCACACTGTGGTGCCAAAACAGTCATGGAATTGTATAATTTGGGTAGGGCTACAAAGCTGAGACTCCTGTGATTCCAAAGAGCCCACTCACATGAATGTGTGATACAATGATGGCCTCATAGTAAGCATTTCAAAATGTGATGATAATTGTGTTTTACTTGACCTTATACTGTATAAAATGACCTATTGTGAGCTCTAGGACAATCACATCCTGAACATCATTCCAAACAAAGATAGGAAATTCCCCTTTTGTTATTTTATTATTCTACTTTTGTTTATGCCTACAACGCAAATGTTACTTTGTACTTGAGAGTTCTCGCCTGGAAGTGATTTTGGTATAGATGTGCCACCATTGTGTTTAAGCAAGCAGTATTCTACCTACCATTCTACCTGTATGCAGAATATATATAGTGAGACTATTATTTTTTCATCATCATTGTAAAGCAACAGAACAGTAAAGAGGATATTAATGTGATGTGTGTAGTTGTTCAGAGCTCTAGCCTCTTAATTTTGCTCTCAAACTGCACCAGATTAATTCATTTTTACTTTAAAATGTACAAGATTGTCACCCGGGGGGGCATGCCCCCAGACCCCCCTAGGGGGTCTGCGGGCCAGGATATTCTGATTGGGGGCTGAGCCCCCCCAAAGGCCTAATCTTAAAACCGCCCCTGCAACATGTTCAGTTAGAATAACCAATGGTGTCAACCAGATTTCCACTACTTCGCTTGGTCCAGCAGGGTTTCCCTCTCTCGCCGGCCCTCTTCACCGTTGCGCTCGAGCCATTGGCATTGACTTATGTGACATTATATGGGAAAGGAGGCTGTCTGTGGTACAACGCTGCTCAGTGAATAACAGACACCAGCTGATCCAGTTTAAAGTCACTCACCGTCTGTGAGTGTCTCACCGCTGTGTGACAGGTGTCAAGTGTCAGAGGGCACTATGTCTAATGCCTTCTGGTTGTGCCCTTCACTGACCGGATTCTGGGCCAACATATTTGATTGGTACTCTAAAGCCCAATTTATGCTTTGTCTGCCGACACTTTTGAAACGGTCGCCGACAGAAATGAGGACTTGAGTCGACACTTTCAAGTGTCTGCTACCTGGTGAAATGTCTAGTGTCACTGACTACGTCACGATGTGTCGCACAAGTCTGATTGGCTATATAGACGGCACGCGCTTGACTTCCTTGCTTTGGTTTTCACTCGATTGAAATGAATGAACGTGTCCCCGCTATTTTTATCATATCAGCCTGTCCTTGATGTATGACTTCGTGAAAATCACAAAGAACATTGTGACCAATTTCCCAGAGAGAGAGAGGAGGTGAGTTAAAAAAAAAAAAAAAAAAACTCTCGTAACTCTCATAACGGGACAAGCCCCGTCTTTTATTGTCACACGAACACCACAACACATGCATGCGGCCACAACACACTCATGCTGACGGTGGCCGGTGAAAAGTGTCCTCTGCATTTAACCCATCCAGGCATGTCCTTTCCTCCGAGGGGCAGGCCAGGAGCAGTGGTCGCTTTCTCGTACAGCGCCCGGGGACCAACTTCGGATGTTGTCGTCACTGGTCGGATGACGATGACGATCTGATCTTCTGCATGTTTTTAGTGGGGGGGGGTTATATACGGAGGAACCCCCTGGGGGAGCACGGGGAGAACATGCAAACTCCACACAGAGAGAAAGGCCCTTACGACGAGATACCCCACCTGGGCAGTAGGCACTGAAGATATGGGGGGAACACAACCACAGCACCCACAGTGTCCCAGGCGAGAATCGAACTCAGGACCTTCTGACTGCGAGGCGACAGCTCTACCACTGAGCCACCGTGCCCCCCGTGAGTTGTGTGGTTGTGTGTTGTTTATATGCGGCTGCAGCCAAGTACGTTACATCTTGCCTCTGAGGTGGTTTCACTGTGCGTTCCCTCTCTTCTCTTGGCTGTCTGCTTATAGCGTTCGAGTGTCAGGTGACCGTTGAACCGAGGCGAACATTCACTGAAGTATAAATGCAACACCATGAGCGACACTTTCTTTTTCGTCTGCGACCATGTGCTGAGCGACACTTTCTAATAAGTATAAATTAAGCTTAAGGCCTACAAAATAACCCTTCAGCCGGAGGCAGAACTCGCCATCTTCGGCTGCTCGGAATCCTCTCTCGACTTCCCTACAGCTGTGCAACAATCTCTGACACAGGGGACAATTGTGGCCAAGAAAAAAACATCTCATCCGAAGGACGGTGCTCACTCACAGGACAGAGTCCCTGTCTCTGCCCTGGGGCATTGGGGAGATTATTCATGAGACGAAAGGGAAGAGCACCTCCTACTCCAGACAGACAGACCCTCTTATAGACGCCTCGGGCCCCTAGTGTCAGGCTGTTAAAAGATCTTACCGACAGCACAAACTTTTGGTCGATGTATTTTTTGCCGACGTTGGGCTGGAAGTCTGGAGACTCCAGGAAGCGAAGGAAGAACTCATACACCAACTAGAGAGAGAGAGAGAGAGAGATAGACAGAGAGTGATAAATGAATTCAGTTATGATGAATTGACCCGACCCGGTCTCTCTCTCTCTCTCTCTCTCTCTCACACACACCTGCAGGTGGGGCCAGGCGGCCTCCAGCGTGGGCTCGTCCTCCTCGGGGTCGAACTCTGCTCCAGTGGGGTTGGAGGAGGGGGGGAGGGTCCGGAACAGGTTCACCGAGAACTGAGGAGAGAGAGAGAGGGAGAGAGACACAGCGAGAGAGAGAGAGGGAGGGTGAGACAGAGACAAAGATGAGTTCAGACCCAGTCTCACTGGCTCTGGTGGGGTTGTAGGGTCCGGAACAGGTTCACCGAGATGCGACAGAGCAGGACAGGCAGTAGGACAACCACAACCACACAAAACCTAACCTTAAATAATAATAATAATAATAATGATAACAATAACAACAACAATAATAATATATCTATTAACTCATTGAGTGCCAGCCACTTTTGGAGAACGGACGCTCCCAGTGCCAGAGTTTTCAGAGCGTTTTCAGTGATTTCTCGAGGCCCACAGAATATTGTGTGATATTACTATGTAAACACCGAACACGCAAAAAGAACAAGGAGACTCTATTGTATCATCAGCAAAAAAAAGTTTATTGATACCATTTTCCGTTCTTTAGTTATGAGCCGGAGAAGATAGGTTGTTTTCAGCGTTTTCAGGCATTTCAAATTATAAGCTGAGATATTCAGCCTTTTGTGAAATGCAGCATTTCAAGCACATTCACTGACTCTAGATACGGTAATATTTTCTGATGTAGTGATGTGGTGTAGTTGTGTCCTGCCCTGCGTGCTCCACCCCCCCTCCCCTTCCTCAGCTGAAAACTCCTCCCCACACTAGTAACACACAGCCTCGCACCAAGCGTCTCTAGGAAGCCTGGGAAGCGCCGCCTCCCAGGCAGCGCAACATGGAGAAGCCACACGCGGACTGCAGTGAAAGGTTTGGCTTTTCAGTGTCGCGCTGCTGCTTTTCTAGCGGCTAATCATGTGGAGAAACTATGCTGACAGACAGACAGAGGCAGAAGGACTCAGTTGTGTGCGCGGATTGACTGTGTTCGCACGCACCGTCAGTTGCAGCCAGAACAATCTACATGGCTCTGGATTGCAGCATGAGCGGGTTCTCTTTCATCAAGGCTAATTCAGGCTGTGTATTCCTGACATTTCTGTAATCTGGAGAGCACTGTCGCCACCTAAGGGTTCTGTAAAATAGGTTATAGACCTCCAATAGCTACTATAGTTGTACAGGAGCTGCGGAAGGCTTTGATCAACGTCCCACCGTCAAAAAACGCATTGGACGTCGAAGGACGTCCGTGGCACTCTACGTCACTATTTAATTGGACGTCGAAGGACGTCCATGGCATTCAATGAGTTAAAAGGGAGCATGTGGGCAATCTATCTATAAAAGGGCGCATGTGGGCAATGTTTCTCTGTTTGTTTACATTTTTGTCCCACTAATGATGTCATAGGAGGAACTGATGATGTCATAGTGACATCACTGATGTCATAAATCATCTTATATAAGCGGTGGTCATCAGCAGTGTTGGGCAGTAATGTGTTACTCTAATTAGTTACTTTTTCAGTAACAAAGTAATATAAGGCTTTACAATTTCGAAAACAGTAATCTTTTTTATTTTATTTATTTTTTTTCATT
Organism: Poromitra crassiceps; assembly: GCF_964638095.1. NCBI lineage: Eukaryota > Metazoa > Chordata > Actinopteri > Beryciformes > Melamphaidae > Poromitra > Poromitra crassiceps. The sequence continues at coordinate 43,403,769 of NC_139633.1, read as the reverse complement.
TTTTTTTAAAGCTACCACTTAGCAAAGGTTATCATACCAAAATATCATGTATGGACATGTACCTTTTCAAAAAATGTGACTAGATTTTGCCAGTGAGTGATACCTTGAGTGATATATCTGGTCTGGCCCATGGACTACCTGTTCCCCAGAGCAGTATTGTCAACGGTCAGCCTGTTGACATAGTGACCGACTACAAATATCTGGGTACAGTAATTGACAGCAAGCTGAAGTTTGATCTGAATACCGACATCCTGTGTAAGAAAGGTCAGCAGCACCTTTTCTGCCTTGGGAAGCTGGCCAAATTTCAGGTCGACAAAACCCTGATGAAAATGTTTTATAGTGCTTTCGTGGAGTCTGTCATTTCCTTTTCCATCATCTGCTGGTATGGCAATCTTTGTACCAAAGACAAGAACTCCCTGGGGAGAATAGTGAAGGTGGCTTCAAAAATAGCCGGAACCCAGTTCAGAAGCCTGGACCAGATCTGTAACAAACAGGTGCTGAAAAAAGCTGTGTCCATCCGATCTGATGATGCCCACCCTCTGAGGTTTGAATATGAGCTGCTTCCTTCCGGGCTCTGCCTTCGTGCCCCCATAGTTCAAAAGAACAGATACAAAAATTCCTTTGTGCCTGTCTCTATCAGAGCGATGTACGCTGCTGGGGTACAAATGTAATGTTTCCCCATTTGCCGTCGCTGTTATTTTATTTATTTGATCCTTTTATCCTTATTTATTCTTAGGTGTACGGTACAGTATATCTGTATATTCATATACTTTGTCTGCCCTTTGGTCTGGACCGTGGTTTTCCTTTTTGATTTGATACAATGATACATTGTAGCTCTTTCTTGTAATATAAATGTGCAGAGAGTCAAGGCAGTCACTCGCCACACTGCACTTTGCTGTTATGCACCTTAACTCTCTACTGTGCACTTTAGATCGTTGCTACAGTTGTCATATTTGCACTTTAACTGTTGTGCTGCACTTTAAACTGCTGCTCTAGACTGTTCTTATGTTTTATTTGTCTTATTTGTTTTTATGTATGTACTTTGTATTACGCTTCTTGCAACCCAAATTGCCCTTTTGAGACACTTAATAAATCTTGAATCTTGTATTGAGCCAACCATATCAAACCACAAAGCTGTTTCATCCATGGCTATGATGCATCTTATTTTTCCTCCATCATCTGCATTGAAAATGTGGGACATTTCACCAGCTTCTCAGTGGTGTCTTTCTGGGCAACAGTTGCAGCCTAGGCCAGTGGTTTTCAAAGTGGGGTCCCCAACATAAAGGGGCGTGATCTATTTTCACTATAATTTCATCCATAATCAGAGAATGTATGACTATGTTGGTCATGGGTACACTTTCTGTAATAGATAGGGCTGTCCCAAACGATTATTTTCTTCTCGACTAATCTAACGACAATTCTTTCGATTAGTCGATTAATCAAACACATTTTTTTTTTAACTGAACCTCATATTCAAAAGGATCGCTGACAGATTGTTTAAACTGGAGTAATGTGTATAGTTAAGATAATCACTGGCAAATACATGTTTTTTCATTAGTGTGCGGCAAGGAAAGTAATTTAAATTATTTAACTTACATTAATTAAGTAAAGTGACTAACGTTATAGGTAATGTAGGCTCTAGGTTTATCTGTTGTCTGTTGGTAATGCCTGTGCTCACTCACTCCCAGGCATTATAATAGACAACAGATAAATCGAGAGCCTACACTAACAAACACGTTCCAAGTGTTGATAATCCTAATATGCATGATCAAAAAGTGTGTTAAAAAAACATGGTTAAAACAGGACTGACTTGTAGTCCAGGCATTTTACGCAAATATGTGGGTCAACCTCACACTAATTGCAACAAAACCAAACTCAACTGATTTTGTATCCTCAATATGTCCTCAATGAAGGAAAAAAAGTGTTAAGGAAATGTATGAAGGGAAAGTTTTGAAAATGACCTAAATATGATGGTAGCCTATGGAAGCCTATGGAAGCCTTTTTTTTTTTTTTTATGTGCCATAAATCTCATCACTTATATCCTGTATGTGTTTTTTGCTTCAAGGAGAAAAATAAAATAAAAAAAAATAAAAAATAAAAAAAAATGTTAAAAAATAAATAAATAAACGTTTTTGGTAGCATCATATGGGTCATTTTCAAAAATTTCCCTTCATACATTTCCTTAACACTTTTTTTCCTTCATTGAGGACATATTGAGGATACAAAATCAGTTGAGTTTGGTTTTGTTGCAATTAGTGTGAGTTCAAGTGACATTTTTACTGGACTATTGGTGCTGTCTGTTGCAACAGGAAGCGCGCTCCGGGTACGTGTACATAACGTTACGTTTACGTCATTTCCAATGTGCGGAGTTTAATGTTACAGAGCAGGGTCTCAGTCTAAAATACTCCCACACTTTAGATGATCGTGCTTGTCCTGTCCCTGTCACTTGGGAGTTGGGAAAGGGAATAACAAATCCATGTGATGACGGAGCCACTACCTAACGTTAGCCGCTTCCACTAATCCGACAACAATATGACTTCCAGTCAGATTTCCCCCGAAATAAAAGCCATTCTACTAGGGGTGTCACGACTCACGATACACTAATTTCACGATACGATACGATACACGATATTGGGTTCACGATAACGATACGATATTTTAACAATATTTTTTTTAACAAAAGTAAATAATTGTTATGTATTTATTTATCATTTATTTAACCATGTGAGTCCCGTTGAAATCGAAACCTCTTTTCAAGGGAGCCCTGGGAAAATACTGGAAAAATAGTCTTTCATTTGAAATACACAAAATACAAAACAAATGCTGTTTTTGGAAATTGTTATTATAATAACTAGAAAACAACATGGAAGATAATGCTTCTCTTGCAATAGAATGTGTCACACTGTCACAAACTAAATGTTTGTTGCATGGTGAAAGAAAAATAAAGTATACAATCTATTTCTTAACACGTTCACTGCCAATGGCGAGTTGACTCGTCAAACACAATCCAACGGTTCACTGCCAATGACGAGTTGAGACGTCAAAAAAATCGTTTTTTTTTTTTTGACGGTGGGACGTTGATCTAACCCTTTTACGTCTCCTATACCAGAATTGTATGGAGGGTGGATCGTGCCTAAATCAAATACAATACACACAACTACCGTAATTTCCGCACTATAAGCCGCACCGGAGTATAAGCCGCAGCAGCAAAATTGCCTGTTTGTTACATATATAAGCCGCACCGGACTATAAGCCGCAGGTGTTTTAATGTTTTTTTTTTTTTTTTTTTATTGTGTTTTAATGTTTAATTACCATATGTAAGGGTTCATGCACAGAGGGGATTGTCGGGAAAGAGATGGCTGTTTGAGGAAGCTCCCATTTATTAACATTTCAACAAAACAACATAACACAACACCACCTGTGTTTTTTTTTACAGTGCACACAGTGTCCGCGGTGTGGTGAAAAGAGGGCAAGAGAGGAAATTAAAACAGAAGTGGATTTATAGTTAGAAAGAGTGCTAAAGAAGAGAGAATTCCGTTTTTTTTTTTTTTTTTTTCCGAAAAAATCCATAGATAAGCCGCACCGTTATATAAGCCGCAGGGCCAAAAAACGGGGAAAAAGCCGCGGCTTATAGTCCGAAATTTACGGTAAATACAATACACACATTGAAATACAATACACATATTGGAAATACAATACATATATTGAAAATACAATACACATCTGAAGAATACAATACACATCTGAAGAATACAATACATGTGTAACAATAAATACAATACAATACACATATTGAAAATACAATACACATCTCGAAAATCCAACAACTGTATTGTATTTTCGATATGTGTATTGTATTTTGATATGTGTATTGCCTTTTCAATATGTGTATTGTATTTCAATGTGTGTATTGTATTGAATTTTGGCATGGGTGAATACAATACAATTGTTGTATTTTCGAGATGTGTATCGTATTTTGATATGTGTATTGCCTTTTCAATATGTGTATTGTATTTCAATGTGTGTATTGTATTGAATTTTGGCATGGGTGAATACAATACAGTTGTTGTATTTTCAATATGTGTATTGTATTTAAGCATTTCGGTATTGTATTTATTGTTACACATGTATTGTATTCTTCAGATGTGTATTGTATTTTCAATATATGTATTGTATTTCCAATATGTGTATTGTATTTTCAATATGTGTATTGTATTTTCAATATATGTATTGTATTTCCAATATGTGTATTGTATTTTCAATGTCAGTCAGGAATGTTTCCCGTTTTTTTTAGTTGTGACGTAATCACTCCGTTCCCACTCCACTCAGCTGGCTCGAGTGCACCGCCCAGACACTTCTTTCTGCGACCATGTATCGAGAGACATTTTCTAAAGAGTATAAATTAAGCTTAAGTTGGCTACCTTGGCTACCTTGCTGGCAAAATGTCGACGAAGACGGTGGCCGATCTGCTGCGGGAGGCAGCTAATGCCATGGATCTAATTCCTCCCCCCAGTACCCCTCCTCCAGCAGCTCATCCTGTGCCCCCAATGTCTGTAACGTTACCCTCACATGGATCAACTTCCATGGAATCAAGAGTTTGTGGTGCTGTGCAAGGTAACGTTAATGTCAAAACCACTGGAAAATATCTAGTTAGCTAGCTCAGATCGCTAGCTAGCATCGCGCTGCTTGCTGCTGCCAAGACGCCAGCATGCATTGAGAATGAATGGCAGCCGGCCGGCTGCTCTCGCTGCTCGTGACGGTCCCTTTGTGAATCCACAGTAAACGCTAGCTGTTGGAATGAAAGGATAGTGCTAGCTAGCTAACAACATTAGCTAGCTAGGCTATGAGAAACCCAAAATACAGATTTGAGCTTGGTTACCGACCGTGCACTTTATTAATGTCCTCTACTGCTGCTGAATAAAAAACAAGTAATTCTTGCCGAAATGACACAACAGAGATTGTATTTTAATCATCATAATGTTTATTTGATTCAATATTGATGTAGGTGAGGTGTCCAGGCTGTTTCAGCCTTACAGCCACCGCCGATCAACGCCATTCAGGAGCCCTGCTGTCCCAGCAAAGAAAACCAAACTGCTGCCCTACACACACAACTTCTGCTGCCTGGGCGGTAGGAAGGACAACAGTGTCCCTTCGATCTACGAGAAGGAGGTGTTATTGGTAGCTGGTCTGGGCCACAAAAGGATAACGTTCCCAGGTAATTGATAGTCATTCATGAAACTGAATGACACTATTTGAAGGGGTGATTCTGATGTGTCTTTTTCCCTGCAGCGACATCTGAACAACTCACCAAACTGGTCAGGTTCTGGGTAGGGTGGTGTGTCCTGCCTGAAGCCCTTTTGAGAGGTTTTCTTTGAGAGGTATCTATATGACAGGGGAGGAGGAGGTGAGGGGGAGGAGAAAGATCTGATGGTGTATCTCGATTCATTCATGTCACGGTTATATGACAGGTTCATGACAGTGTCATGTTAGTCTTATGTACACCCCTTCAAATAGTGTCATTCAGTTTCATGAATGACTATCAATTACCTGGGAACGTTATCCTTTTGTGGCCCAGACCAGCTACCAATAACACCTCCTTCTCGTAGATCGAAGGGACACTGTTGTCCTTCCTACCGCCCAGGCAGCAGAAGTTGTGTGTGTAGGGCAGCAGTTTGGTTTTCTTTGCTGGGACAGCAGGGGTCCTGAATGGCGTTGATCGGCGGTGGCTGTAAGGCTGAAACAGCCTGGACACCTCACCTACATCAATATTGAATCAAATAAACATTATGGTGATTAAAATACAATCTTTGTTGTGTCATTTCGGCAAGAATTACTTGTTTTTTATTCAGCAGCAGTAGAGGACATTAATAAAGTGCACGGTCGGTAACCAAGCTCAAATCTGTATTTTGGGTTTCTCATAGCCTAGCTAGCTAATGTTGTTAGCTAGCTAGCACTATCCTTTCATTCCAACAGCTAGCGTTTACTGTGGATTCACAAAGGGACCGTCACGAGCAGCGAGAGCAGCCGGCCGGCTGCCATTCATTCTCAATGCATGCTGGCGTCTTGGCAGCAGCGAGCAGCGCGATGCTAGCTAGCGATCTGAGCTAGCTAACTAGATATTTTCCAGTGGTTTTGACGTTAACGTTACCTTGCACAGCACCACAAACTCTTGATTCCATGGAAGTTGATCCATATGAGGGTAACGTTACAGACATTGGGGGCACAGGATGAGCTGCTGGAGGAGGGGTACTGGGGGGAGGAATTAGATCCATGGCATTAGCTGCCTCCCGCAGCAGATCGGCCACCGTCTTCGTCGACATTTTGCCAGCAAGGTAGCCAAGGTAGCCAACTTAAGCTTAATTTATACTCTTTAGAAAATGTCTCTCGATACATGGTCGCAGAAAGAAGTGTCTGGGTGGTGCACTCGAGCCAGCTGAGTGGAGCGGGAACGGAGTGATTACGTCACAACTAAAAAAAACTGGAAACATTCCTGACTGACATTGAAAATACAATACACATATTGGAAATACAATACATATATTGAAAATACAATACACATATTGGAAATACAATACATATATTGAAAATACAATACACATATTGGAAATACAATACATATATTGAAAATACAATACACATATTGGAAATACAATACATATATTGAAAATACAATACACATCTGAAGAATACAATACATGTGTAACAATAAATACAATACCGAAATGCTTAAATACAACACATATTGAAAATACAATACACATCTCGAAAATACAACAACTGTATTGTATTTTCGATATGTGTATTGTATTTCGATACATGTATGTATTTGATTATGGCACGAATCACCCATGCCAAAATTCAATACAATACACACATTGAAATACAATACACATATTGAAAAGGCAATACACATATCGAAAATACAATAAAGTTGTTGTATTCTTCAGATGTGTATTGTATTTTCAATATATGTATTGTATTTCCAATATGTGTATTGTATTTCAATGTGTGTATTGTATTTAGTTGTGTGTATTGTATTTGATTTAGGCACGATCCACCCTCCATAGAATTGGAGGTATTGAATGTGTATAATCTATTTTACCGACCCACTGAGTGGCGACATGTCTCTCCACAGTAGAAAGAGGAGAGCCAAACTGGAGGGAAAAGCGCGAGGAAGCCGTTCTCATACAGTAAAATGGATGGCGAAAACGCTTTCGTTTTCGCGCTGATTGCTGGCGGTGCGGGATTGCAAATTTGCATAATAGATTACGGGTGGAACACACTTTGAAACACGCAGCATAAATATGACCAGAATCGCAAAAGCTTCATCAAAGCTCTCAACCAAAACTCCAAGTAACGAGCGAGTCCATCCAGACTTCCTCAAAGAGCGGCCGCGCAGACAGGCACAGCAGCAGCAAAGCAATGAGCCTGGTGACGCGAGGTTAGAGCAGCAGCAGCAACGAGCTTGTGACACGGCCGCTGCAGCCAAGAAGACACACACGGAGGGAGGAGTTGGAAGCAGAGGGGGGTTTCCTGCTGTTATGGAGGAAATTACTGTTCAAAACTATTGTTTAGATGTCTGACGTCTTACTGATGCCAAAAATGAATGGTTAAAGTGACTGTTCTATCGAATTTCACAAAAAGCCGTTTATCTCAGAATATTTTTTCTGACGCTGAAACCATGCTGTATTCAACTGCTAATGCTTACATAACTACTAACTCTACAAACTAACTCTTTTAGACAGAGAAAGCACACATTCTATTACCGTAGTTCTTTTGAGATATTGTGTGTTCACAAAATCTTAGCAGAAAAGAATCCTCGGGTCTTGAAAGATGAGCCAGAATCCTCAAAAAAACCCTCTGGCAGAACCTACCTACAGTAAAAAAAAAATGGCTGGCAGTGAATGTGTTAAATAACTCATGCTCAATGGTCCCTAAATTTATGTAATCTTATGTACCCCTTCAGCTGTTTTGCCATGCCAGTAGTAGTCTACCCCCTCACTCATGCGTGTTGATTCTGCTAAATTTGTTCTATTATTATTCAGGAGCAAAAACATATATACATTTTTTTTTACGATATCATTTTTTTCTGACGATATCGATATCGTGACGTTTCAATATCGCGATATATCGTGCGACGAAATATCGTGACACCCCTACATTCTACACAAGATTAACGCACGCAGAATTCATTAAAAACTTTTATTTTGAAATCTGATATTGGAACGGAGCTATCTAGTGTATTAATTATCTTTGCTTCACATAATTCCGACGCATCGACGCATGTTATACAAGCCGTCTCATTTACATAATCGATTTACGTTGACTACTCGACGCGATGGGGACAGCCCTAGTAATAGAACACCTAAAAGCAAAACTCCTATCAGATGGGGGACCCTGGAACAAAATCTTATCAAATGGGGGTACATGGTGTAATTTGTTTCCGTTTAAAGGTCCTTGACATGAAAAAGTTGTTTTACTGCTTAATTTTTCATTGAACATAAGAAAGCACTGGTGTGTGTGCATGTGCGGTTACCATGAAGACAGCCTCGGGGTAGATGCAGTCGGTCAGCACGTCTTGGCTGTGTGTGATGTACTCCAGCATCTCGTTAAGCCCCGCCCTCTTGACCTCCTTGTACTTGAGGTCGCTGAGCGGGTCGGTGAGGAAGTCAAACAGCACGCAGCACTGATGAAGCTTAGCCACAAACAGATCCTCCCTGTCCAGGAGAGGGGCATCTGAGGGGAAGGGAGATGGGAAAAGTATGTACATTCTTTACTTAAGATTAAAGCCCCCTCCAGTCAGCTTGGTCAGGTTAAAGTGAGACAAGTTTTATCTTAAATTTAAGAGCAGGCTAAAGTGTGACAGCTGTGTCTTACCTTTAAAGGCCCATTCCGTCGGTTCTGGCGAGAAATAAATGTGCACAAAGTGTTTTTTATTGGCAATGAGTGAATGCGCCTTGACGTAACTTAAAAATGGCGACCAGGGGCGTTTCTCTCCGACCAGCCGTTCAGAAGATAGGCTACATGGAAATACCTCAGTTTCGAAGGGCTTAGCATTTCCCGCCACAGCTAGAGGATGTGACGTCTGCGCGCGTTCATGAGCTTGCCTCTTGTCCTAGACGGCTAACAGGAAATGGCTAAAGTAGCTTTTAACGTTACGTTCGTCGCTAGCTGCTAGCAAAATGAAACAACACAGACTCCAGAAAAAGTCCACACTAAATAAATAAATAAATATTTATCTAATGAAGTCCGTCTGGCCAGACAGCAGCAATGTGACCGACATCAGGGGGAAACTAGAGTTAGGACTGTGTTTTCGGTTCATGAAGGAAACTTGCTGCTTTTAGCTAGTGTAATGTGGTTTTGATCAGATAACGTTAGCTGCTTGCTAATGGATTTTCAAGATTCAAGATTTTTACTGTCACTCCGTAGTACAAGTATCTGACCACCTGGTCAGAAACTCTGCTAACATTACCATCTTGTGTGAAGTAATGCAACCCTAACGTTACTACCGTTATGCTTATGGTCATGGAACATTATTGTTTGACTGCAGTTAGCTGCGGTGGTGAGTGCCTATTAGAACCATAACGTTAGATTGATGCTATACGAGGCTAACTAATAGATTTAGCTATATTTATAGAAATTACCATCAGCCCCACTAATAACGTTACTGTCTTGTGTTGATAATGAATCTAACAGTCGGAAATATGCCTAACGTTAGCCTACTGTCTGTTATGCTTACGGTACATTGTTTGACTGTTCAGTTTGGTCAACTCCAGGCTATTTCCTGGCTTGTGCTAACATGAGTATCCACTTCCCCGCAACCAGCAGGCTCTGGCTGCAGTGGGACTGCACATAGTTAACGTTAGCTTGATGCTAATCGCGGCTATCTAATATTCATTTACATTTATAGAAATTACCACCAGCCCCACTAATAACGTTACCGTCTTGTGTGGATAATGAATTTAACAGTCCTAAATATGCCTAACGTTACTGTTATGCTTATGAAACATTGTTTGATTGTTCAGTTTGGTCAACTCCAGGCATTACACGGTACCGTACATACAGGGGGAGAAGGCTATTTCCTGGCTTGTGCTAACATGAGTATCGACTTCCCCGCAGCCAACGCAAGCCAAAACACGGCCAAACATGCCACAATAATGTCCCCTAATTCATCCAGAATCCTTCCTGGGCATCTCGAGGCTGATCTGACCGATAAATTGTCCAGGTTGCCGTTTTCAAGTGACTTTTATGAGTTAACGTTACAAAGCAACCAACAGCTCTGCTGTTGCCAGGCAACTGCTTGTGCGCGTGCGAGTATGGTGCCCGCGCGTCAGCTCGTTCACACGCTGCCTGCAGTTACACTAACGGCCACCGGCGTCAGTAAGAGTGAGTATTGACGGAATGGGCCTTTAAAAGCAGGCAGTTTGGTCAGGGTAAAGTGGGACAAGCTGTGTCTTACCTTTAAGAGCAGGCAGTTTTGTCAGGTTAAAGTGGGACAAGCTGTGTCTTACCTTTAAGAGCAGGCAGTTTGGTCAGTTTAAAGTGGGACAAGCTGTGTCTTACCTTTAAGAGCAGGCAGTTTGGTCAGGTTAAAGTGGGACAAGCTGTGTCTTACCTTTAAGAGCAGGCAGTTTGGTCAGGTTAAAGTGGGACAAGCTGTGTCTTACCTTTAACACATTGAGTGCCAGCCGTTTTTTCAATGCTGTAGGTAAGTTGTGCCAGTTTTTTTTTTGAGGATTCTGGCTCATTTTACAAGAGCCGAGGATTCTTTTCTGTTAAGACTTCGTGAACACCAATCATCTAAAAAGAACTAATAGAATGTGTGCTTTCTCTGTCTAAAAGAGTTAGTTTGTAGAGTTAGTAGTTATGTAGATATTAGCCGTTGAGTACAGCATGGTTTCAGAGATTTTCAGAGAGTTTTGAGATAAATGGATTTTTAGAACCACCTCACGTGCCTGTGATTATGGGTGCCCTTGGGCAAGTCTGTATACTGTTTTGTGTGTGTGTGTGTGTGTGTGTCTGTGTGTGTGTGTGTGTGTGTGTGTGTGTGTGTGTGTCTCCAAACTCCTCCCTCCGTAGGTGTGGCTTTGCAGTGTTTTGTCACAGGCGAGTTTCTGTTGCCTCACAGATCCCAAAAAAATAGAAGGGAATCGCAGGAGCGGGGAAGAGGAGAGGAGAGGCGAGGGGGGGGGGGGTTAGACACGGGAGAGAAATTCCTTCGCGATCCCCTTCTTCCAATCTTGAGGCAGCCTACTCCGCTCTGCTGCTGCTGCTGCTGCTGCTGCTGCTCCTCTGGGCTGCTGCTGCTGGCGGCTCTCGGGCGAGTCTGGAAACGGGCTCGTTCGTTTCTTGAGGTGTCGGCTGAGAGCTTTGAAGAAGCTTTTGCGATTCTGGTCTTATTTATGCGCAAAGGTACTCGAGTGTGTGTGTGTGTGTGCGCGCGCGCGCGCGCGCGCGTGTGTGTGTGTGTGTGTGTGTGTGTGTGTGTGTGTGTGTGTGTGAAATCGAAAGAGTTTTCGCCCAGCTATTTCCTTGAAAATTAGAATGGCTTTCTCCCGTGGACTGGCTTTCTCTCTGTCTGGAGAGAACTGTCGCCACTTAGTGGTCGGTAAAATAGATTATACACATTCTCTTCCTCCAATATTGATATAGAAGACGTAAAAGGGGTTGATTGATGTCCCACCGTCAAAAAAAAAAATGTTTATGTAAGACGAGATATCTCGTCTTTGGCACTCAACGGTTGGATTATGTAAGACGAGATATCTCGTCCTTGGCACTCAACGTGTTAAGAGCAGGCAGCTTGGTCAGGTTAAAGTGTGATGGGCTGTGTCTTACCTTTAAGAGCAGGCAGTTTGGTCAGGTTAAAGTGTGACAAGCTGTGTCTTACCTTTAAGTGCAGGCAGCTTGGTCAGGTTAAAGTGGGACAAGCTGTGTCTTACCTTTAAGAGCAGGCAGTTTGGTCAGGTTAAAGTGGGACAAGCTGTGTCTTACCTTTAAGAGCAGGCAGCTTGGTCAGGTTAAAGTGTGATGGGCTGTGTCTTACCTTTAAGAGCAGGCAGTTTGGTCAGGTTAAAGTGGGACAAGCTGTGTCTTGCCTTTAAGGGGCAGGCAGCTTGGTCAGGTTAAAGTGGGACAAGCTGTGTCTTACCTTTAAGAGCAGGCAGTTTGGTCAGGTTAAAGTGGGACAAGCTGTGTCTTGCCTTTAAGAGCAGGCAGTTTGGTCAGGTTAAAGTGGGACAAGCTGTGTCTTACCTTTAAGTGCAGGCAGCTTGGTCGGGTTAAAGTGGGACAAGCTGTGTCTTACCTTTAAGAGCAGGCAGCTTGGTCAGCTCTCTGTTCTTGGCCAGGTTAAAGCGGGACGAGCTGTGTCTGCGCTCCTTCTTGATGAGCTGGGGACCGCCTGAGTACTTGATCTTATTGAGCTGGGTGGGCGGGGGGGTGCTGTTACTGGGCCGCTTACTGCCACTCTGCTGCTGGGCCTGCAGCCATGCGCGCGCACGCATGCACACACACACACACACACACACACACACACACACACACACACACACACACACACACACACCATTGAGATATAATATGAATGGGGACAGCGTCCCTAGCTCCTCCCTGTTTGGTCTATTGAAGCCAAAATCTCAAGATCAGAGAACCAGAGTCTGCGCAGTAGCTCTTTTGGGTTGAAACCTCAGTCTGAGCCCCGCCCTCTCTATCCCCTCTAAACTTTCTTATGTAGAGCTGCTGTTTCGAGATTTGCGCACAGTGCGTCATGTTGTCAATCCTCTCTAGCTCTGCAAATATGGCACTTTAAGTTCTAATCATTTTTGTCTCGCCAAAAGTAACCATGTAGATTCCCACTATGAGGTCAGTTTATCAAAATTACAAAAAATGTACGGAAATCTGAATTTCGTTGTCGGAGATTGCTCCTAGCAGCCAGACTCCGGGGTGCTCTGGGCAACAAACCGTCATACAGGGGGAAATTATTATCCGATGAACTGATCTTTGCAGCTCTGTTGATTAGCTAATGTTTCCGTAGCATTTGATTAACGTTATGATTTAATTAATTTTGGAACAAATGTTGGTTTAACAGGTGAAATCGAACCCCCATCCTGTGTAAGTAGGGTTCCCAGAGTAAAACCTGGCCATTTCCACCACTGCTTATGGATGAGTATCATCTGCTGCGCCATGCCATCGAGAACCGTTGGTCGGATCGACTTCAAACTTTAGGAGTGTGCCCTATTGTGCAGTGCAGTGCCCTATTTTCGTGCAATTGGGCATAGCGCCACCTACTGGCAACAAAAGATGTGGTTTATCTCAAGAACCGTTTGTCCGATGGACTTCAAATTTGGGGAGTGCACTGATGGGAACTCAACACAGTGCAGTGCCGAATTTCGTGCAATTCGGCACAGCGCCACCTACTGGCCACACAAAAAGTGGTTTATCTTGAGAACCGTTCATCCGATCGACTTCAAACTCGAGGAGTGTGCTTAGGGGAACTCAAGGGAGTGCAGGGAGCTGAATTCCGTGCAATTTGGCATAGCGCCACCTACTGGCAACACAACAAGTGCTTTATCTCGATAGCCATTCATCTGATCGACTTAAAACTTAAAACTTGGGGAGTGCGCTTAGGGGGACTCAACGGAGTGCAGGGAGCTGAATTCCATGCAATTTGGCATAGCGCCACCTACTGACAACACAAAAGCGGTTTATCTCGATAGCCATTCATCTGATCGACTTCTAACTTGGGGAGTGTGCTGCTGGGAACCTGACATAGAGCAGTGACGAGTTCTGTGCAATTCAGCACAGCGCCACCTACTGGCAACACAAAAAGTGGTTTATCTTGAGAACCGTTCATCCGATTGACTTCAAACTTGGGGAGTGTGCACCTGGGAACTCGAAGTAGTGCGGCGCTGAATTTCTTGCAAATCTAGTAATTTCCCACGCCACTTACTGGCAACACAAAAAGCAGTTTATCTCGAGAAACATTTGTCCGATTGACTTCAAACTTGGGGAGTGGGCTGCCGCATTTCATGCAATTTAGACTTATTCCAGGACTGTCTGTATGTCTGTCTTTCGCGTATCTCGAGAACCGTTTGTCGGATCGACTTCAAACTTGGGGAGTGCGCCTAGGGGGACCTGACAGAGTGCAGTGTGTGTGCAGGGGCAAGCGCCCACGGGGTGGTGCATGGGGGAGCGGGCACTGCACTAGTTATTATTAATGAGAAACAGGCAACACTAGATAGATCAGCTGAATGTAACCAACACAAAGCCTGAAATGGCTATTAGTGTTGTTTTTTTATGTGCTCCTGAATCTTGAATTCTGCTAGATTCATGGAGTTGCATGGAAATGAGAGCCATGGAATCCTGACGAGAAAACATTTTGAGCTTTTATACTCCATGCGGTTTTCTCCTTGCAGAAAACTCCACTTTGTCTGCCGAGCCACACCCACGTTAGAAAGTTTGGGGTGTCGCCTCGTGGAGCGACGTGTCTGACGTGGTGTGACGTCACTTGGCCGCATGGACACCAACGGGCCTCGCGGATGCGTCTAGCAAAATTCACGCTTGAGGAGCATGCCCCCGGACTCCAGTAATCAAATGCAGGAAATATGTTCAAAAGTAATCCAAAAGGAACGGAAAGTGATCAGTTACATTATCTTATTATTGTGATACTTGGATTATGTCACTAGGTGGGTGCTATGCATCGGTGGTGGATGAGTTGAGTTCCCTCCCCTGATATGTGAAGCGCTTTGAGTGTCTTGAAAGGCGCTATATAAATAAATATATATATCTATAAATTGATATACCGGTACTGTATATATAAATCCAATCAATTATTACTACGGCAGGACCAAGAAGCCGGCAGGAAAGACCCCCTGCCTCCCATTGACTCTGACTCAGACTTCCAAACCTCTCCCCCACACTGTCACACACACACACACACACACAAACACCCCCCCCCCCCCACCCACACACACACAGCACTGTGCTCCTGCACTGATGGTCAGTGTTGGGCAAGTTACTTTCAAAATGTAATATACTACATATTACTAGTTACTTTCATTTGAAAGTAATAAGTTACTTTACAATATTACTTTCTGTGTAGAGTAACTCGTTACTTATTACACTTCTTTTGCATTACTTTTACCAAAACAACAGCAGCAGTAGAATGACATCGCTGTCCCGGAACATCCCGAAAAATAATTTCAACCACCTTGAAGTCAGTGTAAACAATCCAAAATTCTAAATGTTATTCTTTTCCTTTGTTATTGTCATCTATAGTGGTTATTTGCATAAAAACACATAGTTTGATTAGGAAATGATTGTATCTTTTTTAAATATGTGCTTTAATTTAATAAAATGTAACTCAATTTGTAACTTGAGTTACTTGACAAAGTAACTGGTATAATATTACTGAAATCCTATAAGTAATAAGTTATATTACTGAGTTACTGCTAAAAGTAATATATTACATGTAATATGTTACTTTTGTAATGAGTTACCCCCAACACTGCTGATGGTGCACCTCCCTTGGCAGTTAAACATGTGCAATACAATGTAATTCATGCGTATAACCTGTGAATAGAACCTGTTAACTCTTATTTATATCGTGTTTATATTTTGCTCAAATTGTCAACTCTGGAAACTGTACTACTGCCAACCTTGTACTGTAACGGTCACTTTGCCTTGCTAAATGTGTACTCTGTCACATTTGGCTGTAAATACTCTGTCCATATCTTGTCTTAGGCCTTGGCCACACTGATCCGTGGTGTCTGTCCATGTACGTTCATTTCTCTGTTCACTTCCATTCATTTTCAATGACAGCTGTCTGACTGTCCGTGGATCACTCAGAAGCGTACGTATCCAGAAAATTTGCATACGTTTTGATGGACAGAAAGTTGAAGAGGGATGAACTTTTTCTCGATGGACGTATCGGATGGTCGGATAGTCGCTGTCCGTTTAGCCAATCAGAGTCGAGGTCTCGAGAGGAGGCGTTCCGAGATTTGTTTCAACTTTTCAAAGAATATGGCGGCCGAGGCGGTGAAGGAGGCTATTTTCCCCAGCAAAATGAGTAAAATTGTGTGATTTCACTAGGATTTCAGTGACTAGAAGTTAGTCCAAGGGGAGAATGTAGTGCATATACTTCTCTCCGGTTATCTGCACATGATCTACATTATATTATACTTGCGCTGTTCATGTCATTTGCATCGAGTCACATTTCCAAGGAGCTGCACGCAGGCTGCGCAGGCAGGCTTGCCGGCCGCGGAGCAGCCCCGACGGTTTTCGGCGAGGGGTTTGACGTAGACTCAGGGGCACTTTACACGAGGACGGTTTCCTATGGAAACGGGGAATTATTTTATCGTTAGTGCCTCCCGTTAAGACGGCGACGGCGAATTCGCGCTTAGGAAACGCCACATTTTGGAACCACCCTCTAGAGTGGAATTGTTTAGAGACGCTTCCCGCTGAGCAGGGCTGAGGGCTCCATGTACGGCACATTTCAGAAACTCTGACGTGCCTGCACACGCGACACACGCGATTACGCCATAGCCGTGCGCGAGTTGGCAACCAAATAAAACGTCAGTATTAATGAAGTTTGGCAACACTCAGAATTAAGCTACACTGCGGCCAACTTCAGTTACATGTTCATAACGTTACTGCTGCGAGGAGCCGATGGCTGTACCCGGTCGGCATTTAACGTTAGTTACAAAAGCACGTCGACAGTGTTTTCTCACTGCCAGTAGCAGTAGGGTGACAGATCACACTCAGCGCTCCCGGTCATCGCTGCTCGTTAAAGATTTCCAATAGGCGTTATTCTGATAAACTGGTCACATATATGTTACATTCTCACCCGACAAATATTAAAACTTTAACAGTTTGGGGTTTTTTTTTTAGCTTGAAAAAAGCTTTTTGGCAAGTCTAAATGACTGCGGAAAGTGTACTCTACTTCCGCGTTTAAAGCGAAATTATGTCATGCAGTAAGCGTCCTTGTATGGGCAAAGAATAAGGTGATTACACTGCCACCTAGCGACCTGGCATGTACATTACGGCGTTTTAAAAATTCAACAGCGCTCATGTAAACAGGGAGAAGGTGTGAAGGAAAAGGTGTGAAGGAAACGCTATTGTGTCGTTTCTTTCAGAAACTGTCCTCGTGTAAAGGGCCCCTCTCAGTTTGCATCGGACAGACATCTGTCCGTTCAATAATTCTGTCCATTTTCTGACGGATCAGTGTGGCCAAGGCCTTATGTATATTTATTGTGTTATTGTATTTTTCTTTGTACTGTACTGAGTGATTTATATCTCATGTAACGTGTACACCTTCTACACCAAGACAATTTCTGTGTATGTGCAAACATACTATGGCCGAATAAAATACAGTAATTCTGATTCTGATTGTTTGTTCCGTCTGTTCTGTTCTGTTTAAATCTTTGTCCCACTGATGTTTCAACAGTGATTAAATAAATCACTGATGATGTCATAAGTGATGTCATCAGTGATGGCACACCACAGGGACAGACAAAATCTCAAGGTGTATATCTGTGCAAAATAGCCTCTATAACACGTGTTATCACTCTGATAACCCAGTAAATATTTTTTATTTACTAATGCCAAATGAAATTTGACAAACAAATCTATTATTCATGAAATTATGTATTTACTAACAAAATAATGCAGGAATTAATTTGAAACTTTGAAACAAAGCAGCAACACACCCATTTAAAGCAGAAAGGTCACACATTTTAAAATGAGGTAATGCAACTGAAAAGAGACAGAAAAGTGTGTGTGTGTGTGTGTGTGTCACCTCGTCTGAGTTTTCGGCTGCAGCATCTTTGGGGCTGCTTGGACTGTTCTTGGTGCTTTTGGCAGATTTGGTCATCTCCTGTTGACACAACACAACAAACATCTCTGTCTGTGTGTGTGTGTGTGTGTGTGTGTGTGTGTGTGTGTGTGTGTGTGTGTGTGTGTGTGTGTGTGTGTCAACAGAGCAGATTACACATGCTCTATCATCCCACACCTATACTCAGAGAGGAGGGCGGCGCACAGTTGTAGAGTTGTACAATAGCAGATGGGCAAGCGAGGCCGCGCAGCGGGTGAGGCCGGGCAAGCGCGCGTAGCACGCGAGCTGCATCTGCGAGCCTGTAAAGCGGGCAAGCCCGTGCGGAGAAACCAATGAGGGACAATATTATGCCTCGAAAAACTCGACAACGTTGGCCCAGAAGCACCGCAACTGTAATGGAGACGACTGGTGCAGCTACTTCCGCTTTAGACCAGCCAATGAGTTTAACAAAACTCATTGGCACACACACACACTGCCTCCTGCATGACGACGGACGGCCATAGTAATAAATAGATATTCTTACAGGCAGTAACGTAGCCAAACTTTGGTTCCGCTTGTGTTTCCAATCGGACATAGTATTATTATGCAAAAAAGGATGCTATTATTATTAATCGCGTTATATATTTTGTAATAAACGAGAATTCAATCATTAGTTAATGAGAGTAATATTGAAATGACTGAAAATGCAGCAGGCCAGCTGTTTGTGTAAAACACTTAAAGGATGGCTTTGCCGATTATCAACCCACTTTGTATCAGTATGTCGTTAATCATTATAATGTGTATAAGCAGATGGGCAGTGTTTACCTTCGCTATATTTTCCACACGGAGAAATCCATCCTTGTCCCGCTTGCAGAAACTCTGCCCCTGCCAGCTGCAAGTCATTAAAGTCGAACTGAACCCGTTCGTCACGTGCATATGAGTCAGTTTCAGACTGAAAACATAGTTTGTCTAAGATGACAGGTTGAGAGGCGGGTCATAGTATCATGTCGATGATTTTATTTGACAATTCTGGGGACTGGATTGGGCTTTGGCCAATCCTGGCGTGTTCCGCCTCCAAATTGAGTGGGATTCAGTGTGTTGTGGCGCTCCCCTCGGGAAGAGCCGCCGAGCGGAGAGTGCAGCACGTCGGCCTGGAATCTCCGAAGTGTGACCCCTGACAACCAAGCTCTCGGATGCGCGCGCCATTATCGCTGCTGTAACGATACGATATCCCTGGAATAGAGCCAGTTACATTTCTTTGCATTCTTAGAGATTATACTTTTTGTTTTTAGTTCATGTTTCTAACAATTGGCCAAGTTAGTAGTTAGTTTATGGGATAGGAATTCTGGCAGATGACAGGCACTATAGGCGCCATTTTCGACTTAATGTGGAAGAGAAAATTATCCTGAAATGAAGATTTGATTGACAGCTGCATTTAGTGATATGATTGGTTGAAATGGGGTAGAAATATGATAGTACAAGGTGACGTCAGCAAACTGTAAATTACTGTTATCAATGAAATCTTGAAAAACGAACTTTTGATGTGAAAAAGTGTGAAAAACTAAAGAAATTAGATTGTTGTGATTTGTTTTGCATACATTATTAAATAGGTGCACTGCATACCCAGGTATTTGAACTTAAAGAAAAGAAAAGAAATTCTTGGGTTCAGCTCGACTTTAAGGCCCCTGATGCGATTCTCCGTTCGCATACTTAAAAAATAAACACCAGCAGCCGCCCTGGAAGCTGAATCGACAGCCCTCGGAGCAGATTCCGTGTCTTGGGCAGAGCTTCCACAGTTCCGTTGCGACGTAAACCGCGTCACAGCGGAGTGTTTTGCCAGAGGATGAAATGGGTCATACAGTAGCAGAAACTATCCCTGTGCAATAAAACCTCTAATACTAACACCAAACATGACCGACATTGACATTACCATGTGTAGTTTAACTAAGCTAACCCAGTGGTTCTCAAATGGGGGTCCGCGAAAAGTTTTCAGGTAAATTTCTTTCTTTTTTTTAATGTTACTTATTCCTTCTCAAACTACTTCCTATATGGTGCTAGTCTATCAAAATATCTTGGCTGTCATTGATTGTGTTGCATAGTGGTTTTCTGGATTGTTGACAAATTGTGATATTGTAAGTCGCTTTGGACAAAACAAAAGCGTCTGCTAAATGACGTAATGTAAATGTAATGTAATAAAAACAAAATATATATATATTTTTTGCAAAATCTTCATAGTTCAACGAAAATAGTTTATGCTTTAAATCTAAAATGGTTCATTGATTACATTCTAATAACAAACCTATCAAATTAAAAGTCAAGCACGTTACCGTGGAAACAACAACAACAATAGCCCAAAATCACAAATCAGAATGAGGGGGTCCCCGGTATATTTTCTATCTTGTAAGGGGTCCTTGGCTGAAAAACATTTGAGAACCTCTGAGCTAACCCACCTAGCTCGTGTAATACAACCTGTCACACTAACAACTCCATATTTATTCCAGCATGTTTGCACTCAAAGTGAAGTCAAAGTCAATTTTATTGTCAATACTGCCATAGGCTGTGTACTACAGGACATAATAGCATCGAAATGCCATATCTCTCAATCTACGGTGTAGCTACAATATACAATAGACATAATAATGGGCATACATTTAGGATAAATACACCATAAAAACATAAAATACAAATTCCAACATTATACTTTTTTATACATTATATCTGTAGGCCTACATCATGTTTAGGTTTGTTTTGACCTCTGTTCATTTTTGTTGTCTTGTCCTTGTTTTTAGCTGTCTATTCTGTGTGTGTACATTAAGAGCAACATTAAAATCCCTGCTGTGTAGGCTATGTGTAGTTTGTGTACACACACCTGGCCAATACAAGTGATTGTGGACACTGGGAGCAGCACAGTCAGTCAGCCTGATAGGGCTGGATTAAAAAAAAATCGGTATCGAATCGATAGCAGTTAAGGAACTGCTATCGATTCATAGATCCTAATATCGAGCTTTTAATATATACAGTAATGCCTTTCCCGGTTCAGGATGCTTGAAGCTTTACCGTTAGCTTAGCAAGCTATGCTGTTAGCGTAGAACACTGATTCAACATTTTCATATCAACGACCCTGACGTTAATGTAGTCCACATCCACATTAGAGCCATTTGATCTGATCGGATCCGAATCTGATCCTGTTTCTAGTCAGATGTGATTTTGTCCTGAATGCTGTCTACTGACGTCAGAGAGATGATAGACTGATCACAACAGTCAAGCTTCTACATCCGACGTTAACCATGTTCACTTTCTGTCAATGAATCCATGAAGTTGTTTAACCTTAACTCGTTTGCTGGGGACCCTGTGAAAGCCCCTGAAGGACCCCCGGGTGGTCCCTGGACCCCACATTGAGAATCACTGTTAGGCCTAGCAGGTTAGCTGGCGTTAGCTGCTAGCCCTTAAACATGCAGTTAGCGTTAAAGTACATGGTAGCTTGTAAGCCGGTCTGTAGTGTGTGTGTGTGTGTGCGTGTGTGTGTTGTAGGTAAACAGACTGTCTCACCTTGTCCTTCTTGGCTTTGTTCGGCATGTTGGATGCGGACGTGTTTGAGGACGCCGCCTGGTGATGTTGGTGCTGTCCACTCGGCTCGGCTCGGCTCCACTCGGCCACGCTCGGCTCCCTGCGCCCTTCCACGCTTTTTTCTTTTTCTTTATTTTTTATTGTAGAGTACAAGTGAACATCAACAGTACACACAAAACTGACCATATCAGGTGTAGGGTACAACTCGAAGTTAGGCTACATAAAAGCTACTTCTGCTCTCACTCAGAATGTAAAAATATAAGCGATGTGATGTATAGTTTTTGAGATATTAACGTTTGTTTGGCACAACTCATTAACTGCCGCGGGGTTCCGCATTTCTGGGTGTCAAGTGGCGTCACGCTGATTCGTCCTATGGCAAACATCACCATAATTAAAATACCACAAGCACAGATAAAAGAAAATACACGAGATACACAGGGGAGGCAGATGACACAGATAAGAGTGCTGTAAGAGATTAAAGTGAGTAGGCCAGTTGAACAGGTGGGTTTTGAGGTGTAACCATGTATCTGTAAATCAATTCCATTCACATAATCGGTCCCAAACTGCTCAGCCTCATCTGGAATGGCATTTCTGACATGCTATTGTGCGATTTGAGCAAAAGGGGGGCACAGTATTTTTTTTTTATATTTTGAAAAGTTTGGAAAACACATTTTTGATATCTCTTCCTAGACCGTTTTGCACCAAAATCGCTAGATAGCATCTAGGGAGCAAGCTCTACAATTTGGCTTTTTGCAATCTACTTTAGTTTAGGAGATATTAATGCTTAAAGTTGTGAGAGGGCGTGGCCTCTCAGCTAAACTGTCATAACTTCATGACCAATTTAAACATTGAGATGTTCAGATACCATCACTGACCATGTGTGCATCTTTCTTTGTCCTGTTGTTCCACTGTATCCGTCTTGTTTTGCACTTGTCCTTTTTATGTGAAAAAGATGAATGCACTTTAATGCCAAAGCAAGTTCCTATATGTTAGGCTACATAACATAAATGGTGAATAAATTATATCTGATTCTGATCTATATATATACATATATATATAAATATATATATCCTATATGTAGCCTACAAATTGCATGCAATCCAAACTTTATTTGACTTCTAAGGGTGCTTTCACACTGGCACCCAGGTACCGTTCCAGAGCACACTTGTACCCAAATTGACCCCAGGTTCGGAATGTTTGATGAGTGTGAACGTTCATCCGTTCCGCGCCCGGGCGTGCAATGGGGACCCGTGAGAGGATCCACTTGAAAAGGTGGTCTGGGGAGCGCTTTGGCGTGCCCGGGGCACAGAACACTTGGGAGTGTGAAAGCCAACCACAGACAACACACAGGCGAGGATACACTGCAGGCAGAGGTGATGATGCAAGTGCACTCTGTTCCGTAATAAATGTAATGTGAAAGCTGACCAGCAGGAGATGGGGGGGGGGCAATCGTTCCCGGGTGCGGAACGGAAGCAATCGTTCCCAGTGTGAAAGCAGCCTAAGAGTCCACACAGAAGTAAAAAGCCATTCGATGAAACATCAATCCACTCTGCTGAATATCGCACCCCTCTGTTCATTTTCCTTTCAGGCACTGTAGGGTCAAACACAGTTGCCAGCTGTTATTTTAGGCTGTTTTTGATTAACGTTGAGAATTTCATTTCACCTTTTTACATGACCCCTTTTGGGTGTGCGTATGTGTTTGGGCAGGCAATGTAACTTAATGCAATATGTTCCACTATCTTGCCAAATGGCGTGGGAATGTTTTTGTGGGTCTGTAGTGGGTGTGTGGGTATGTGTGTGGGTAATGGGAAGTCATACCAACTTTATGCATTCCCAAGACTGCTTAGAGACCCCAGTATGCAGAAATATTCAGATAGAATAGACATAAATATTTATAGATATAAAAACTGCATGATTTTTGTGTGCGCAAAAAACTGCATGGGATTAGCATGAATAGGGCATGTGTGTAGAGGGAAGAGTACACGTGGGTACCCATATAACTCTATTCTCATTCAGATTTCCCTTGCCAAAACCTAGCCTAACTTTGGAGCATTATTTGTAGCATGACATGGTTGCACCTTAGGTTTTCCAGTTTCATATACCAGTATCTTCACTCTAGCTTTAAAAATGCCCGCTACAGCCTGTCAGCTGAGGACACCAGTCTTCAAGGAGTAGCCTTTAGACTTGCAGTTACAAACCCCTAACAGCAGGAGGTGCCGCAGCCCCCCAGCCCTACTTCTACCGTCCCTGCTACGGACGTAAATTAGCATTTTTGCTGAGTGGCATGTTTCGGTTTACATCTTATACCAACATTCATTAATGTGCTCTGTGTCCCTATCAAACAAATAATAATTCAAACCAACTGTGGAAATTAGAGAATACATTTGCCTATTGCTTCATACCGATGTTCAAGTCCTGTTAATTTCGGCTACTAAAAGGATGAGAAAGCAGTTTTTCCCCCACTAAATTTTATTAAAATTCTACTTAAGCAACAACTTTTACAGGACAAGCAGTTTGTTTCTATTCTGAGCAACACAGAGTGATACTGAGCACGGTAGTCCATGAAAAACAAGGAATAATAAAAAGTGATACATGTCTAGCAACGTGTTTCTGTAGCTTCTCTTCGGTGACTGTGTCATTATACCGTACAGCTGTCAGGGAAAGCTTTTGGTCCATGCTGGGGTTATTACCAAGCGCAGTTTTTTTCATAACCGTGAGAATTCTTGTCCCTGTATCAAAACACCTTGTCATCATTTAAAGGGGGGGATGGACTCAAAATTATGAAGTTGGATAGAAAAACAAATGTCAACAAACAGTATACAGTACATTACCTTTAAGAGGAGAAAGAAAAGGATTGCTGAGTGAATGATGAAAAAATGTCTACCTCAAAACACTCGACAAAGACAGCAGTGCCGTTTGACATGATGGTCAAATGGATTAAAAAGAAACCTGCTGCACGTTGGGAGTCAACTCTTACTCAAAGTTGAAATCGTACTCAAAGCCCAGAGACATCATGTCAGAGGGCAGGCCCAGGGTCTCGGGGGTGATGGTTGTAGCCTGGTCAGTCTCCATGTCAGAGGGGACCTCCTCGGGCTGCGACGTTTCCCCTTGATCAATCTCCAGCTCCTTGGGGTCTGTGGCGGCCTCCTCAGAGTCCTCCAGAAACGTGTCGGCTTCCGGTTGGCTCTGCTGCTGTCGGCGGGTCTGGTATCTGGTCTGGGATCGGGTTTGGCGGACCGGGCGGGGCGGAGTTGTGTTTTTCTTGCTCTGAGGGGATGTTTTGGGTTTAGTTTTAGGCAATGGCTTGCATTCAGGCTCGCTTATTGGAGTTGGTTCAGGAAGGGAGGGAGAGGTCTCTGGAAGGGACGCGGGCTGAGGCTCTGGGGCCGGTTGGGTCTCTGTTTGGATGTGGGGAGCAGCCCTGGGCTGGGGTTTAGTTTCTGGAGTTATTTTTAACTCGACAGGCTCAGTTTGTGGAGTGGGTCGGTCCTGAACTGGCTCAGATTTAGGAGCTGAAGGCTCGGTCTGGTTTTGGGGTAGATTCTGAGGCCTGGACAGGGGTTGCGGCTGAGCCTGTGGAGCGGGTTGTGGTTGGGTTAATTCACTTTGTGAAGTCAACTTTGGGACTGATTGAGGATCAATCAATTTAGTCAACTCCAATTTAGGAACTGGAGTCAACTCCAATTTAGGAACTGGAGTCAACTCCAATTTAGGAACTGGAGTCAACTCCAATTTAGTCAATTCCAATTTAGCAACTGGAGTTAATTCCAATTTAGGAGCTGGTGGAGGCTGAATTGGGCATTTTTCAGGTACTGGCTTAGTTTGGGGCTGCGCTTGACTTGGTTCAAGTTTGATTGGCTTAGTTTGTAAAGCTGACTGTACTGGTTTGGGTTGAGGGACTGTTTTGGGCTGCGTTTGTGGGAGTGATTGCTGTTGGCTTGGCGTCACTTGTGGAGCCGTGTGAGGCTGAGTTTGGGGCTTGGGTTGTGGTTTCGTGGTCTGTGGGGCTGGAGATGGACTTTGTTTGGTGCCACTGGCATCGCCGCTGGTGTCTGCTGCTGGTTTAGTGACGGCTGAAGGGCCTGACTGGCCGATGCTGCTGTAGAAGATGTCAAATAAATCCTGGGCTTTGGCTGAAGTCAGATTCGTCTTCAGCTTCTCAGACTTCTGAGCCCCATCACCTGTGTTCATGAAAGGTGGAGGCTTGACGAACACTGCACGAGTCTGCTCGCTTTCAGGAACGCCTGGAGCCGCCACGTCAGACTCCATCCTCATCATTTTCTCAGTGGGTGTGGCTTGTTTTACAGGTGTACCCGTGGATGCTGCGTCCTGACCATACAAAGCCTTTGTGATGTTAGGGTAAACAGGAAGGTCTTTTGGAGGGAGCACAGAACTGACTTTCGGAGGCAGTACAGGGCCAAATGGTGGAGGCGGGCCACATGGTGGAGGCATTAAAGGGTTAAATTTAGGAGGCGGGCCACATGGTGGAGGTGGGCCACATGGTGGAGGGGGGCCACATGGTGGAGGGGGGCCACATGGTGGAGGCATTACGGGTCCAAATGTTGGAGGCATTTCAGGGCCAAATGTTGGAGGCATTTCAGGTCCACATGTTGGAGGGATCACTGGGAGGTCTTGTGGATAAACCATAGGCATAGGCCCTATAACACTTGTGTTTTGTGGTCTGATGGAGAGGAAGGTATTCAGAGGTGCAGGTTTAGCCATCATGGCCGTTCTCCTCAGTACGGCGGCAGGTGCAGGAAGGTTGGGACGGATTCTGCCCCGGCCTTGGGCCACCCAGGGCGGTGGAGGAAGGGGTGCCTGGCCTGCCAGCTTCTGAGCTATCTCCTTAGCGACAGCCACCGACTTAGCAAATGAATCTTCTGCCGAGATCGGCTCAAGGGGTACGTTGTCATCCTTAAGGAACTCGGCGGCCACTCTCTCCGCCTCTTTTGCCAGAACGCTCTCCTTCCTCTTCCAAGTGAATTTCCCAAAGGAGGTCACGGTAGCAACGGGCACCACTTTGGTAGCAACGGGCGGCGCTTTGGGAGCAACGGGTGCCGGTTTGCCCGTTTCCATGCTCTGCTTACGAAGCTTTGCCCTCATGGCGGGGCTCGGACCACACAGGATCTTCGGTGGGTCGTAGGGCTTTGGTGGAGGCTCAGGCTGCTTCTTGGCCACCAGTTTCTCTTCCTTCTTCAGCTGTTCAGGCTTTTTGGATAGTTTATCTTCCTTAAGTTTCCCCTCTTCTCTTTCCCTATCATACCTGAATCTGTTGTCTGGGTATTTGTTGTATTTATTTTTCTCGTCCTCATCTCTCCAATCATATCTGGAACGCTCGTCGGCCCGGCCGGATTTGGACCTCTCTTCGTCATCCCTGCGATGCCGGTACCGGGATTCTTCTTCATAGTCATATTTGTACCTGTCCTCCTCATCTCTCTTGCTGTACTTGGCCCTCTCTTCTTCCTCTCTGGTGTTCCTGTATTTCTCATCCTTCTTGCTGGATTTATACTTTTCATCGTCATCCTCCTTTTTCCTTTTGGCCAGCCTCTCCTCCTCCTCGCTCTTGGCAGGTTTAATGTCCTCTTCCTTCTTGCTTGGCTTGGCTTTATCGTCCTCATCCTCCTTTTTAGTTTTGGATTTCTCCTCTTTCCTCCCATCCTCCTGCTCCTCCTTTTTCTTCTCCTTATCCTTTTTCTCCTTTTTGTGTTTGGACTTCTCTTCCTTCTCTTTGCTGCCGGCCTTTTCGTCGTCATGTTTGCGCTTCTTTATGCTCGTCTCTACCGACAGTCCTGCCTGGCGATCCAGGTTCCTCCTCTGTTCATACAGAGGATTCTCATACATCTGTTTCTGGTGTGGAGGAGGCATTAAACAAAAATACATTAAACAGTGATGGAAAAACATGCAGGAAAATGACACTTTTATTTGACATTTGCACACTTGCAACCCAATTGCCTTAAAATGAGCAGTTAGGTAACCGTGATTTCAAATTAAGACATGGATGTAGTATAAACCTGATGGATCTACTTGGCACGTTTACATGCACACACACTGGTGTTTTTAACCAGGGCCCGAAATTTAACTTTTTGACTCACCGGCCAAGTGGCGGGTAGATGGAAAAAATCCACCGGCCAAATATATTTGTTACCAGCCAAAAGTAATAAATTGCATTTTTGTGTCACATACTGTATACATATATCCATATATATTAGCGTTGTCACGATACCAAGATTTTATCCTGCGATACTATACCGAGAAAGTATCATACTGGGTAGTATCACAATTCACGATACCGCAGAGAAATCTACGGTATATATTTCTTTGTTTTATGAATGTCAGTCTCAGTCTGTCTGAGGAAAAGCAGTCTGCTCGAAACATTACCACCAGTGCAATAAAGAATTAACTGGAGCTCTTGCAGTGTGCAAGCTGTTTTATTGCCACATCATACCTATGCCATGTATGCTTTATATTCAGGTGCGGCAGCCCACACCCAACCTATACAGCCTGCCGAAGATCAATGAGATCAATTATTTTCATAATCGAGTAATCTGTCGATTATTTTCTCGATTAATCGATTAGTCGTTTGGTCTATAAAATGTCAGAAAATGGTAGCAAATGTCTTGTTTTGTCCACAACTCAAAGATAATATCAGTTTACTGTCACACAGGAGTAAAGAAACCAGAAAATATTCACAATTAAGAAGGAATCAGAGAATTTAGACCTTTTCTCTTAGAATTGTACTCAAAACGATTACGGTAATCAATTATCAAAATAGTTGTCGATTAATTTTCTGTCGATCGACTAATCGATTAATCGTTGCAGCTCTAAAGCATAGACATATATATAGCCTATATATATATATTCGTCCCGGTGTTATGTGTAGTGTTTGGTGAAAAAAGGAAAAATCTAGCAGACACTGTCTCTTTAACTGTAGCGCGTCATTCACAGTCCCGCGGGCGGCCGACAGCACTTTGACGAGATCGAAATGGCAAAGCAGACATCGCTTGGCAAGTTCTTTTTTAAACGTAATGATGGTGCAAGTACTTCAGCCGAGTCCAGAAAGACGACAGAATAGCGTCACGCTCCTGCTACTCCTCCTTAAGAAGAAGAAACAGAAGAAACACTGCGGCCGCCGTCACCAAAGGCTAAACAAGACAAAAGATTGAACCCAGAATGGCAGGAGAAGTTCTCATGGGTTAGACGTGAAAATGTGGACGGAAAAGATAAAATGTTCTGCACCATCTGTGAAAAGGTGGGTAAGAAAAACTGCTTCACCAAAGACTCTATCAATCTGAAGCATCTGCACTTACTGAGCACAGTACCACACATCAGCTGCTCATTTAACACGACAGCTAAGTGCCATGAAACAGCACACTGATAAAGCCACCAAGTCCAGTAAAGACGCCCTTATATCCATAAAACATATTTCTTGGATGATTGCATCATAGCCTTTGTTCCTTTGTGTTTTATTGCCGTTTAAATGTTATTTCTGATGGTATTTCTCTGTTATTAACACGTTAACTGCCAACGACGTGTTAACACGTTTTCAGAATCCAGCTGTTGACTGCCAGCGACGTGTTAACACGTCGTTGGCATCGATTTTTTTTTTTTGACGGTGGGTTGTGCATCTAACCCTTTTACATCTCTTATATAAGTATTGGACGTGTACAACGTGTACAACCCATTCCACCGACCCACTAAGTGGCGACAAGGAAGTAGGAAGGCAAGCAAAAAGCAGTGTGATCCATTTCCATTCTCATGAAAATGGATTGGCGGAGGCGCTTTCGTTTTCGCGCTGATTGCTGGCGGTGCGGGATTGCAAACTTGCATGGTGGATTGCGGATGGAGCACACTTTGAGGCACGCAGTGTAAATATGACCAGAGTCGCAGGGGCTTCATCGGAGCTCTCGGCCAGGGCTCCGGGAGGCGGGCGAGTCCAGCCGGGCTTCCTCGGGGAGCGGCCACGCAGACAGGCACAGCCAGGCACAGCCGCACAGCGGCAGTGAGACTGGTGACAAGCTTGTGGTGCAGCAGGCCATTTTGCCTTGCAAAAAATAGCACCAAATTGGAAACAGCCATAAAAGGCTTTTAGAATGGGATTTTCAACCCATTCTTTTTTGTTTCTTTTTCGCTCTAATTTAGAGTAATTTAATTTCTATTCAGAAATTTATTTGAGAGGTCGAGAGTATGAGAAAGTGCATTTGCACAGGTAGGAAAGTGCTTGTGACACGGCGCTGCAGCCAAGAAGAACGCCCACGGAGGGAGGAGTTGAGCAGAGGGGAGTTTCCTGCTGTTATGGAGGAAATTACTGTTCAAAACTATTGTTTAGGTCTTACTGATGCCAAAAATGAATGGTTAAAGTGACTGTTCTATCGAATTTCACAAAAAGCCGTTTATCTCTGAATATTTTTTCTGACGCTGAAACCATGCTGTATTCAATTGCTAATGCTTACATAACTACTAACTCTACAAACTAACTCTTTTAGACAGAGAAAGTACACATTCTATTAGTACTTTTGAGATATTGTATGTTCACAAACTCCAAGCAGAAAAGAATCCTCGGCTCTTGTAAAATGAGCCAGAATCCTCAAAAAACGGCTTGGCAGAAGCTACCTACAGCAAAAAAAAACGGCTGGCAGTCAATGTGTTAACTAACGAGCGGTGAGGCTTGCCTCGCTCCCTTTGCACTGCAAGCACAGACCGCAGTGAATAGACAATTATGTTTTAAATAAACACCAACAAAAATGATTTTAAAATTAAGATTTTGTTTGCTAAAAATATGTTGAATATTTTTAAAATGATTACATCGATCTTTTTTCAATACATTTTGACTGGGCCGGTAAATATTCTATAAAGCCGGAATTCTGGAATGATACCGGCTGCATTGGCTGGCCAGAAAAAAGCCTACCGGAATGCCTGGTATGAAGACGTACATTGTTTGATACTTTTTTAACACTAGACAGGGGGAAAAGTTTGAAAGTTTAATGGAGTTGTAGCAGCGGTGGTGAAGCATGCATGCATTTCACTTTCAAAGCTTTTTTTCATGTTTTTTAGCAGGGGGTTCCTATCTGGAGGAAACCCCAGGGGAACATGGGGAGAACATGCAACTCCACACAGAAAGGCCCTTTTTTGGAATTGGGGACACCACACCCTCAGCGGCCACAACGACCCAGGCGGGAATTGAACCCAGGACCTTCTTGCTGTGAGGCGACAGCGCTACCACTGCGCCACCGTGCCCAGAAGAAGCGCGCCCTGTGTAGTCTAGAGCAGGGCTACCCGGCCCGTCGGCCTCGGAACCCGAACCCGGCCTGACTTACGGGTTCGGACATAAACATTGAAGTCGCATTCGGGTTCCGGCCGGGCTCGGCCACATAATCAGTCACTTGTTTTTGCCTTCAAATATATCTATCATCAGCTCCTGAGCTAATTTACTACGTTAATGAAAGCACCTGAAGGCATCGAATGAAACACGCCCAGACAATGCACTCTGCTCTGCCCGGAGTAAGCTGCGTGTCGGCTCAGCGCTGGTGTCGCCGACACCGTGCACCTACTTCTTTCAGCGATGTGGGATTGTGTGGGCAGTGCACGCACGCACGAATTAGGCTGTTTGGTGCTTTGCTTTGTACATTACGTATTAATCATTGACTGCTTTGAATTACGAGGACTGATTTTGGTTTGGGATTATATAGGGCTGTTAGGCTGGTCGCTATTTGCTGTTGTTGCTTTAGGCCTAATATTAGGCTATAGCGTTATTTTGCGAGTGCACTGTTTGCTGTCAGTGGTGCCAACTAAACTCCCTCAATGTGCCATCTATCTATTAATTTTCTAAAGCCTTGTAAGTGCGCCTTTATGGTGCCAAATTCATTATTTTCCTATTAATCACTGTGACAGACCCACTGAATTATGCGCTCCGGGGGGGGGGGGGGGGAAATCAGGGAGGGGGTTCGGGCCGGGCTCGAACAGATTATCAATTGGACACCTGTCGGTGTCGGCCGGGCTCGGCTAATAATGTGACGGGCTCGGTCGGGTTCGGCAAGGAAAATTCAGCCCGAGCCCAGCTCTAGTGTAGTCCTGTCCTGTCTAGTAGGAGACAGTCAAAAATTATATTTGGCAGTAGGGATCTAGTACAGTATTCCTATAATACTCCTACATTATTCCTATAGTAACCCTATAATATTCCTACAGTAGACCTATAATATTCTTATAGTTTACGATCAGTAGGCAGTATTCCCCTCAACTCAAATATGATGTTTATCTATGTATTTCTGGCTGTCTGATCGTTGAAATGCTGAATTCTTTGATGGACATATGATCCTGTGCCTTTAAGAGGGCTGGAGTAGGCAACCTTTTCCCTCTTGCTTTGAGAAGGAAGTAGCTCCGGTGTGAGGCGCACAGCTTTTCAGAAGGAGGACAGATTAGTTAGGAGCTAGCTGGACATTATACAACTTATATTTCAGTCCTGCCTTTTGGTGGGGTACAACTAAACGAGTGAGGCCTGGACGGCTCTCACATCTCCCAGACAACAGAGCTGGCCTGCATCTTGAGGGACCAAGCTACCAGCCGGCCCAGTGAAGAAGCTGACAGCTGGCTCGCCCGGTTGATATCCCATGGAGCCCTTACTGTGAAAACACACCGCACGCGACTCCTGCACGTAAGCTGAGCGGCGCGGCCATTCGCGACCTTGTGCGCAGCCAGTTTTCATTAGGACACCATGTTAACAGATCTGTCAGTCCACACCGAATTGCGCGCAGCTCAGCTCAGCGGACGCTCAGGGCGCACCTCAGCCTGGATTTCTATTTTCCTGCGCGGCCATCTGCGCCCGTGAGCGACTCTGTCAAGCAGAACAGATCAGATCAGGACAGACAGGAACTCCGAAACCGGACATTCGTCAAATAAAACCAATTTCAAAGTGAAATAATGTTAATTTACGTTGTTGATTGCCCCTTTGGAAGTGTGAAAAGAGAGAAAGAGCAGTTGGGAGAGGGGGAGCGGCTTCTAGGGGCTCGTTGCCTGCGGAGCAACAAGTAGAGCGCTAGGACTCGCCTTCTCTCTACAACAGCACGCACTGGGAAAACGGGAGAACAGACTTAAATATGATGCAATTGCATTTTATAACGCCAAAGTTAGCCATTGGCCATTAACAGTTATCCCAAACATATTACTTCATATATTTATGTCGTTATTTACTACCCATGATAACGAAGACAGTAGATCTGGGGCAAAATATCTAGCGGACAAGCAGAGCGCGCAAAGTGAGCTGCGCTCTCTGTGTGGACACTTTAAGCGCCTTCTGCGCGGAGGTGCGCTGCACGGCGCATACGCGCGCGTACCGCGTACGATATCTCTTATAAACACATAAGCACCTTATGCGGCTGATAGCACAATGTTGTATTGTTGAATGTCAATGATGTATGTATGTTTTTTTTCCCTTTCTTTTCCTGTGTCTGAGCCCGTTTGTCTTGTTCGTATATTGTTCTATAAGAAATTGAAAATAAAAGATATATATTAAAAGAAAAAAGCTGACTGCTAGACATTGCCAGACGGCCTGCGCGATGGCAAGGTAATTCGGCTAAGTTTCAACAGTTGACAGCCTCTTCTTGTAATCTTTGTCAATTCATGTTACAGTAGTCGATGGTGATAATATGCCCCGCGACACGAGTTTAATTGATAAGATGGACATCAACATTGTCACATTATAGTAATCCTATAATATTTCTATAGTATTTCTCATATTTCCAAAAACAATGCACATCACATGTCAGTCAGTCTTTCTGACTATTTCAGCAGCAGGCAGGTAACCTAATGGCTTGTGTGTTTGCATACATTTTTTACATAATCTCGCCACGCGAATATGCGAAATTGCGTTTGGTCTGAACGCAGCATTGGTGTGCATGTAAACGTTCCTAGTTTCAGGACTAAAAAGTGGATCTTGGAAGGCTAAAGAAAAACTTGGAAGTATAACCCCACTTTATTGTAATTTGTTTTCAATGGCAGTGCAATAAGAATAAAACATTTTAATTTACTGCAAGTCAGCTGCCCTAATTCAATGACAAAATGTCAGCAACAACAAAAGTCTATTCCGCACCAGTTATATCCAGTTTAAGACCCATTTTTATGGTGTTGACAATTCAATTTAACGAGCGGGAACAAAGTGTCAGTGACATCAAAAAGAAATTTTGGCAATATAAATAGATCTACCATCACCATCTGTGCAAAATCTCTCGTTTCGCCGGTAAATACCTTATATTTCTCATTGTGAGCGTGCGTCGTGACGTGCTCTTCGGCACAAATGCCATCGCCGAAAAACTGCTGACACAGCAGGCAGAAGAATCCCCTCACAGGAAGCAAGAACTCCGATCCTGCAGGAAATGGGAGAAACAGGCGGACATTTAAGTCGGAAGATGGCGGTCAAAAAACGGTCAATGATGTTTACCTGACAGAGAGCTCCAAGGCCAGAACCTGTCATGAGACGAGACGGTCAGTGAAGAAACATCTGTGTACTATGAGAATAAACACTTTAAAACAGTCTTATCCCAGTGTTTTTTTACCCTATTGTAAAAGTGTTGCACATGGTTAATGCTGGAAATGTGGAAAAATCATGATGTTGGGTACTATGTAAGTGAGCGACCTAGCACAGCGTTACGGTGTTTTCACAACACTTTTATTATGAGATGTAATTTTTATGAATGTGTATGTCGAGACAATGTATTGTCCTATATGTTTTTACGTTGTGTTTGTTTTTTTACGACATGTCTTGTGGCGTGGTTCCCCTAGGCCGAGTCGTGACAGCGAAACCGTAGACAAATTAACACATTGTGGACAATACAGTTACCATCATCGTAATTAATAACATTTTCCAATAATGCATCACATTCACAATAACAACAATATAAAATGAAAGACAATGATGGATTGACATCGGCGATCCAGAAGGGAGTCCCTCTGCGTACGAGCCATATGAGAGTCTTTCTCAGGTCATAAGCACTGTGTTCATTAAGAGACAGAAAACTGGAGCAGAGATCCAGACCGAGCGAGCAGAACCTGGAAGTAGAAGATTGCTAAAAAAATTCAGCGGTTCAGTGAAGAAGATGATTAGAAATCAGGGATCTTAATGAGGCGAGACAAGAAGCTGGGGTACCTTTAGCCGGTTTGGTCAGCTTCTCTTCTGAAGGCAAGCTCTTGTCCGTTTTGGAGGGGCTGGAAGCCCAGGGCCGGTCGTATGGGTCCTGCGTCTGTGAAGCACCAGAACATCATCACATGTAAAAGTGGACAATATTGATTGATTGATTCAACTTTATTGTCATTGCATATATATCATATACATATATATATATATATATATATATATATATATATATATATACATGCATATATATACATACAAATATGTGTGTGTGGAGAATATACATTATTAACATTATGAACAATATGGACAGTGTGAGTGGGGTGCTAGGTATATACTGTGTATAGATTATAGTGCGAGTGTAGTGCCAGATATACAGATTATAATTTAGTATGAACAGGATAATATGCACAGGACTCCACAGGTAGGAATATCAAATCAGATATTAAAAGACAGAAACTAATTAAGAGTAACAGTACCAAAATAACTATAACAATAATAAAGTAAAAATTATCAAATGAAAAAGTCATGGAGCAGACAAACCTTTCTGTGAGATTTGCTGTGCAAGTGCGTGAAAAAATCAAACATGGAACCCGAGGTGACGTTACAGTGTTTACACCAGTGGTTTCCGGCATCATAGTATTCAAACGGCTCGAGGGGCGGAACCGGGGGTGTGGTCTGGGCCGGGTGCATGGCCTGGGCGCTGACGGGCGGCTTGGGTGTGTCTGGGGACGCCTTTGTCTGCTAAGAAACAACATGTGACAGAGTCAACTTCACTGGCACAACTCAACAGGAGTTAATGCATCACATTCCCTATAGAGTGCCAACGTCACTCCCTAGTTAGGCATACTAGGGTTAGGCATACTGTACGCACCAAGGGATTTCATCCACCATTCATTTTTCTATGGACATTTCGTGAAATGCTTATAAAAATAGTTTTACTTATTCGAACCAAGCGATTCAGCTATATTTAGAATCAGGGGAGACCACAGAACATTTCACTCCGACCAAAACTAAAACATATTAAAAACATTCTCTTCATTTTTTTGTTTGGTTTGTTGCGTGAAGTGAAATGTTCTATGGTCTCTCCTGATCCTAAATATAGCTGAATCGATTGGTTTTATCAAGTACAACTCTTTTTATAAGCATTTTACTATGTAGATGGAAGAATGGATGGCGGATGAAATCCCTTGGTGACGAACGCGGAAGAGGGCGTGAAGTTGGCACTCTATTATGATTTGGGGCAGTATGCAGTTGGGTGGACTAGCAGTGTTACTCTGTATTTAGAAGCCTTTTCCAAGAGTTAATGCATCACATTCACAATGACTTGAGCATGAGAAATGAAAGACAAGTGACATCGGCGATCCGGACGGGAGTTCGAGTCCCTCTGCATAGGGAGCCTTGTGTTCATTCAGCTCTGCTAAGAAACAAAATGTGACAGAGTCAACTTCACTGGGACAACTCAACACACCACACACACACGTGCCAAAACCACCAGTACCACAGGGATGATGTGCTGTATTTTTGTAGGCCAACCCAGAAGTTAGCATTGTGCAGGCTCCCTCATCTGGAAGGCAATGGGATTTATGTATGGGGGATTTTGGTTAAATGCATGAAATAAGGTTTGTGGTTAGCACAAGTTTATGAAACAGCCAACTTTGTGTTCAGCAAGACAATCTCTACCAATGAGGACCACTTTTATGACTTTTGAAGCATTTTCTGAAAATTGCGCTTCAAAAGTCATAAATGTGGTCCTCAGTTGTTGAAGATGATCTTGCTGAACACAAATGTAGCTGTTTCATAAACTTTTGGTAAGAACAGACCTTATTTCATACATTTAATCTAAATCCCCAGACATAAATCCCATTGCCACCTACGAATGCGGAAGTGCAGGGACTTCTGGGTAGGCCTACAAAAATATATCCCTGCTGTACTCGATTCAGGAAATAGAAAGGGATGAATGAGTTTGCTTTGAAACTCCGCCCCCCAAAATTTGGAAATTGACAAAATCTCTTACCTTCAGTGAGTTCCAGTCCTGAAGACGTTAAGTCAACACATACTGTATTTGCGAGAATCCAGCTGCCGCGTTTTACTGCTAATAACTTTGAATTCATTTTACAGACCTTAAAGCCCCTCCAATCAGTTTGTCTACCTGTTTAATGGTTGGTGTTATATTTCAAACGTTCTCAATGTTTTATGAGTGCCTGCTGCATAGTCACACGTCATCTGATTCTGTGCTATACACCAAGGAGACGCACCCAGAAAAACAGCGTAAGTTACGCTGTAAACAATATTCCTCCATAACGTTACATTAGCTGCAAGGAATAGCCGCATTATTGATGAGGTCTTAACCAACCAACCAACAGATTTCAAAGCTGATTGGCTTATTGGAAAGAGTGCGACTCGAAATGGTTAACGAGCTAATGTTTTGTTCACTTAGTGGCGTTTTGAGCCCAGCGAACGTGGTTACAGCCAGCAGGCTTAGCTAACATAGCTAACAGCTAGCTAGTTAACATGCCAGCTCACCCTCAGTCAGAATCAAATTGTCATTACGTAGGACTATAGCGTTCAATTGAGTCGTACGTCATAGTTCCATTTGAGCAACTAAAGTTTGTTTTAACTTGAGCACAAAATTAAGTCATTTGTCAAAAAATAGTTGGCTAACAGTGTGGCAAATTAACACGGTCAGAACATGACTCAGAAACATAGGAAATATCTTAAAGACCCCAAAGTCATGTTTAAGTTGTATATAAAATAATATACTTTGAATAAGTTGTGTCTGATGTTTTCCCCCATAAAAAAAAGTTTAATTATCTTGTTAAAATCCTTAAAATGACTTCCCCTCATTCTGCCTCATTAAAAATTCCAAAGCAGGGTTATCTCGAAATTAACTAGCCAATCACAGCATACAAAGAGCCATTTCTAAACATGCAGTGAATTCCTGAACATTTCCAGACACTAGTCGGTCGGCCTGCATGTTTAGCAACAAATGTCCGGTATGAGCACTGACCTTACCCACCCAAGCCCCAAGTACAAAGTCTTGGCAAAGTGGCTGGCAGATTGGGTCTAGTATAGCAACTCCCAGCTCATTTTCTGGAACGTGGAGTGAGAGCGGAGAGGAAAAGCAAGGGAGACAAGATTACTATAGCCTCCTATTGATGTTAACGCACAACGCATAACCCCACCAGGTCGGGAAAAGCGGGGTGGAGCGGATTGTCTATTTCACTACAGAAGACAAGAAGGTCAAAGGTCACTATAAGCTCTCAGACACTAACATGGGAGTAGGGATATTATAGCTGCATCACAGAAAAAAACAGCCTTCTAGTG
The DNA here is from genome assembly GCF_964638095.1 of Poromitra crassiceps. NCBI lineage: Eukaryota > Metazoa > Chordata > Actinopteri > Beryciformes > Melamphaidae > Poromitra > Poromitra crassiceps. The sequence goes on along the minus strand of NC_139633.1, from coordinate 43,365,946 downwards.
TCAAACTCTGCACAGACATCATTCTGCACAGTGAAGCCCAAAACTCCAACTGAAGGAATAAAAGAAAAACAGATTTTTGACTTTAAACATGACAAAATACAGTTTTAATGAACTGTGATGCTGCCATTCAAATGTCAAAATACACAGGTTTATTACTCATTCATATAAGTTCTGTTCCATACAAGACTGACTATAAACATAAAGAAATATAACTTTGGCAACTCCACAAAACTCCTTATACTCTTTCTTATAGACTCCGATGGCAGACTGCCTCTAACCTCTAGTTCAACTAGTTAAGGGATAATGCCCATATAATGGGATAGTGTCCAATTATTCAACTGAACAGAAGTGGGCTTGTTGCTGGAAGCTCATTCGTTCAAATCCCTCTCTTTTACTGTGGTGCGCTTCAGCAAGGCAGCTCCCCCCCTAAATGCTATAGTGGAGCCGTTAGTCAAGGCAGCAGTTTGTCTGATCCCTGATTATGGACACCTCAAGGGGCATTATACATAGTCACACATATCTATATCTATATATACACATATATAATATATACATACATACATATATATACTAGGGGTGGGGGAAAAAATCGTTTCACCTAAGTATCGCGATTTTTAATGTCACGATTTTTTGGATCGATCTTTTATTCCAGAATCGATAATCGCAAATTAAAAAAAAAAAAAAAAATTTGGTGCTTGCAGTCAGGCCACTCACTGAACAGCAGGCCAGGCGCCGCCTACTGGTTTACTACCTAGTGGTTTTATTACTTTATTAGTTAGTCTGAAGTAATAATTACACTTCAGGGTTAAAGTGGGTGCATCTCATTGTAAAATTGGACTTCAAACGGCCCAAATCTGGCTTCAAACGGCCCAAATTTCACGCGCGTTGGCCCATATCGGCCTGGCCTGCTTGGTATCTAATGCCCGGCCTGAATTATGATCCCAGTCCGCCCCTGTTTTTAACTATATCGCCCAGCCCTACTCATGATATATAATATACAGTCTCTAGTGTATGATTCAACTTTTCCCATGTTCTAATCTAGTGTAAAAAAGCAAACAAACTGAAAAAATAAAAGAAAAAAATAAACAAAAATCGCAATAAATCGTAATATCGAATCGCAATAATCGTAGAATCGCAATACTTAAGAATCGCAATATAAATCGAATCGGCACCCAAGAATCGTGATAGTATCGAATCGGGAGATAAGTGAATCGCCACAGCCCTAATATATACATATATATATATATATATATATATATATATATACAGTGTTTCCCACAGGATTTCGAGAATTTGTGGTGGGGGACCGCAGACCCCCTAGGGGGGTGCGGGGGCATGCCCCCCGTGAGATTTTTTTAAACATTTTAAAGTAAAATGCATGAATTTGGTGTACTTTGAGAAAGCTTAAGAGCAAAATTAAAAGGCTAGATCTATGAAGAACATGTCATCATTACTGTGCTGTGGGTTTACAATGACAAACTAAATTTATCCCTAGGGATACTCAACTTGCTTTGCCACTTTCGTGAAATGATAGAAGGCGAGGGGCCAGTTAATAAACAATATACATTTTTCTGTAGCGGATTGTAGGTTTTTGGGGTGTCAGCCAGAGTTTAGGCTGAGTTTAGTTAGTTAGGTTAAGTTAGTTAGGTTAAGTACATACATAAGTGCCTGGGTAGCGAGCAGATGGCGGTATTTGACAATTTAGCAGCTAAATCATAGATTATTGAAAGATATTCCATATTCCAGACTGAAATGCTATAACAGAAGTATTGGCCAGAATGACATGAACATTTATTGGACACTTATTCAGCGGATATCTTGCATGTTGCGTTCAGGTGCATTGTAAAAAAAAAAAAAAAAAAAAAAAAACTTTTTTTTTTTGGTCAACATCTTATTGTGGCGGTCAAAATATTATTGTGGCGGCCCGCCACAAATTCCTTTATGTATGGGAAACACTGATATATATATATTCCCCCCCTGATGCAATGGAAAGGCTGTTCAGTGCTCCAGTAAATAGGATGAACCCTGGATACGACTTGGCAACGGGAGATAATGTAGACCGCTCAGCTCATAGAACCCTTTGGCACAGCTAAAAGCTAACATTATGCTAGCAAGTTTGAAAGTAAACAGTAAAGATAGTTCACAGTATGTTTTCGGTGTCCATTATCAGGAATGAATAGACACCCTGCATCCAAATCAGAATGGATTATTCACCAGACCATGGTGTAACTAAATTAGGTTCATTCTACGGGCAGTAATGTCTGTAGGCTTCATGACTTCAGCTTTCTTCAGACTAAATCAAAGTAACTTAATGACAAAACCTTGAGAAAAAAAACTCCCCTCTGCTGTCCCGGTCTGACCAAGCCGTGAAGTACCGCTGCCGGGAATTTAACCCAGGTCTCCGCCATCGTCTCATCACTCATTATTATGCAAGACAGGAAGTGTTGCTTTTTGCAGATTAAGGGCCTGTGTCCACCTAGCGTCTTTTCCTCAGGTCCAGCGTCTTTTTTCAGTTGCTTCCAATGGGGGGAGAGCGTATGCGGGCGCACACGGACGTCTATAGAAAGTGCGCAGCGCCCAGTGTCTTTTTTCTGCGTTTTTGTGCGCCCGACTCCCAGCGCTTCCAGCTGAAAATATTTGAACTTTTCAGAAAGACGCTGGTGTCGGCTGCTCCTTTTCTGGTAACTAATCATATGGAAAAACTATCGCAACAGAGACAGAACGGCTCAATTGTGGGAGCAGATTGGCTAGACACTTAATATTTCTGGTGAGTGTTGTGCTTACTGCTTTTAATAGCGTAGCCTACCTGTGTTGTTAGCTTGCTAGCTGTCAGCTATCAAGCTGAACTAACGTTACTTGCAGACTGCTTCCTTGTATATTGTGCGCTGAGATCAGCGTTCCCCAGCGCACTCCCAGCGTTTAACGTCGGAAAAAGACGCTAGGTGGACACAGGCCCTTAGTTGTGATGGGAATACATGGGTAACGGTAAGAAGTTGGACAGAATGGGAAAACCACTGTAATTCCCCTGCTGCACTCTGACCTCTCTGCATCCACTCCCACCACAGGAAACCAGAGAGGGAAGAGTTTGCCCCTCCCCTAATCGGTGACATCACATTGAGGTGGAAACCCAAATTTCTTTGTTGCCGTATTTCAGGACCGAACAGAGCACAATGTTTTCTTACCTGAGGACAAAACAGCCAAAATCCAAATGTGCGGAAGAGGATTACAGTCGCATGTAAATTTGGCGTTTAATCTCATAACTCTGAGAATAAAGTCAGAACTGATTCAGACAGAGTGCCTCTCCTTCCTTCCTACAATGAATTTCCTTTTTCCATGATTCACATGTGTCTCTAATCCTCTTCTGAAAAAATAAATAAATACCAGCCTATTAAAATCTGAATCGACAAAAAAGAAAATAAATTCAACACGGTGCAGCTGCAAGGATTACTATTGCTTCTCCCACAAGGTATTTGATCCTGGCATACTGTACATTACAGATGGCATGTGTTGCGTCTGTCTCGCACACTTTGTGATGACACCACCGATATGTTTCAGCTGTGTTTACATGCGGCCAACTCCACCGAAAATGGCTAACGTGTTTTGCGTTATCAATCAGTTTTGGCAATCGACACATAAAAGCATAAATCGGAATTCTCCAATCTCATATTTCGGCTGAAAATCTGCTGATTCCGAACCATGGCCGATCGATCAGTGCACCCCTACTCTGGATTTCATCTAAACCATATCACACGTCCAGAAAATCTAAACAAAGACCACTGGACTTATGCCATGTTAATGCCTAGTTCAGACTAGGCCCTCCCAGCCCTCGGCAAGGTGTTTTTGGAGCTCGGTGAGTGGTGCGACTGACGAGTGACAACTGTCGGGGGGCCTGTAGGAGCCATAAGACGACAACGGTCTCTGCATTAAAAGGTAAACTGTCGTTGCGTTCTGGCCTTTGGTTCTGCTTTTATACGACAGCGATGTTATCGCCCATTATGTATTTTTGACACCTCGTTATCAGACTCTGATGTCATGATAGTTTGTTGAATTTTGATAGTTGAATGCCCTTTGCTTTATTCTGCTATTGTCTTCATTTTGTGAAATGGGGCCATGTCGCCACAGTTTTCACAAGAAGTGTATTGCCACTTTACACGCCGGTAGGGAAAAGTTAAGTCACATTATTCACCTTATGTTCATATGCGGGGGTGGGCCAAATTCTTCCGGGTTGTGTTAACATTTCCGGTGCGAAATACAAAAGAACGTCAGAAGAAGAAAGTTGTTTTTAGAGCAGGAATGCGTTGAACATCGCCCGCAGCTGCGGTCTGAGTGATACAAATCAAGTCGAAGAGGAAAAAGATGAGATCAACAAAAATAAAACAACGAAATGGGCAGTTAACAGCAACACACTGAGAGACGTCCTTGTACAAAACATACCTGGACTCCAACATAGAAAGCTTCAGATGGTTTTCAGTCTCCTCCGAGCACAGCGCGAGCCACTTACGTCTATAAGACCCGCAGACGTTAACGTAGTTCCCTTGAATGCGAGAATTAACGAGCCAGTTACATGGCGTTGCATTCTTAGTAGGGATGTTCATCAGTTATCGAAAATCGATAATTGATTGTTAAGGAATGGAATCGATCATGTGGAATTCTTTTCGATTTTGTTATTATAAAAAAAAAAAAAAAATTGCGGACTAGGTTTGGGTGGAATTCGTTCCTCCTCACCCCACTCCATTGCACAGCCGACTAACGTGAGGTGGAGCTTCATAGTCTCTAGTTTTCTGGCTGGGCACGGGCCTTTGTGCCAACAAAACTGTTTTAAACATGGGGAATTCACACCGGCATGCGCCGGGGACAGCAGAGTGTTGGAGAGGAGACACATTGAAATAAAGAGTTCATTGAGGAGAACACGTTGTCTTTCGTATTTTCTGCCATAGGCATTCATTTTGTAAAAAAAAATATATATATATATATTATTATTAACACGTTCACTGCCAATGACGAGTTGACTCGTCAAACACAATCCAACCGTTCACTGCCAACGACGAGTTGACTCGTCAAAAAAAAAAGGCTACGTGGATCAATGCCCCCCACGTCTCCTATAAAAATATTGGAAGTATTGAATTAGTATAATCTATTTTACCGACCAACTAAGTGGCGACAGTGCTCTCCCGACAGAGAGAATGCCAACCAAAAACAGCCGCGGGAGAAAGCCATTCTCAAGGAAATGGCTTGGCGATTTTACAGTCATCAGTCACCAGACTCGCCGAGAGCGGCCGCGCCAGCAGAGCAGCACACCGAGAGCGGAGAGCGGTGCTGGCGTGGGGGATTGCAAATTTGCATAATAGATTATGGGTGAAACACACTTTGAAACACCCGCAGAAAGGCCAGAATCGCACGCATTCCGAAAACCCAGAAACGAACGAGCCTCATTCTCATAGCCTACTGTAGGCGAAAACGCTTTCACGCTGCTGCACACGGGCGCACAAGGGTGGGGGGTTCCAAAAATAGATTGGGTGGGCAGCATAAAGCCTAGAATCGCACAAAGCTTCATCAAAGCTCTCAACCGAAAATCCAAGAAACGATTGAGTCCCATCCACAGTCCACACTCGCCACACTCGCGGACGAGGGGCCGCCAGAGAGGGAGGCTGCTCACTGCTCAGACAGGCAGGAGAAACTGGCTAGTGACAAACGCCACCAGACACGCCCACGGAGGGAGGAGTTTAAGGGAGAGGGTGTTCAGAACTATATTGTTCAGATGTCTGATCTCTCACTGATGCCAAAAATAAATGGTTAAAGTGACTGTTCTGCCTGTTTGATTGAATTTCACAAAACTGCGATTACCTCAGCTTCCTGTCTCAGACACTGAAACCATGCTGTACTCAACGGCTAATATCTACATAACTACTAACTCTACAAACTAACTCTTTTAGACAGAGAAAGCACACATTCTATTAGTACTTTTGTGAACTTCGTGTTCACAAAGTCCAAGCAGAAAATTATCCTCGGCTCTTGTAAAATGAGCCAGAATCCTCAAAAAACGGCTTGGCAGAAGCTACCTACAGTAAAAAAAAAAATGGCTGGCAGTGAATGTGTTAATATGATCGATAATCGATAATTGATCGTTAATTTTCCCCGATTTTCGATTATGGAAATTTTTCAAAATGAACATCCCTAATTCTTAGACATTGCCGTTTTGCTTATATTTCGTATGTTACATACAATTGCTTTTATTTCGTATGTTACATACAATTGGCTAAATTATTAGTTAATTCAGAGTTAGATGATATTGGAGCAGCCGGCGTTTTTTTTTCCTTTTTTTTTGCCGGAAGTCGTGACACAACCACACAACCGGGTCAAATGGGCGTGGCTACATAAGGTGAATAACACACTAAGGGTAAGGGCAGCGTTAAGGGTGGCATTATAAAAAGAAATCCACTCTGGAACTACTTTAACTTTTTTGCGTTTTCAGGCCCCAATAACATCATCATGGAAACTGAAGGCCCAAACACAACAAAAGTTTGACGTTTTCTGCAAGGAGCGTTGTCATGCAACCTGGGCCTGAGAGGCCGAGGCACTCAGAACTGGAGAAGCGTGTCTGACCAGTGAAGAAATGCCTTCAACTCTTCCATTTCAAAGTGATAGTTTGTATTTTTTGATGTCAGGCAGACAGCTGTACTTGCCTGATGTGGCCGGTCTCCATTTCTCCAAACTGGGAACCGCGCCGGCTGAATTCTACTGCATGGAGTACACTGACTGTATGAAAGTACCTCATACAACCACACATCAAAAAATCACAGCTATCCCTTTAAGTCCAGTGGATTTTGTTTAGATTGTTTGGACATGTGACCACTGACCAGCATGGCACATTGTGTCTCTGGTTTCCAGCTTTTGGAAGAGAGTTCACAGCTCAGCCACGGGACGCAGGGCTGTGGCCGTTACACGCAGTGGTTTTGGTAACACTTTATTTGGACAGTCGGCCTACAGAGAGTCTACAGAGTATTAGTAACATTTCAACACGTTACCAGTTGACATTCACCAATTCAACTGTTTGGCTTTGTCTGTACATGTGGGTTTAACAGCTTATTAGTTGAGGTTCAACAGATTGTTTTCTTCCCAATCCACACACCTGCACCTAGTGTCATGTGTAGGTATGTTCATGAATTGTCACAAAGACTCTATAGTATAGATAATCTGTTAAACAACTGTTAAACCAGTGGTTCCTTTTCATGTCAAGGTCCGACTCCTACCTTTCCCTCCTCTCATCCCCCCCCGCTCTCCTTCCCCTGTTCCCTCCCCACCTCCTCCCTTTCCCTGCTCTCTCCTCCCCCACATCCCCAGTCTCCCTCCCCAACTTCTCCTGTTCCCTGCTCTCTCCTCCCCCACATCCCCCCGCTCTCCCTTCCCTGTTCCCTCCCCACTCCCTCCCCCTGCTCTCTCCTCCCCCACATTTCCCTCCCCCTTTCTCCCTCTCTCTATCATATGATTGTTCAATCATGTTATTTTTACTACTGTAATTGTTATTGTTCTGCCGGCTAGATTTAACTAGACATATTCTCTGTGAAGTCCTCTGAGACATGCTTGTGAATTAGGGCTATACAAATAAACTTGACTTGACCCCTAAACAGACACAAATTAGACCACAGACCCCCAATTGATAAGATTTTGTCCCAGGGTCCCCCATCTGATAGGATTTTTGCTTTTAGATGTTTTATTACAGAACGTGTATGAAACCCATGACCAAATGAGTCCTACATTCTGGCATTGTGTTACTATGGATAGAATTATAGACAGTGAAAATAAATGATTCCCTTTTTTGCTGGGGACCCTGAACCCCCTCAAGGACCACTTTAAGAACCACTGTGTTAAACCTGAACCCCCTCAAGGACCACTTTAAGAACCACTGTGTTAAACGACCCTGAACCCCCTCAAGGACCACTTTAAGAACCACTGTGTTAAACCATAGAATTGTTGATTGCAGATATTGCTTTATTGTTGCCGATCTATGCAGCCGATCATGCTGCACGTGAGAAACATGAGACAGCCAATTTCTCTGCAGTTACCGGTAATTGGTGTAAAAAAACATTTTCATGATAGAAAATGTCTATCGTTTCACTTTCATATTATGCTCTACATTGTTGAATGTCAACCAATAATCTGTTGAAATGTTACAAATAAAGCATTACTGTGGTTTTCCCAGTCGACCTCCCGGGGGACAGCTGTACCTTTAGCGGGGGGGCGGGCGATGCCTGGGATCCCTCAGGGCTCCGCTCTCGCTTCTTCTTCTTCTCGGGCGGCAGCTGCTCCTGCTAAGGGGCAGATGGTTTCCACAATGCAGAATAAATGGAAGGAATCATGGAATTTGGTAATAAAAATTTAATCAACTGTCAAACATGGAATATGGCAGAATCTTCCATAATTTGGCTGAAATTGATAAAAGTAGGCATAATTATCAAAATAACTATTGTACTAGCAGCCTAAAGGATTTCATAATCGTAAAATAGGCGAATGGGAAATACATGTAGTTTGGTTTTCGATTGGGGTGTTTTAAGACGTTGGGTCGGTGTTAAGTGGGACCCTTATTTCACCTCACCACTTGGTTTTCACTTTGAGAAACATGTCAAAGAGGGTCAAAAATGCAGATCCAAGGCACTCTTCCCAGAGTTAAAAAAGCTTTATTTAAAGGCTTAGTTCATTACTGAACAGATAAAAAATATATTATCATTTGTATATCAAAGAGGCTGTCTGACAGAGCCAAGTCATCAATCGATCAATCAATCAATCAATCAATATTTTGGTCCGAGTGAAATGTTCTATGGCAAGGGTGCCAAAACTTTTTTAGGGTGAGAGATACTTACAAAGATAAAACTAGTCATGAGCTACTTCTTTTCCCCTCGTCCCCCAAGTACATATTTAGCACATTTTAACAGTATTATTATTTAATATGATTTAATAATATTAGAATGTTAAATAGCTACATACATGAGTGGGAGTTAGTTTATGTATTAAAAAATAAAATGAAAATAAAAATACATTTTGGATTTCTTTGGTGTACTTTGGCCCGAGATCTACCGTCCGGTAGATCACGATACCTATTGGGCACCCCTGTCTGATGGTCTCTCCTGATGCTAAATATAGCTGAATCTGTCTTATGGTCGGTCTCTCCTGATGCTAAATATAGCGGAATCTGTCTTATGGTCTCTCCTGATGCTAAATATAGCTGAATCTGCCTTAGGCCTTGGCCACACTGATCCATGGTGTCTGTCCGTGTGCGTTCATTTCTCTGTTCACTTCCATTCATTTTCAATGACAGCTGTCCGACTGTCTGTGGAGCACTCAGAAGCGTACGTATCCCAAAAATTTGCATACGTTTTGATGGACAGAAAGTTGAAGAGGGATGAACTTTTTCTGGATGGACGTATCGGATGGTCGGATAGTCACTGTCCGTTTAGCCAATCAGAGTCGAGGTCTCGAGAGGAGGCGTTCCGAGATTTGTTTCAACTTTTCAAAGAAGATGGCGGCCGAGGCGGTGAAGGAGGCTATAATTAATGCTGTGTACACCATCCCGCTGTTGTACAACGTGATAGTCAGTGTCACCGTCTGATTTCACCATCTAATCTGGTCATTCGGTGGCATTTTATTGCCACATAATTAACGTAGCACACAGAGCCAACAGCTAGCTGACGCCAGCTTTCTTCTTCTCTCGGTTTATAAGCGGGTCGCTGACACCTTCAAGGTGCTTACCGCCACCTGCTGTACAAGTAGGTTACTTGTACATGCAACAGACATAAATCTATCCGTCTATCCGTTCTGTCCATTTTCTGACGGATCAGTGTGGCCAAGGCCTTATGGTCTCTCCTGATGCTAAATATAGCTGAATCGCTTTGATTGACGAAGTATTTTTACAAGCATTTTATGAAACTAGGCACGATTCCTAGGGGCTCGCCATCGCCCGCCCTGCAGCTCGCCGAGCTGGCCCTGCAGCTCGCATACGCAGCTCGGCCGCTGCGTGCTCTTATGACATCACTGATGATGTCACAATGCCCATGACATCATCAGTGATGTCACATGCACAATTGCTCAAGTGACATCACTGATGGCATCACTTCTGGGACAAAATTGAAACAGACAGAGAACAGAGATTGCCCACTTTCCCCCTTTATATATCTATAGATAGATGTCTATGGAAAAAAAAATGTCGGATGAAATTCCTTGGTTCGTATGCTTAACCCAGAAGTGGGCGGGACTTTGGCTCTGTATTAAGATAGAAAAGCGGATTTGGGGGGGGGGAAATCAAATGGATTTGATATGGCCCTACCTGCTGATTGGCGGGGGTCTTGGCGGTCTTCTTGGGCCGGTCTGTGGCGCTCAGGCCGAGGATGAGGGCCACCGTGTCGATCTCGGTGCGTTTCTTCTCGGCCGCTTCGTGCTCCTTCCGCAGGTCTGAGATCTGTCCCATCACCTCCTCCTGTAGACGGCTGATCTCTGCCAGCAGGGGGTCTTTGTGACCGTCTTTCTCTCGCCGCTTCTTCCTCAGCAGCTCTCCTGCCAGGCAACGCAAGGCCGCTTTACTTGCATAGAACATTCCAGACACTGAGGCAATAGAGTACCACAGGAGTACCACAGGGATGAGTCCTGGTGCTGCGTTCATTCATGGCCGGAGGTGGCAAGTGGCAAACGCATCATCTCTGACCTATGTGCGTTCGAGCTTCAAGGCTTCAAGTCGCAAAACTATGGATGCTAATAGCATCGGCTATTAGACAGCTAACAGCTAATAACATTAACATTTAGCTAATTGTATGGGTTTAACCAACTACTGTAAATGTATTGGTATGCTGATGGTCTGAAAGCATTGGCTACTTTTGTTGAAAATACCCCCGAAAGTGCGTCAAAATATTTTGTTTTAAATTCATACAATCTTATGACGATGTGGGTGGCCATGTTGGAATGACGTCAAATGACACACTGGAAGCAACTAGGGTGCTTTTATAAAGCTAACATAGTAGCATTGACAGCACAGATTTGCATGACAAACAAACGGAACATCTTTCTCATGAAGCTTAATTCAAATGTCAGTGGGCCTAAAGTAACAAGACAACAAACATCACATGAAATGTATATTTTGTTTTGTGTTTAGCCAACCTTGGCAGGTTTTGTCTTGCTTTGCTTAAAGTATGTTACACTGCCAGTTACAGTTTACTCACTGTTGGGCATTTTTTGTAGAGGTGCACCGATTGATCAGCACGCGATCGGAATCGGCAGATTTTGACCTCAAATATGCGATCGGGTGATTGCAGATATTGCTTTATTGTTGCCGATCTATGCAGCCGATCATGCTGCACGTGAGAAACATGAGACAGCCCATTTCTCTGCAGTTAATTGGTGTAAAAAAACATTTTCATGATAGAAAATGTCTATCGTTTCACTTTCATATTATGCTCTATCGTTTATATTGTGTTGCAAATCACACGGTTTGCTTTCGTCTGTGTTTTTTTACTCACCTCCACACCGCACCAAACTCTGTCAACACGCCCCTTGCGTCTTGACTCACAAAAATCAGCCGGAGAAGCAGGGAGAAGTTACCTCCAGTCATCCACTACATCAGCCTACCGAGGCATTTGCGCTGTTAAGTCTGCGTTTGATCCATATTTGCGTGTGTCCTCATAATGTTAAACCTGCCAAAACATCTCCTCTCATCATCGCAAGGAAATCCATTGAGTTTGAGTTCCTAGATGAAGCTCTGTCATCTAGCTCTTTGAGTTCCTAGATAAAGCTCTGTCATCTAGCTCTTTGAGTTCCTAGATAAAGCTCTGTCATCTAGCTCTTTGAGTTCCTAGATAAAGCTCAGTTATCTAGCTCTTTGAGTTCCTAGATAAAGCTCTGTCATCTAGCTCTTTGAGTTCCTAGATAAAGCTCAGTTATCTAGCTCTTTGAGTTCCTAGATAAAGCTCAGTTATCTAGCTCTTTGAGTTCCTAGATAAAGCTCTGTCATCTAGCTCTTTGAGTTCCTAGATAAAGCTCAGTTATCTAGCTCTTTGAGTTCCTAGATAAAGCTCAGTTATCTAGCTCTTTGAGTTCCTAGATAAAGCTCTGTCATCTAGCTCTTTGAGTTCCTAGATAAAGCTCTGTCATCTAGGTATTTGAGTTCCTAGTAGGGGTGGGAATCGTGGAGTAACTCACGATACGGTCACGATACTTGGCCCTCGATAATGATATTATCACGATACAGCGATTCTGCGATAATCGATATATTGGAAGAAATTTAACCTACGATACATCCCGATATATGTGTAACTGAAGAGAAAAAAATACCCCTAAAAGGCAAGAAGCAGGTATTATGTATTTATTAGCAGAAATGACATGAACTCTCTCAGAGTTCACTCACTCATACCATTTTCGATACCACGGAGGAAAAGTTACACATTAAGTCTTTTCATTATTATTATTAAAACAAGAAAACCTATATAACCTACCTACCTATATAATTCATAAAAGTAGATATTAATGATCAAACATTTCCATTCATGTAGCCTACAGTATTTATGTTTTTGTTTCAACTACAAACATAAATAAACGTCAACTTGAAACTATGTTTCAACTACCACACACACAGCATAATATTTTAGCCTGTTTATTAAAAAAAATTAAAAATTAAAATTAAATAAACATATCGATACTTGGTGCCAGTGTATCGATAACGTATCGCAAGTGGAAATATCACGATACCGTGAGTATCGATATTTTGTCCCACCCCTAGTTCCTAGATAAAGCGGTGTCATCTAGGTATTTGAGTTCCTAGATAAAGTTGTCATCTAGCTCTTTGAGTTCCTAGATCTACGTCCATCCATGAAATTATTAAATAGCACAGGGACATTTAATGGTTTGTATGTGCTCGCTTAGCAAGTCATCAATGCAGCATAAGCAGCGACCTGCTAAAGTAGAGCTGTAGTAGAGCGATGCGGAGCTTGGAGTAGGTCCAAAGTGGTATATGCTCCGCAGTCGCGGGAGTGCGCTCAAACGGAGAATTTGTTTTAAACATGCAGCCTATTTGACTACTAAGGTGTGGTTAAGAGCAGGAGTTGTTGCTCTAAACTGCATGTTTAGAGACAGCTCATGAGTATCTTTATACAGAAGCTATCTCAGAGGTATAGAACAGTAAATCTGCCTGCACATGAGAAGCGATCTTCAGCGGTAAGAAGGTCAAAGTTTAAACTATTTGAACTTTGATGCATGGTGGCAAATTTGAGTGGTAAGTAGGAATGTTCATCAATTATCGAAAATCGATAATTGATCGTTAAGGAATTAAATCAATCATGTGGAATTTTGATCGATTATTATTATTATTATTTTATTTATTTTTTTGCGGACTAGGTTTGGGTGGAATTCGTTCCTCCTCGCCCCACTCCATTGCACAGCCGACTAACGGTGGAGCTTCATATAGTCTCTAGTTTTCTGGCTGGGCATGGGCCTTTGTGCCAACAAAACTGTTTTAAACATGGGGAATTCACACCGGCATGCGCCGGGACACAAACAAACGCACCCAGCGGTCTGCGGACCTCAGTGAGGCTCAGGCCTGTTGATTTGACTCTTGTGCTGTCAGCTAAGCTGGAAGACGCCGATTGCCTTACATCATGTAACCTGACATGTAACATGTTTGTTTACCTGGCCACAGCGCTAGTGTCCGATATTATTACTACACAGCGGCATCGCCATTATAGCTGGCCGAGAACGCGCAACGTTATTACCAGACCAGAGTAAAAAATATATATATATATTATTATTATTACTCTATCGATAATCGATCGTTAATTTTCCCGATTTTCGATTATGGAAATTTTTCAAAATGAACATCCCTAGTGGTAAGAGCTTTGAGGATAGTGCTGCCGCATAGGTGGGAGGGCCCGCTCTGCCCATAGAAAACAACAGCACACCGGGCACAGCACTGTTTTACCACGGATCATGTGTGTGAGGCTTAAGTCTATGGGCTGAGTGAATCAGTGTGTGAGTATGAAGTAGTGTCGGTCTGCTGTGGTCACCTTGCTGCTTCCTCAGCCTCTCCAGCTCCTTCATCAGATGTTCCTTCTTCTTCATGCGCACCTCTCTGTCCTGCTTCAGCTTCTCACGCTCCTCCAGAACCTGGTCCAGAGAGACAAACAAGTCACCACCTGGTCCCCACAGAGGAGAGCTGTTCACGGGTCAACACCTGGTCCCCACAGAGGAGAGCTGTTCACGGGTCAACACCTGGTCCCCACAGAGGAGAGCTGTTCACGGGTCAACACCTGGTCCCCACAGAGGAGAGCTGTTCACGGGTCAACACCTGGTCCCCACAGAGGAAAGCTGTTTACAGGTCCAAAATGACCCATCCCAATGGACTTGGGAAATTTGCCGTTTTTGCCTGAGAGATACTACAGACCATGTGCATGTTGCGGTGGATGTCCGCAAGGGGAGAGACAGGTCTCTGATCTATTTTATGGACCTGGCAAACTCGGTAAATAAGATTGCTACTATAAACCAAGCAAAAAAACAAAAATATGCCATTCTTGTGCTAAAAAACATTTATCATGTCGGATACAACATATCAGGTCAAAACAACAGGAAGACTTGCTAAGTCGTGCCACATTTGTCTGGTAGAAGACAGTGAGACTGTATCATGTAATCTAGCAGCTACCTACCTTTCCTCCACTCCAACTCGCTCAATTCACTGCCTGGTGCTGCTGGACGTTTTTTTCCTCCGAAAAGGAGGTTATGTTTTCGGTTTGTTTGTCTGTTAGCAGGATTACAGAAAAAAACTACTGGCCCGATTTTCATTAAACTTGGTGGAGATGTGTAGCATGGGCCAGGGAAGAACCCATTAGGTCTACGGCTTCACCGGGTGTTCCCCAAGAGCCGGTAGCTGGATAAATCTCAGACATCTGTCTGACCGGCTACTATTTTAGATTGAATTTGGGGAGGCAGGCTGTATTCACTGAACAAGACAGGGTTTCTGCTGCTGCTAAATCCTGGCCGCTGCCCTTTTCAAAATAGGATAAAATGTCATGAAAAATGTCATGTCACAATTACATGACTCTGCAAACAAGCTTTTAATAAAAAAAAAACTAAGGCCAGTGATGGCAGTGACGAGTCTGCAACGTCAACGCATCGTGATTCACTGAGATACACGTGGGGGAGGCATGGTGGGGCGTGCCCAACCGGTTGACTTTATTCAGAAAATGGCCACGCAATAGTCTTTTTTTATGCATGTTTTTAGTGGGGGGTTCCTATCTGGAGGAAACCCCAGGGGAGCACGGGGAGAACATGCAAACTCCACACAGAAAGGCCCTTTTTTACAACCCCACCTGGGCCGTAGGCACTGAGGACATGGGAATTTGGACACACCCTCAGTGTCCCAGGCGGGAATCGAATCCAGGACCTTCTTGCTTTGAGGCGACAGTGCTACCACTGCGCCACCTTGCGGAATAGTCTTGACTCTTTATGAAAATATAGAGGGGCTTTATACTATGCTTTATAGTAATCGCCGGGGGGGGGGGGGGGGGGGGGGGTAGATGGGGGTCTGTGTGGAAACACAAACGGAGCACAAGTTTGCAGTTCATTTTGCATTAGCCATATGCCTGTAAGAATATTTATTATGGTAATGACAGAGCAGGGGTAATCTGCTGTGTAGGGGCTGTTCACACAACGTTAGCGTTTTGGCATGGAAAAAGCGTGCGTGGAGCACTTTTTGTGAGGAGAAATAAAACGGACGGGCCGTGATAGAGTGATCTACCGTTAGCTTAGCAGTAGGGATGCACCGATTGCCATTTTCTTGGCCGATTCCGATTTCCGATTTTTGAATAGTCTGACTTGCCGATACCGATTTTTGCCGATTCCGATTTTTTTTTCTAAAAACAACAATTGACAGCTTACACAAACGTTTTTGTAACTTTGTTTAAAATTAAGATTCATAGAACAATTCTTACATCTAATGGGGATCCAAATAAACAAATAAACAATTCTTATCATTTGCATGAAGTAGGACCTTCTCACTCAAACACATCTCAAAATAAAAGTGTTCCAGGTTAGGCTACTGGACAGAGCTTTTTTGTGCAAATACAATGAATACAAAAATTTAATTAAATCCAATAGCCTATATCCCACAGCTATCAAGCATTTACTTTTCCAAAAGAAAACAGGTGCAACAGAACATCAAAATGATCCATGGACAAGGAGTTTATAGACTGGCTCCAGACCAGTCCTCTTGAGTAGAGGGGAAATGAGTTTATGAGTTACAGTAACGATCTTCAGTCTGAATATCAGGCGGAGTTTACACACAGTCCGAAGTTTGGTATGCGTATTTTTATCTGCCATCCGAAAAAATATCGTCACGCACAGAAAACGTTGCACACTTGTGAGTCCGATGCATTTTTATTATTATGTCCGTCGTTCTCATGTCGTTCTATTTGCAATACGAAACAAATAGTCTCTCCTGTATCCACGTCACGTTACAACATGACTTGACAGGCTGAGGCAGCAGCGCTGATGTGGAATGGAAAAGCAGGTCGGGGAATGGTTATACTGGACACACTCGCCAAGCCGGGTGTGCGTGGTGGCGGGTTGCTGGAGCACCGCTTCCCGGGGAGAGAGAGCAGAGAGAGAGGGGCCAGTGAGGTGAAGCGAGCCGCTCAGACTGGACTCCAGCCGAGCGGGACTCGGCCGCATCTCTGTCTCCACGGCTTATTTTCGACTTGCATGTGTGACAAACTGCGAGCTTTGTCTACTTCACTGACGGTGAAAAAAATCCACAACGAGGAAGGTATGCTGGCGTGTGTGGTGTGGTGGCTGGGTGCCTGTCTCGGTGCTTTGGGGTGCGCGCACGTCATGTGAAAATCGGCTCACAGAATCGGCTATTTAGAGTGACCGGAACAGATCACCGATCGAGGCCGATCACGTGAAAATCGGCCATTTCCGGTCACGTGCCGATCGATCGGTGCATCCCTACTTAGCAGCTCTTAGCCTCAGGGCTCCAAAGTGCGACCTATTAGGTCGCATGTGCCACCTAATTTCAAAATGTGCGAGTTAATTTGCAATCAGGTCGCACTCGTGCGACTTGGGAGAATGAGAGAGGATAATATTTTTTTCCCCCCCAACCAATCGCCTGCTTCAGATCGCATCTTTCTGTCCCCTCTGCTCCCCGTCTGCCTGCGCGTGCCTCTGTGCTGTTTTTATTGGTGCAGCGCCTGCAGCAAACACTTGCCCAGCCTGTCACACAGACACAGGTCCCTGCCTTCAAAGGGTAGCCGACAGCACGCGATCAAACACATACCGCAGCTGTTGTTTTGAAATTGAGCAGGAGGAAAAGCAGAGAACGGGTAACGCTTCCTTGTGCAGACAGGAGAAACGCAATTGAAACGCCGAGCTGGAGTCGCCTTCCTCTGTGCCAGCCAGGAGAAAACGGGAGAAAGTAATCAAGAGATGTGTTTGATCATCGGAGGAATGAGGAAATGATCGATCAGTTTGCGAGGGCGGTGAGGACGTGTTGAATAGCCAAGGGGAAAACGGGAACGATCATAGATATGACAGGGAGACATGGACGAGGACGGTGTACCAGAACAAATCAAAATAAACACAGGAACAGCTAGGCAGCAGCGGGCAGAAGGCACTCACAGCAGCCCGCTGTCCTTCTCAAGAGCTCTTCAGTTGATTCATGAAATCGCTGGGCTGCGTGCCCTCCAGTGTTGCTCCTGGCCAATCCCAGCGCCACAGGGCGTGGTTATTGCTTATCCTATGTTGGGTTAGAAATCTAAAAGGGGGATCGTGTGTGTGTGTGTGTGTGTGTGTGTGTGTGTGTGTGTGTGTGTGTGTGTGTGTGTGTGTGTGTGTGTGTGTGTGCGCTGAAATCAATGAGGTATCTGGGAATCAATTTGCCACAAAAGCACATACTTAAGAGACTCCAATTTGATCTTTGATAATACTGCTGTTCACCTATGTAGGATATGCTTTCAGTGCAAGACTCATTTCATTCCCACTTCATGGGAAAAATAACACTACAAAAAGACAAAAAAAAATAAAAAATACAAATAATAACAAAACATTTAATAGCCTAGAGGACTATCAACTATCCACTTAAATGGCAAAAGCACAAATTAAAATGCTGATAATACACTAATATGACAACTGTACAAGTTAGTCACTGTACCTCAAGAGCATACCTACCTGAAAAGACCACATGTAGCACTGTCAAAAAATATCCTTCCATGCAAGTGGAAGCTGCTGTCCCTTTTACTAGACTCATCTCCTGGGACATTAAATAGTGATTAGCAGGCTATAGTTAAAAACAACAACAACATATAAGTAACAGCCAAAGACTTTGCGAGAGAACTTGTGAAACATCAAAACCAGCAATTTATAGTTATTGCCTAAGTCCATTTCTCTTCTCTCATACTAAAGGTAGAGGTGTTTTCCTAAAGACTCCTCAAGGGTGCTTGAGGAGTCCTCTTCTTCCTTTCACCAAAAGCCCAACTGTCATGATCAAATCACAGTCTTCTCACTCATTAACTCACATCAAAAAATATGGTGCTACCTAATTTATTTTTGTGCTACCTAATGAAACAGTAGGTAGCACTAGTGCTACCTGGAAAAAAACGAGTTTGGAGCCCTGCTTAGCCTACCTCAGTAAACTCCGGTGGTGGGATGGTTAACGCTTTGTTCGAGTAGACCATTGTGAAAAAAGTGAAGGCTCAACATGTCCGGTATAATCCATACTGCTTTATGATCACTGTTACATAAATCCACTGATTATAACTTCTGATCTTCTGCCAAAAAGTGTTAACTGCAAACAAGTGATTAAGGTCAGCTGCTCAGTGCTAACTGCTAGCCACCTTATCGGCACTTTCCAAATCAGCCCTCAATTTTACTGTGCTGTCCTCATACATCTTCTCCACCCTCATAGCTGTTGTTCTCCGATGGTGGCTGGTAGACGACTCCGTCTCCACAACAAGCCACCATTTTCGTGATGAGCTGGGAAACCTTCTCTGCCCTGACGGCATCACAACAATGGTCTTTGTTACTGCTAGCAAACAAGGTAATGCAAAACTGCTTTTCATCTGCCCCATTGATGTTCTTGCAATCTGGGAACCCATCGGTTAAACAAACAAAACAAAACAAAATTCTCTAACCTCTGGGGGCAGGCTTGTTTCATGTGTGTGAAAACAGAACTCAAGAGGCTCCGTCGGCAGTGGAAGAAAATCCCTTGGCTCAAACTGACCGGCTCTAGCCATTTATGGATTTCCTTTCCCCTCCGTGCATCTCTCAAATCCTTCCGTCATTATGAAACAACAATAACAACTCTAGCTCGTTGCTAGTAGCAAGTAGCAACTTGCTACACGCTGAAAACGGTACATTTTGACTACACACCGGTCACGTTCACTCCATTTTGATTGGGTAAAGCGCAGCATGCGAGCCTGCACCTGCGAGCGCCGTTACACAGCTTTTCACGGAGCTTGCCGACAGATTTTCGATGCAAGTCAAAAGTCTGTCTCGAGAGATTAACTTTCTTGTGATTTATGCGCACGTGGTTACGCATCGAACTGGTATGTCTATGTTTTGCAAGTTTAACTTTGCATATCTTGCACTGCACAGCCATTTTGTCAAAATACTTCCAAACATTACTCTTACATTACTCACCATGCTGCCTAGCTGTATCGCCAGATCCACGTGGGGGGTGGGGCGAGTACCCCGAACAGCTGAAACATTACTCGAGTACTGACGTTACAAACGAGTACTCGAGTACTCCCGCCCATCGCTAATGCGCAGTACTGCAGTTTCACTCTGAAAGGGCCGTATCAGCACATTAATAAAATCACCAAACTTTACTGAATGTAAACAGGCGTTTCAGTTCTCAGCCCTATAGCCTACTTACTTTGTGCCGTTTTCTCTCTCTCAACACAGCATATTTACTTGAAATGACTAAAACAGTTACAAATGAAAGTTTTACCACATGGGTCAAGCCATCCCGTTTTATAATTCAACTCATGTTTTACTCCAGATATGGAGTCTTCTGGTAAAGTTAGCAGTGTGTCGGATTTCAGTCCATGGCTCCACCAAACTGAAAACATTAACCCCTTCAAACCACCTCTCTCTCGGTTAGTATTTTATTAGCTTTAACATTAGTATTAGATTGCTGTTGTTGGGGTTGGGGACCCCTGCTCTAAATGACCATAATGTATTTTCAGCCCAGGTGGATACAGTGGCTATACCACGCCTGCATATCTAACGTTGCATGTAGGGAGAGCATGCAGGGAGAGAAAGAGAGATGAGACGTCAATCAACTTAAAAAGCTATTTTCTGAAACAAAGCAGGTCTAACGTTACAATATTGTCAATGACGACGCAATAGCGTTAATTGAAAGCTGATTTACACGCGGTGCTTTCTGTGAACGGACTATAAACTTCACATGCGCAGCTGGGAATATTGGCTTACCGGTAACTTTAAACTGGAAGAAAAGGTAAGAATACATTGTTGCTAACGCTAGTTACTTGTAGCCATGATCTGAGAACTGAAAAGCCCTTGCTAGTGTTCTTTTTCCCCCCCGTGATTTTTCTCCCATTTTCTCCCCAATTGTACTTCACCAATTATTGCCCCTGCTGCCCCGGTCGCTGCTCCACCCTCTGCTGATCTGGAGAGAGCCGAGACTAGCTCCATGCTTCCTCCTAGACATGAGCAGTAGCCAGCTGCTTCTTTTCACCTGACAGCGGGAGCCTCACTGGTAGGACGTAGCACATGGGAGGATCACGCTATTCCAACCAGTTCCCTTCTCTCTGAACAGGTGCCCTGACCAACCAGAGGAGGCGCTAGTGCAGCGACCAGGACAATACCCTCAATCCAGCTTCCCTCCCGCAGACACCAGCCAATTGTGCCTGTATGGGCGCCCGACCAAGCCGGCGGTTACACGAGGATGCGAACGTGCAACCCCTGTGTTGGTAGGCAGGGATTTTACCACTACACTAACTGGACGCCCACCAGTGTTCTTTTAATAGGCTAGTACGTCATGAGCCTGAGACTCAGCATGCAAGGCAGCGTGTACCAAAGTCGACCTTTAAAATTAATTATTAATTAAAAAAATGAATTAACCCCCTAAGCTTGCATTTGGGGTCATTCCGTTTGATTGCCCGGTCATAGAAACATGGTTGGTGCAGGGAATTTAGGGCAATATCGAGATTATAGGCTATAACCTGCTTTCTCACGTTATCGGGCACCGTTCTTGTCTAACGGAAACGTTGTTGATCGCCTTGGGGAGATGGAGGAATTCAGAGAGCAGTATGTTCATTAGTGATGGACGGTGTATTGACAGCATTGCCACTCTTTTGTAATGATAGATTTCAAGCACTTTTCAAGGAGAAATCTTTTCTAAAATTACGGGCCAATAATTCACAGAGATGTTCATATATACTGGTCCTCTGCAAATTAGTTTCTAGTTGCTTACAGGTCAGAATTAATCATTAACACTTAACATAAACTCAAAGCAATCTTAAAATCCTGAGCATTTCTTAAAATGTTAGGCAACCTGCAATGACAGCGCAGCACGGAGAGTGATAAGCACTTATCAAGTACCGTACTAGATTTTTATTTATTTTTAAGTCAAGCACTTTCAAGCACCTTCCAGACCCATGGCAACCCTGGTTGAAGTTCAGCAGGTGTGGGAGTGAGAAAAGTAGATAAATGGATGAAACCTTTTGTTTCTGACTCTCGTTGTTCTCATTCTCGTTGAATCTCCTCTCACAGTTGCTGACTTTAGAGATGTCCTTTCCGTTGTCGTGAGTGGCGCTCTTCGGCAACGCTACAGGCGGAGAAGTAATGATTAGATATGATTAAAGTATCCGTCCATATTATATTATTATATTCCATGACAGTATCTAATATAAAAAGCATGGAAACCAATCACACACAACCCACACAAATCAACCAGTAACAGAATCGAACAGCCCTGCTCTACTAATTCACTGCCGTTGTTTTAAATCACATTTTAGACTCGCTTTTCTGCAAATGTTTTTGATTGTACTTAAAAAGATGCAACGTGTAAGATTTTACCAGAATTTTAGTTTAGAGGGTTAAAAAATGAACAAGAATTATCATGTCAAAGACGTCTATTGTGTTGTCGTATTGTGTTGCAGAGATATCCACTAGCTAGCCCCGGCGAGTCAATAGCCCCGTTTACATGGGTCCAAAAATCCTATTTATAATCGGATCGATAGGTCAGTCGGATTCAAAATGTCTCATATAAACACCTTAGCCGACCCGATTCACCCGGATTGTTTTACATTTTCGATCGTATTGAAAGAGGTAGTCTACACCGATTGATAATCAGCTAGATGCCGCATATAAACGGCTGAATAGAGTGGATTCGGTTGATAGAGTGGATTATTCATTCTGCGCATGCGCTCCCTAGTGCAGATTGCAGAAGAACTGGACGGTGGTTGAGACAAACTTCTTAATAGAAACCCTGAGAGCGGTACATTCTTCTTCTTCTCCTGGCCAAGTATCTCTGGAGGATGATTAACTGCTGAGACCGTAGAGCCGCAAATGACAGCACGTGCGATTACATAACTGCAAAAGTGTGCGATTATTATTATTTGTTCATGTCTTCTTTTTGAGTGTGTGTGTGTGCCTCCTCTAAACTAACGTTACACGCGACGCAGTAAACACACGTTTCAACACGTTTCTCTGCCATCACACTGGGCATCAACACTAGCGTAGCGGAAGACTTCTCCCATGCACTCCCGCAAATAAGTAATGTTATGCGCAGCAAGGTTCACAAACATAACATCTTACCGAGAGAGAGGGAGAGAACATCCATGATCGCTAACAGCTAGCTATGCTAATAACTATCTAGCCGTTCAGAAACGCATGTAAACAGCCGTGTGATTAGCGAGAACGTCAGTAAAATAAGGAGAGCGCTGCAGGTGCTTATGCAGAACTAGTGCACGTTTAAGTGCACAGTGGGTAATGACCCGCTGTGATGAAGAATATAGCGATAATATAGTGAGATTAACAAGGTTGATAGCAGAGAAAACACTGTCACAGCTGCTTGCAGCAGCACCTCCAGGCTTCTAACGCTAACTAGTCTGTCACATGATGCCTTCATGGTCCCTCGAAAAAGTCTGCAGATGCAGGTTACCTCGTCTCTCTCTCAAGAAGCATCACATGAGTGTGAAGTTTAAGGCAATCTGTCGCTACAAAAAAAATAAACGAGATGTATTATTGTATTACTTGACAGACATGTAACTAACTTTGCAGTCTGAGCCATCTTCTATGTGCTGTAACACAGTGCAGTTTCTATTTTTCTAGTGTTTCTTTTTTACATGTTTGGGACAGGCAAATGTCTCAAAATGTTAGATTTTTTAAAGATAATTTTATTTCAAATTGTTTTATTTATTTAGTTTTAATATATTTTAAATTGTAATATATTTCATGTATTTTATTCTGTGATACGTGAAACCGTGGTATTTTTGTCCAAGGTTATCATACCGTCAAAAACTCATGCCGGCACATCCCTAGATACCATTTGTTTATTATATCGCAAATACAATCACAAATCGCAATATTGTCCACCATAATAGCTAATCGCACCTTTCCCCCAAATCGTGCAGCACTAGATCCATTTTTCCAGAGGTAAACAGGAAAAGTGGTAGACGGAAGTGCACCTCTTCTTCTCTGCAGGTAGTGGGAGAGACCGTTTGCGCATGTCTGTAATCGGTTTCAGCTGGGGCCATGTATACGCGGTGGATCGCTTTATTTAGCGTTCATGTATACAGATCAAATCCGATTCGTATAATCCCGACTGATTTCAATCAGATTGAGGAAAACAATCCATATAAACGGGACTACTGTAGCATCGAGTCTGCCCTCAGTTCAAAATGAGGAAGAAGTAGTCATGAACAGTGTTGGGCAAGTTACTTTCAAAATGTAATATACTACATATTACTAGTTACTTTCATTTGAAAGTAATAAGTTACTTTCCAATATTACTGTCTGTGTAGAGTAACTCGTTACTTATTACACTACTTTTGCATTACTTTCACCAAAACAACAGTAGCAGCAGAATGACATCGCCACCCTGGGACCATCCCGAAAAATAATTTCAACCGCCTTGAAACCGCCAGTGTAAACAATCCAAGATTCTAAATGTTATTATTTTCCTTTGTTATTGTCATCTATAGTGGCTATTTGCATAAAAACACAGTTTGATTAGGAAATGATTGTATCTTTTTTTAAATATGTGCTTGGATTTAATAAAATGTAACTCAACTTGTAACTTGAGTTACTTGACAAAGTAACTGGTATAATATTACTGAAATCCTATAAGTAATAAGTTATATTACTGAGTTACTGCTAAAAGTAATATATTACATGTAATATGTTACTTCTGTAATGAGTTACCCCCAACACTGGTCATGAATGGCAAGTAAACAACAGTGGCTGGACCCTACTTGGTTAGAAAGCCTCAATAATCCACTAACAAAGTAGGTTAGACCAAGACCACCCAAATCAGTGTATTTATTTTACTACACGTCCCGGAGTATGGCGCTAATGGTTTTTGAATTCTCCATCCACATACTGTATATGAAACGGTTAGCATAGCTTAAACATTTTACTATGAACTGCCAAATCTATGACTTGTCGAGAAAGCTTAAATAACCCACTAACAAACTAGGTTAGACCACCAAACTCTGTGCTTTTATTATTCTACACGTCCCGGAGTTTGGCACTAAATACTAGCATTCCCCTCCATTCACATGCATGAAACCTTGATTAATACAAATTTGGGTGATGTACCCCAGCCTGCCAGTAGCTTTCAAACCATGTCAGGCTGATTTGAATTCTCGATTTAGCTAACAGCAAAGAAAAGTGAAGTGCATTGTATCATCATCTTTTTTCTTATTCACTGTAGGCTGCCAGCACACTACAACGTGTTTTTGCGATTTCTGTAGCAAGTGGGTTTTTATGGGGTGGGGTTGCTCGCCCCACACCCAGCCATTATTTCATGCTATTTGCATGTGGCCAAGTATTACACATTGCACCTTTAAACTTATGTTGCTAATGTTTTCTATTTATATTCACTTTACTCCGATTCCAAATTTGCTTTATTTTAATTTCCCCTATTTATCTCCTCATATAATTTACTATTATGACTGTGAAGCACTTTGTGAACTCTTCATTTTAGATGAAGTGCCATAGAAAAAAACATAACAATTTAAGTTTTCTCATTAGTTTGTGTTTCTGACTTTCACACAGTCTCATCTAATCTGATATGAATCATATTGATCAGACCGACCCTTGTTGTACGTCTGTTGTGGTACCGCAGGGGGGAAGTCGTCTCGGGGGTCCGGTGGCGGCATGGCCATGTTAGGCGGCGGGTACATGGGCGGCCAATGCGGCCAGTGCTGCGGCATGTAGGGGTACCCTGGGGACTGTCCATAACCCGGGGGCGACTGTCCGTACCCCGGGGGCGGAAAGTTGGGGGGCATCATGCCATAGGAGGGGATAGGCATCCCGGGATGCAGGGCGGGGGATTTAGGCTCCGGGGTTTGCTGTTTGGGCGGCGCTGCACGGTCGCTCCTCTCGGGCTTGAGCTCCTTAGCGCTGTGGGCTTTGCTGACGCTACGTGGTTTGCTGACGCTACGTGCTTTGGGGGAGGGCGAGTTCTTCCGGCTCTTTCGTCCGTCGGGTGATCCCTGCCGGCTTTTCCGTCCGTCAGGCGATCCCTTCCGGCTCTTCCGTCCGTCAGGCGATCCCTTCCGGCTCTTCCGTCCGTCGGGCGATGCCTTCCGGCTCTTCCGCCCATCGTCGCTGCTCCAGCTGCCCCCGCGGCTCCTGCTCCTACTGCTGCTGCTCCCGGAGTTGAAGCTGCGGCTCTTCCGGCCGCGCCCCTGGCTGCGCCCGCTGCCCTCCGAACTCCCGGAGGAGTAGCGTTGGCGGCGGGTGGGAGTCTTAGGTGGGGGCTTGTTTCCTTCGAGACGCTCCTTGGTTCTGGCGGCCATCTTGGTGATCTCAGCCACACCCAGGTCCAGGCCGATGGTCTTCAGCAGGTCTTGGATCTTATCGTACTCCTCCACCGCCTGCGGATCGCTCTCCTCCAGCGGCTGCGTCATGGGCAGGTAGGCGGCATTTGACACCTGCAGGGTATATGAGGTTAAATTCAATACCTTTTAAGACCTCTTCAGTATATTTTATGACCTCAACACCACTTTCATCACATCATAGGGGTGTGTAATGTAAATCACAAGTTTCATCACGATACATTATATACAGTAGATTACTTGGACAACGATATGGTATTTGCTGATATAACAAAGTCTGCCACAATATGATTTCAATTCAAATCAGGGATACCCTAACCTGCACCGTGATGTTGTGCTCCGGGGCGAACCGCATGTCCGCCTGCAGGAGGCGCGGGTCTCCGGTGGGGGGAGGGGCCTGGGTGTAGGGCGACCCCCCCGCGGCGAGGCTGTAGCTCTGGCCCAGCACGGCGCTCTGCTGGGGGAAGTCTCCGTACAGCGCCTCCTCTGTCAGGTCTCCGTACAGCTCCGAGAAGCCGTGCTGGGGCAGCAGCTCTGTGTTGGCGGCCAGCAGCCTGGGCTCCTCAGCGTCTCCATACAGGAATTTCTCCTCGTCGTCTATATCGTCCTTGGCCTTCTCCTCCGCCCTGTCCTCCCCCTAGTGGTGGGAATAACAAGTTTAATCATGATACAATACTACAACAATTCTTTGGATGATACAATATTTGCTGATATCACAAAGTCTGCCATGATACGGTTTCTATTAAATTCAATTCAATTCAGGGGCCTGCGATCGGTATGAGACGATATCATACATGTATGCACATTTAACACAGTTAGATTTATATCAACTCACAAAAATAAACTAATATATGATTTGACCATTTTATTTCTGATTTCTTCCAGACATTTAAATGGAAAACAATCAACTATTTTTAATAAAATAAATAAATAAATAAAAATAGATAGTTATTCGCTATGAAGTGCCACATTTCTGTGTGCAAATGCACAAGTGCAAATGGTTTTTTTATCACTTAAGTTAACACATTCAGTGCCAAGGACGTCTGTGGACGTCCTAAAAAAAAGTAACGAGGAGTGCCAAGGACGTCTGTGGACGTCCTAAAATCATAATTCATATTATTCCATAATTCTGCTGTTTAAGGTCGTACCTAGCCAGTGAGCATGAATCCATTCAAGGGATCACACGGCGCCACCTTAAACATCGTCACAGGAGCTGCTCCACCCACCTCAGATCCTTTACTTTGTACAGGAGACAGCGGAGAAAGTGGAAACCGATGCATGCTTTCTGCCAGCGCCGTATATATTGCTCTGCCTACAGCGGAGAGTGGGCTCGGCTGCATCCGCGCTCACAACTGAGCTCTTATGCTTCTATCTATCTCCACACGATTTCCTAGAAAGGCAGCATCCGAAGCCGAACGGCCATGCCTTTTCGTTCAGTCGCGTTTGCCCATCAAGGAAATGATGCGCGCTGGGATCTGTCCGGGGCAAAAACGAGAAAACAAACTGTGCGTGTGGGAGGAGCCCGCAGCTCAGAGGTGGAGAGGGGAGAGGGGGGAGGGAGGGGGGGGAGAGGTGTGTGTGTCACACAGGCTTCACAGAAACCACACCACACGCCACCACATCAGAAAACACCAGCCAGAGTCAGTGAATGTGGTCGAAATTAGAGTGCAAAAGGTATTCATAAAAGGGCCTATAACTTGGAAAGTAAAAAAAAAACGACAGAAAACCATTGAAAGTGCACTTTTTTGAGAGGCTGTAATTTCATAATGGAACTGTCTAGAAACAAAATTTCTTCTTTGGAAGAAGCAGGAGTGTTCAATCTTTCATTAAAGTCCAGCCCCGTTAATATAGCCATAATAGAAAAAATTCTATAGCTGTTTTCAACTGAATGGAAGTGAATCTGGCACAGGCTCCAGACAATTTTACTGAAGCGCTGTGGCACTGAATGTGTTAATGGGTCCTTGATCATAGGGCTGTCCCGGCGAGTCGACGTAATCGATGCCGTCGACTACGTAATTACGTCGACGCACGCTACGTGCCTCGACGCGTCACAATCGTCACAAAACAAAAATGGTGTGGCTAATGTTAGCGGCTAACTGTTACTTGTCGTTACTTTACATGGCAGTAAAATGCCACTGAATGACCAAATTGATTTAACTTTTAACCATTTCGATTTCCACTTTCAGCATTGGTTAGTTTATAACGTGACTATATTTATAATGTTTATAACGTGCTCCAGCTTCCGGCAGTAACGACAAGTAACAGTTAGCCGCTAACATTAGCCACATTACCCATCAGCGGAGCGTCATTTGACGTCAGCACACTCTTCTAAACAGGTCGCGTGCCTCATTCCAGTCGATTCCAGTGGGCCTTCCCATGCTTTCACATGGACCCATGTTGGGTGTGGATGCTACAGACACAGTCTTGTGTCTGGATGATGTGTGACCATCTTACATGGAGCATTTGTCTTTCTCCAAAATTAAGAGCACTGTTACTGAAAATTGCACACCATTGTACTGTAAGATGATGATTTTATGTTGGACTGCTGCTAAACTTAGTTGGCATTGCACAAGGTTTTTGGTATTCCTCCTGAAAGTGACTTGCATTTTATTTATTCTACTATTTTATTTTGAATTGCACTATATTCATTTTATTTGAGGACAAGCTCTTGCTTTAATTTTATTTGAGAGATTTTATGTTGGACTGTTAAAGAGAATGAGATGGTTAAATAAAATACTGAAATTGAGAAGTTTTTGGTTATTCATTTGTTTTGGGTAAATGTATTGTTATACAATAAAAAATAAATAATAATAATCGTTAGATGAATCGACTAATCGAAAAAATAATAGTTAGATTAATCGATAAGGAAATAATCGTTTGGGACAGCCCTACTTGATCACAATCACCTTGGATTTACAAGGCGTATCTTACAGAGAACATGAAACATTTGACATTTCATATGACTATTTCATTCGCATTTCACCTCAGACAAGACAGGACACTGCTTTTTAGTCTGAAATTTACCTAGATTTGCTAGAAAGATGAACAGCTTTTCGCCAATTAGGGCGCTGCTAGATGATGTCACTAGAGCCGTTTTCCCACATGCGTACCGGAAAATTACCTGTAAGTCAATATCGGACATTTCCCTTCACACTTCGGCTCTCGCATATGGGAATCTAGCAGCCAAATTGCCTGTATGTTGGGGGGCGGGGCGGCACTGCAGAGCGGGTGGGGAGTGACGTGTCGGCAAAACTCTTGATGGTGAAATAAGTTTGCTTGTTTATCTGTTCACCTGCGTCGCGTTGAAGCACTTTTTACAGACTGGCTTCGTTTGATGTGTCCGGGCTTGCCTTCGCTGTCGGCAACAAGCAAAATACTTCCACATTTCGCTTCGTGCATTTGCTTCGTCTGTGTCCCTGTCGGGCTGTGCCTGTGACTAAAGGAGGAGGACTGAACGACTGTGGCCAGAGAGCGAGCAGGCAGCAGAGGAGAGATCACAAGATAATTTCGCCAGTTTGCTTTAATGTGCGCGAATGATTAGATTATGCCCGCTGGAACATTAAGCAACGTGTGTACACCTCGCCCATGCCGGCAAATGACTGGACCCGTTCTACACTTGCGCCTGTTATCGCGCATACCGCTCTTCTGACTGGCTCGAAACTGGTGAAATGTTGGCGATGACGGGGTCGCGCTTATACCGGCACGACGACTTTCCCACATGCAGGCATTAGACCACGTTCCGGTCATTTAGCGGGACAAAGCGCATGTGGGAAAACGGCTTAGGTTGACTGTACAGTACAAAGGATTTTGAACGTTTTGATGAATCAAAACAATGACAATCCAAGTCAGAAACACAACCTGCTGTGAGCCTGTTAGAATTCAAAAGCCTTACTACCAACACTTAACTAGCTTGTACTCCACTACTGTACTCTCCTGTCATACTGTACAGTCAACCTACAGTAGTGTGACATCATCTAGCAGTGCCCTAGTTGGCAAAAAGTTGTTAAGTCATTCATCTTTCTAGCAAATCTAGGTAAATTTCAGACTTGAAAGCAGTGTCCTGTCTTGTCTGAGGTGAAATGCAAAGGAACTAGTCACATGATCAAATGTTTCATGTCTTCTTTAACATATTCAGTGCCAAGGACGTCTGTGCACGTCCTAAAAAAAAGTAACGTTCAGTGCCAAGGACGTCTGTGGACGTCCTAAAATCATAATTCATATTATTCCATAATTCTGCTGTTTAAGGTCGTACCCAGCCAGTGAGCATGAATCCCTTCAAGGGATCACACGGCGCCACCTTAAACATCGTCACAGGAGCTGCTCCACCCACCTCAGATCCTTTACTTTGTACAGGAGACAGCGGAGAAAGCCGTGGACACCGATGCATGCTTTCTGCCAGAGCCGTATATATTGCTCCGTCTACAGCGAGAGTGGGCTCGGCTGCATCCGCGCTCACAACTGAGCTCTTATGCTTCTATCTATCTCCACACGATTTCCTAGAAAGCCAGCATCCGAAGCCGAACGGGCCAAGCCTTTTCGTTCAGTCGCGTTTGCCAGCGCGCATCATTTCCTTGATGCCCATCAAGGAAATGATGCGCGCAGCAAAGCTGGGATCTGTCCGGGGCAAAAACAGAGTCGAGAAAGCAAACTCTGTGCGTGTGGGAGGAGCCCGCAGCTCAGAGGTGGAGAGGGGGGGGGGGGGGGGGGGGGGGGGGGGGGAGAGGGGTGTGTGGCTGCACAGAAACCACACCACACGCCACCACATCAGAAAACACCAGCCAGAGTCAGTGAATGTGCTCGAAATTAGAGTGCAAAAGGTATTCATAAAAGGGGCTATATCTTGGAAAGAAAAAAAAAACGACAGAAAACCCTTGAAAGTGCACTTTTTTGAGAGGCTGTAATTTCATAATGGAACTGTCTAGAAACAAAATTTCTTCTTTGGAAGAAGCAGGAGTGTTCAATGTTTCATTAAAGTCCAGCCCCGTTAATATAGCCATAATAGAAAAAATTCTATAGCTGTTTTCAACTGAATGGAAGTGAATCTGGCACAGGCTCCAGACAATTTTACTGAAGCGCTGTGGCACTGAATGTGTTAAAGAGGACAATATATTGATGTTTTCACTTGGCATCGATACAATATCAATATGGTATGATATCGATCAATATAAAGACATTTCGATCTAGATCGATTCATCGTCCAACCCCTACCTCCCCTCCCAGCAGGTCCAGGATCCCTGTGATCTCGGCATCCAGCCCCATCTTCTGGACCATTTGCGGGTCGGAGCGCAGCTCAGCTAGCATGGTGGCTAGCATGTGCGGCTCCATGCCCTTCACCGCCGCCATGAGGCGCTCCGCCGCCCGTGACATGCTGGAGCCCTCCAGCGCCCGCGGCGAGTCGCCACTCTGACAACACAGACGAGAGGGTGCAATGATTAGCAGCGCTGCCAAAGTTAGCATGTAGCTGCATGGTAAATACATTAGCATGTAGCATGGTAAATACATTAGCATGTAGCATGGTAAATACATTAGCATGTAGCATGGTAAATACATTTAAAGCAACATGCCAACATTTTTGGAGATTCATCTTTTTGCCACATTCCCGATAGTAAGACGAGAAGATGGATGTCCTTCTCTTCTCTGTGCATGTAGTAGAAAGTAGCGACGCACCCCTCCTGCTAGTTAGCTTAGCACAATGACTGGTAGTCTGCGGAATGGCTAACCTAGCCCTGTTACGTCACCAAATACACATTCCAACAGCGCCAAAACGCTCTTATGTACATGTTGTGATTCATGCATTTACCACGCTATGAAATAATAATGCAAAATTACAACACACTGTAATCTTTGACGCAAATACATAGTTGTAACTTAGTTACAACTATGTATTTGTACTTTCCTGACAAAACTGGAAGTTCCGGCTATGTATTTGCTTTGAAAATTACAACGTCTCATAATTTTACATTATTTCATAATGGTGTCTGGTGTCGATCATTAATCATTCCCTCCACTCTGGTTGTGTTCCATCTTATTTTAAACATGCTGTTGTTCAGCCTCTTTTAAAGAAAACTAACCTTGATCCATCCCTGCCCAAAAACTATAGACCTATCTCCAAGTTGCCTTCGATTTTTTTTTTTTTTTTTTTAAGGTGTTACAAAACAGTGTACTGCTGCTCTTAATAATGACCATAATATTTATGACGCATTCCAGTCTTGGTTCAGTCAGAGGCACTCAACTGAAATTGACATTCTCAGAGTGTCAAATGACATCATGTGCTCTGACAGAGGTGAGCGCTCTGTCCTGTGCTGCTGGATCTTAACGCAGCATTCGACACAGTTGATCACTGTATTCTGATCGATAGGCTCCGGCAGTGGGTGGGTGTCTCTGGGAGGGCCTTGGACTGGTTCTCCTCCCATCTTGCGGACAGGA
Source organism: Poromitra crassiceps (assembly GCF_964638095.1). NCBI lineage: Eukaryota > Metazoa > Chordata > Actinopteri > Beryciformes > Melamphaidae > Poromitra > Poromitra crassiceps. The sequence continues at coordinate 43,333,469 of NC_139633.1, read as the reverse complement.
GTTTTTCTGTGTCTGTTGGTCCATATACGTCTAGTACTGCTGCCTTGCTCTGCGGGGTGCCCCAGGGATCTCTTTTAGGCCCTATTTTATTTGGTCTCTATATGCTTCCCCTTGGGCTGATTATTAATCAATTTGAAGGTGTCTCTTATCATTGTTATACTGATGATGTTCAGCTGCACATCTCTTTTAAGCCAGATAAAATTGACAATCTTTCTGTGTTGCACAACTGTCTGTCGGCTATTAAGGACTGGATGGGCAATAATTTTCTCCAGCTGAACGCCGACAAGACCGAGGTCCTTATTATTGCCCCGGATGGTATTGCTCCTCAGGTTGCACAATGTATGTATGAGGTCTCTCTCCTCTACTGTGCGTTCTAACCTGAGGAACCTCGGTGTGATGTATGGGGTCTCTCTCCTCTACTGTGCGTTCTAACCTGAGGAACCTCGGTGTGATGTATGGGGTCTCTCTCCTCTACTGTGCGTTCTAACCTGAGGAACCTCGGTGTGATTTTTGATCAAGCTATGAGCTTTGATCATCATATTAAATCTCTGGCCCGTACTTCCTTTTTCCATCTCGGATATCTCCAAACTCTGATCCGTTATCTCTCCACCCGAGCTGGAAATGATTGTTCATGCCTTTGTTTAATCTTGTTTGGATTATTGCAACTCTCTTTTCACTTGCCTGAGCAAGTCATCTGTGGACCGTCTACAAGTGATCCAGAATGCTGCTGCGAGGTTGTTGACCAAGTCCAGTAAGAGATGCCATATCACTCCCATATTAGCACACCTACATTGGCTTGCCATTCATTTAGGATCCAATTTAAAGTTCTTGTTCTTACTTATCGAGCCCTGCATGGTCAGGCTCCTGCCTATATCAGCAGTCTTATTCACCCTTACACCACCAGCAGGTCACTGAGGTCTTTGGACCAGGGCCTACTAGCCGTTCCTCGCCCTAGACTTAAAACTAAAGGTGATAGATCTTTTCAATTTGTTGCCCCCACTCTGTGGAATGCCCTTCCACTGGCCTTACGATCTGCTGCCTCTGTTGACCTCTTCGAAAAACAGCTAAAGACTCATCTGTACAGTCTGGCCTTTGTTTAGCCTCTTGTGTATCTCAGTCTTGTTTTTTTGTTTTGTTTTTATTCTTCATTGTTGTTTTAACTGTATTGTTTTAACTGTACTGCTACCTTCAAAGTGCACATCGAGGGCACCACACGCGAGGAGTGCGCATGTTTTAATTCATGTACTTACCGTAAGTACAGTAGTACAGTACTTAATCTTGTCTATCTGCAACTTTGTTTTTCCTGTATGTGTTTTGTTGTACCAGGGCGCCCTTGTAAATGAGAGCTCGCTCTCAAGAGCCCTCCCTGTATACATAAAGGTAAAAAAAAAAAATATATATATATATATATATATATATGTTGACTATGTGAAGCACTTTGTGCCTCTGCTCTGTGAAAGGTGCTATATATATAAACTTTACTTACTTACATTTATTTGTCATCATTGTGTAAACCCACAGTACAGTAAGGAGGATGTGAGGTGTTGTTCTTCATAGATCTATCTAATTTTGCTCTCAAGTGCACCAAATTGATGCATTTGACTTTAAAATGTTAAAAGGAAATCCTGTGGGAATCACTGCAGTGGAATCTGTGGGTTCTGAGCTTTCATCTTTCATTCAATTTTTGTTAGACTCTTACTGGGGTCAACAGAACAAATCCAACCATTGCCACTACCACTTTGTGGTAGTAGTCAGTGCCCTTGGAAGCAGGTAACAGCAGGTGTATGACCAATGAAGACCAGGCCTACGCTCTGTTGGTGCAACCGGCCCCAGGTGATTTACATCACCACCTCGCAGCAAAGATGGCCAATAGCAGATGGACCTTTCAGCTGCCTTTTTTTTTACCTTTACATATCAGGCTTTACACAGATTTGGGGTTCAGTTAGTTTTGACTCTAAAAACTCAAAACAATTCTATCAGGCAGTGCTGTAGTCGAGTCTGACTTGAGTTCTGGACACATTTTCCAGACTTGTGACTTGACTTGGACTTCAGCACATATGGCTCGGACTTGGACTCGAGCATTCAGGCATTCAGACTCTTTTTTTCAACAGACCCTAATAATTTGGCATAAGATATTGATAGCTATTGATACTGTGATTCAATTTTGTGCAAGGGCACTAGGGCAGGCATAAGTGTTCCACCTACATGTGGATTCACGCTGATTTTCAGTAACTCCGGATTCAGACTCAGGTAATAGATTACGGCAGGAATGAGTCCAGAAGACCTGGACGCTCAGAAGACCTGAACGCTAGCACTTCTTGGCTCATACATGTAAAAGTGAATGGGATTTTTGTATGGGGATTTGGTTAAATGCATGAAATAAGGTATGTGGTTAACAAAAGTTTATGAAACAGCGAAGTTTGTGTTCTGCGATATGATTTTTGAAGCATTTTCTGAAAATGCATTTACTCCTCGAAAATCATAAAAGTGGTCCTCAATTGTGAAGATTATCTTTCTGACCATAAACTTTGCTGTTTCATAAATCTTTTGTTAACTACAGACCTTATTTCATGCATTTAACTGAAATCCCCATGCAAAAATCCCATTCGCTTTTACACGTACGAGCCAGGAAGTGCAGGGACTTCTGGGGAAGCCTCCAAAAATATGTCACCCTGATTCCCTACGGTACACTATGGGGGAGACAACTAAGACTCTTCTTTCCTGACTTAGACTTGGACTCAGACTCAAACACTGGGGAGTCGAGACTCGACTTGGCGGTTTTTACCCGGAGCGAGGGCGAGTCGTCCGAGTCGGTGCGTTTCTTCAGGATGGACTTTTGGATGGGTCTGCTCAGCATCTCCTCCAGCTCCTTCCTCCTCCGGGCCATCTCCAGCTCCTTGAACCCCTGGTGCTGGTCAGTGCCATGTTGGCTGCTGCAGGGTTCATAGAGCGTTTTAACGGCAACAGGATTCGTACAGCTTAACAGTAACATCCACAGGGTTTGAACCACGTTTTAATAGTAACAGGGTTCGTACATCTTTTAAACAGTAACAGGGTTCGTACCGCTTTTTAACAATAACTTCATTGAATTATTCAAGCACTTTTGAAGCATTGTCAGAGCGGAGAGCAGATGGTCGCCCTCATGACGTGGAGTGGAGCTGAACAGAAAACTACCCTTTACATTTCAGTGCCCATCTCAATCCATCACCCGCTGATGGTGTCTTTCGTGAGATGCCAGGAGACGATAAATAGGACGACGGGATCGTCTCATTTCATGCATTAAAAGATTTTTGTTTACATGAGTGACTGTGTAGAGATGAAACACAAGATTATGATGAAAATCAAAATGGTCTGCATTTATATAGCGCTTTTATCCAAGGCGCTTTACAATCAGTAGGTACATTCACCCATTCATACACCCTTGGCGGCAGGCTACCACGCAGGGTGCTGGCACACCATCGGGAGCAATTTGGGTTTTCAGTATCTTAATCAAGCACTTTTCAAGGAGTATATTCAAATTCAAGTCCATTCCTAACCTTGAAAACATGACTGTTAAAATCAAACATCTTTCAAACTTTCAAGACTTTGTACCAACCCTGCGCTGGAGGCGGAGCTGCTGGTGCTGCTGGTGCTGATGCTGCGGCTCCGAGGACGGCTCTTGCTGCGGCCGTGGCTCCGCCCTCTGGACCGGGATCTAGACCGGGATCTAGACCGGGATCTAGACCTGGACTTGCTGCGGGGCCGGCTCTTGCTCCTCCCCTGACTCTTGGCACGGCCGCGGTCTAGGGGTGTAACAAAATACCCATACAGTTGAGTATCGCAATGTTTTGTGATATGCTATTGATTCTCAAAAACACTATCAACTTTTTTAGTTAGGATTTTTTATTTTCTTAATTTACGAATCCTGCAAGTACTTTTTTCTTACCGATATGTTAATTGTTTTGCTCAGATTGCACAGAAAATGTGTGCTATGATGTTGGATGTTACAGGGACTGTGATAAAAATACAAAATGTCGATTTCACTGTTCTGATTGCATAGAAAAGCAAACATTTTTAACTTGGATTTTATTGCATTATGGTGGTATAGAGAGCCCCAGGGATTAGGGATGCAACGGTATGAGTTTTTGATGGTATGATAACCTTGGACAAAAATACCACGGTTTCACGGTATCGCGGTATTGCGGACCATTTGTGTTTTTACAATAGCCGAAATATTCCCATACATCCGACGTCGTCTTTTTAGATGGGGGAAAGTTCAGGGGGGTCCTGGCGGCTCCTCTCTACTGTGCTCTAGTCTAGGTAGGCATGCAGCCAGGGGGAGGGGCCATGTAAACTGCACTCTGCAAGCGACCTGGGCATTTTGTTTTGGGGAAACAGCTGATACCGTGGGGAAGGTATGAAGGCAAATTTTTGTGGTTTTGATAGCGTGATGTTTTCAAACGGTATACCGCTGCATCCCTACCAGGGATGACGTATTTTTGTAGTCGGAACGCGGAAGTCGCAGACTTCCGGGTTCTTCACCGTTTCTGCCTATGGGATTTTTTAATGGGTTTTTGGTGCCATGCTTCAAATAAGGTCTGTGGGCAATGCAAGCTTAATCAAACGCGAACCAGTGTTCAGTGAGATATCTTCACACATGAGGACCACTTTCATGAGTTTTGAAGCGTAAATGCGAGCCCTAGAAGTAAAAAGCTTGTGCTAAGCTAATCCAGAACTACACACAGTGTCGCATAGGCTTCCCCGTCACATCACCACTCAACATGGAGTGTTGTTGATGTGTGCCCTGCTGTGCACTGATTACCCCGGGCTGAACCAGGTGATGGAAAGAGAATTTCCGTGTTCGTCCTTTAAAGCAGGGATACTCAACTTGCTTTGCCCGGGGGCCACTTTCGTGAAATGATAGAAGGCCAGGGGCCAGTTTATAAACAATCAATATACATTTTTCTGTAGCGGATTGTAGGTGTCAGACGGAGTTTAGTCTGACAATGTTGTGCACACTGGATAGTTACTTAGGTTAAGTACATACATAAGTGCCTATAGCGAGCAGACGGCGGTATTTGACAATTTAGCAGCTAAATCATAGATTATTGAAAGATATTCCATATTCCAGCCTGAAATGCTATAACACAAGTGTGAGTATTGGCCAGAATAACATGAACATTTGGACAGTTATTCAGCGGGTATCTTGCATGTTGCGTTCAGGTGCACTGTAAAAAATGCAATTCCATCGCGGGCCACACAGGGGGCGCCCGCGGGCCGCACTTCAATAGAACTGTCCCCAATGCAAAATTCGAACAGCTTTGCCAGTAACATGACAGTAAGAAAGGCAGATGTAACCAAATCTAACTGACATCACTACTGTGAACACAAAACAAAGAACACTTCTGATATAATATGATATGAGTGTTTTAGTAGTGTGTCACTCAATACAAAAAATAAAGGCTTTGATAGAACCAAAAGCCTATGGCTGCTTAGTCTGTAGATAAAACACAATGACAAAAGCCATAGTAATTTATTTAAAACACAAAAATGTGAAATTATTATCGCTTATCGAACAGGAGAAGCAGATATTTGTCGGTTATAGAATTATCGGCTGAAAATATCCCCCCTAAAGTCTATAAATCCCCCCAAAATGTATAAATCCCCCCTATCTGCAGAACACCCCCCCCCCCCCCCAGTTTGCAAAGTGAATTTTAAGCCCTGAGGTTGGCAGGTATGCTGTTGTCACTGTGGGCCATCTTTGGAAATGTTTTTTTTTTTTACCACAGCTAAAAGTCGATAACTAACTAACTTAGCAAAGTTAGCATCAATGCTAGTGGGAGTTACCCAGCTATTACCATTGCCTGCTTACTGCTGCTTGCTGGTCATGTTAATTCCATGTCAGAAAAGGTCTCCAGATTCGTCGCTAACATTAGTTTCTTTAGAGAAAGATTATCTCCAGGGTGTCTGAAAAGTTGTCGGATGCAGCCATTGTATTGACATTGTGGGGTGGCCAGCTAACGTTACACAGCAGCGAGGGGCTGACTGACTGGACCCTGAGGAGAGTTTCTTCTTCTTTTGTGTTTTATGGTGGCTGGCATTCTATTTTCCAGCAGCTTTTCTCAAAAATTGCATGCAATTTGTGAAGTGTCCCCCCCCCCCGAACGAATTATAAACCAGAAACCGGAGTACGTTATAAACGTTATAAATATAGTCACGTTATAAACAACTAAGCAACGCTGGGGGTCTGTATGGAAACTGTGTTACTCGAAATGGTTAAAAGTTAAATCAATTTGGTCATTCAGTGGCGTTTTATTGCCATGTAAAGTAACTAACGCTAACCGCTAGCATTAGCCACAGTAGCCGACTACCCATAATGCATTGTTATCCTAGCACCCCAATGACATTTAATGCATAAAATAAAGCCAGATTTCTAAATAGCCGTAATTTTGATAAACTGAGCACACAAGAGTAATCTAAATGGTTACTTTGACCGTCTACATTTTGTTCTAAACTTATAAAAGTGACATATTAACCCTTACGGCTGTAGAGCATTATGGCTCTGCTGTAAAACCCTCAGACGTTTTTTTTGTCAAGTTAAAACCGTCTATTACACCGGAAGAAGCACCCATAGGCATCATGGCAGCTAGAAATAAGGTGGATAGAAACTTTTATTGAACTAACGTTTCAACGCAGGGTGCCTCTTCATCAGCGTCTCTGATGAAGACGCACCCTGGCTGCGTCGAAACGTTAGTTCAATAAAAGTTTCTATATCCACCTTATTTTTGGCAGCCATTTTTGCCTGATCTGCTGATGGGTGCTTCTTCCGGTGTGATCCTCCCAGCCTTGTTGCTGACAGCTTGACACCCGTCTGGGCGAACGGAGCAAATCACTAATCAGGTCCAGCTTGGCAAAAATCTCGTCGATAAATATCCCTTTAAGAGCGCAGTGCATTCATGGGTAATCGCCTGCTGTGGCCAATATTAACCATTTCGAGTAACACTGTTTCCATACGGATCACCGGCGTTAGTTTGTTGTTTATAACGTGGCTATATTCATAACGTTTTCTATCTCGGATACGTTATTTCGAATCGCACATAGGTTACGCCTCGAATCCCACATAAGTTACGCTAAAACGCACATACTTTACGCCTCGAATCGCACATAGGTTACGCTAAAACCACCACCGCAAAGCGTGTGGGTTTCAGGACGAAACAGACTCGAGCCACTAACGTCATCTTAACACGTTCACTGCCAATGACATGTTTTTACGTCAAACCAAATCCAACGGTTCACTGCCAATGACGTGTTTTTACGTAAAAAAAAACTCGATTTTTTTTTTTTGACGGTGGGACGTTGATCTAACACTTTTACGTCTCCTATACCAGAATTGGAGGTATTGAATGTGTATAATCTATTTTACCGACCCACTGAGTGGCGACATGTCTCTCCACAGTAGAAAGAGGCGAGCCAAAACTGGAGGGAAAAGCGCGAGGAAGCCGTTCTCATACTGTAAAATGGATGGCGAAAACGCTTTCACTTTGGCGCTGACGCACAGCGGTGGCAACGGTGGGGGGTTCCAAGAATAGACTGGATGCACACTTTGAAACACGCACCATAAATAAGCCCAGAATCGCAAGAGCTTCATCAGAGCTCTCAACCGGACCGCCAAGAAACGAGCGAAACCCATCCAGCGAGCCCCATCCAGACTGCCAGGCAGCAGCCAGGCAGCAGCAAATCGTTTGTTATTTTGTATGTTACATACTTATTGACCAAGTTATGTTCAATTCAGCCAGGGTACAAGAGACTGAGTGTAGGCAGCCATCTTTTCAAATCAAGTAGAATACATTAGGAAATGGCAAGCTGCAGCAATAGTCACGTTAAACCGGACCTTGTACGCACAATTATTTTTTTACAGTGGGGCATTCAAAACAGTACAGTACAGTACTTTTGGGATTTTATCCAAAGCCTCTCTTCCAAGATTTGCCCTCTCCTGAGAGCACCGGACCAGCCTGCTGGGCTGCTTGGGTCGAAGCGCGCCTATAACTTCATCCTGCAAATAGCTTAAAATATATTGAATCATAACCCCTGTATGGTGATGCGCATCGTATGCCAAGATTCTTGCCAATACACAGCCCTACCGTGGTCTGGACTCTGGCTGGGGTTGCGTGGGCGGCTCTTGCTCCTCCCTCGGGTCTTGGCGTGGCCCCTGTCCGGGCTCCGGCTCCGGCCCCGGTCTGGACTCCGGCTCCGGCCGCGGCTCTTGGCCCGGCCACGCTCTGGGCTCGGGCTGGGCTCGCGCGGGCGGCTCTTGCTCCGCCCCCGGCTCTTGGCGCGGCTTCTGTCTGGACTCCGGTCCCGGTCCGGGCTTCGCCCCCGGCTCTTAGCCCGGCTCCGGTCCGGACTCCTGCTCCGGCTGCGAGCTTGGTTCCGTCCCCTGCTGCGGCTCCGCTCGTAGTCGGTTCGGTGTGGGTCTCTGAAGGGGAACACACTCTGTACGTTACTACATTTCACAATAAAAGCCCCCCTCTGAAGGGGAACACACTGTTTACATTACTACATTTAACAATATAAACCCCCTCTGAAGGGGAGCACACTGTTTACATTACTACATTTAACAATAAAAGCCCCCTCTGAAGGGGAGCACACTGTTTACATTACTACATTTAACAATATAAACCCCCTCTGAAGGGGAACACTATTACTACATTTCCTAACTAGAACGACCGCACCGCAGATTTATGCCTCCACCATTAGTTCATTCTTGAGTCTAAATCGCCATTTGATGCAAATTGGAAGAAATTCCGTCAAGGCGCTCCTGAGATGTTGCGTTACAGAGCTTGGAAATTGGGTGTGTGAGGTCACAGTGACCTTGAACTTTGATAACCAAAATAGAATCAGTTCATCCTTGCGCCCAAGTCGATGTTTGAGCCAAATCAGAAGAAATTCCATCAAGCCGTTCTTGAGATATCGCGTTAATGAACATGGGAATGGCGTTTGTGAGGTCAGTGACCTTGAACTTTGACCACAAAAATGTAATCAGTTCATCCTTGAGGCCAAGTCGATGTTTGAGGCAAATTTGATGAAATTCCGTTAAGGCATTCCTGAGATATGGCGTTAACAATAGAGCCCGACCGATATATCGGATCGCCGATATTATCGGCCGATATTGGCCGATTACCGATATATTGTATCGGCCGATATCGGGCGCCGATATTTATTTATTTATTTTTTAATAGATATATCGTCGCTGTCGTTCCAGGACCTCGAATTTCCAAAACAGAAACTTCTCAGGAAGTTAAAAAACCTGTTTGCTCTTAAAATACTGAACCAAACGTTGTCAAAGTTGGCACATGTCTTAATTATAGTTAGTTTCCCGCTGAATGTGTCATTACTTTATTAATATCTTACCTGGATAAGCTCAAATGATGATGTTTATATTATCAGTCCGACTTGGAAGCACTTTCTCCCGGCCAGTCAAGCGGGAGAGAGTCGCATGCTCATGCACGAGCCCCCAAGCTCCAGGCAGCGGGGGCGCGCGCAGGAGCAACAGCATTGCCCCTCGCCTCTGATGTCCGAGGCGGGGGTTTTCACATGGGGTGAGAAATAGTCTGACATAACGTAGCGTTAACGTTCCTTTATTCTCGTCAGAAAACACTCCGATTTGCATGTTAAAACAAGTTTGCAGCCTAGGAATAACTGGAAAACATTTGATTGATATATTAACGTCAGAGGAAGCCAGGATTAGTCAAAACGATATGAGAAATACACAGCACGTCTGCCGTGTGACTTTTCCGGGTTTATTGTCCTGTGTGGGGGGTACACATGGAGGTAGGGGACGAATTTCGAGGTTTGACTGACAGATTGAGGGCGAATGGCGTTACGAGATTTACTCACAAGCTCGTTTTAATGCTTTTCCATTGGTTGCATTTGTTAAAAACCACACAGAGACGTGAAGGGTGACCAATGGCACTGATTTATGACAAAAAGTAAAAAAGTGAAAAAAGGCACATTCGAGGTCCTGGCACAACAGCGACGATATATAAGTTATAGACAGCATGGACAGCATGTTGTGTATATTTGATATTTTTTCTTAACTATTTGTTCTATTGTGTTTTTGTATTTCTAGTTATTTATAATTATTAAATTCCCAGTTAAGTTTACTGTTTCATTGCATTGAGTTTATTAATAAGCTGTAAAATATCCTGCCTACATTACATATTTCAATTCATGTCAACGCAATCATATCTTTGTCAAGTGTTTGATATTTGAGGGTTGCTGATGTGGTGCCTCGGACAGTTGGACAGTATTTTCCACCTTTGTAATCAAGAGAGAAATTTGACTTAATTCACAACTTGAAAAATCCTCAAGATACTTTGAAAATCAGCTTTATTGTCCATCTTTTGTAAACAATTTGCCACGACAATTTGCAGGGATGCAATCTCAGGAGTGAACACAGTATCCGCAGCCACATTCAGACAGTTTCACAAAGTCACCACATGAAAAAGCTCATCCACCCTTTGCAATCCACTCTGGAGCCCCTGGAGGTGGTTGTGGAGGGAAGGATGCTACAAAAAATACTCAAAATCATGGATGACACGACACACCCCCTTTACGACCTGCTGGCTGGACAACGGAGCGGTTTCAGTCAGAGGCTCCGTCAGCTTCCCTGTAGCAAGGAGCGTTACAGGAGGTCTTTCGTACCCACCGCAATAACAATTTACAATAACTCCTGGACACGCAGAGAGAGGAGGGCCCTCCTCTCCCTACCGCCCCCTCCCCTCCTGCCCTCCTGAACATTGAATCCTATGCACTGTACACATGCCCACATTGCACACTCACTATGTATAGTATGTATAGTCATATCAATCATTATATAAATAACAAACTGTACAGCTCTAGTTTAGTTTTAGAAATAATAGAAATATAAATAATAGTATTATTCAATACTATTTAGGAGTATTTTTAGTTGATTTAATTTAATTTACCTACAGTTTCTGGGAAACGTAAGATGTAAAGGCGGTATTAGTAAAGTGGTATATATTGTATATTGTATATTTTCGCGTATTGGTTTGTTTCTTTTCTTATTGCAATATTTTAATACTGCTGTTTCTGCACCTTACCTTAGTTGTGTAATTTTTTTTATTTGTGTAACTTTTTTATTGTTTAATTGTTTAATGTCATTGATGCTCTTGTCATTGATGCTCTTGTCACTGTCATTGATGCTACTGCTGCTGTAACGCCAGAATTTCCCCTCGGGGATGAATAAAGTACTCTATCTATCTATCTATCAATCAGTGCAGATATCTGATAACTTGCCCGAGTTGCATTCTGGATAAAAAAAATCAAAAAAAAGAAAAAAAGAGAAAAAATTATTTTTTTCCCCCAAATCCGTGGCCCACGGGCCCCAAATTGGTCAGCACTGCTATAGACCATTATACTTACTTTTCTGTCACATCGTCATTATTAACTCATTCATGGCCAGTTTAGGACTGCCAATATTTAGCACAGGCCAAAGATTTTCATAATTGTTGGTCATCTTTCAAGACCCACAGTAAATTATCTATTAGCACCAAAGTGATTTGCAATACCTCAAAATGAAGATGTACGTCTCTGGGTTCACCAGGGGAAAAAAAAGTGAGCTTTTAGCATGTTCTGTACTCTACTTATAGCCATTTATATACACCCTGTTTTCACCAAAAAGGTCTCTCTGAGAAGATAAATTGCAGAAAATGGCATTTTTCTAAATCACACAATCTCAGGCAGAACTCGCTCTCAATTCTTTTATTTTGAACTGTATTGACATCAGACATGTAAATATTATTCGTTATGACACAAATGAAAAAAAAAAATATATATATATACATGATGTGCTTTTTTTACATTCAACAATACAGTTTACTCAGTGTGAGTGAGTGTGATCATAGAATAGAATGCAGAGATCAGTGTAGTCTCACACACACACTCACACTCACACACACACACACACACACACTCCTTACCGCGAGATCATCCGGGTCCTGTCGCATTGAAATCCAGTCTTCCTCGCCCTCAAAAGGAAAGTGGCCGTGCTGCTTCGCTCTGTGTGAAAGCCATTTCTGTGGCGAGGCTGCTGTTCTCCTCCAACTCACACAGTTGTGACTCCGTCTCGTCTCTTTCGGGCTGGGACACAGGAACAGGGTCGAGGGACCAGGATCGATCATGTTGGTCACGGGTTTGACTACCGCGAACGATCGATGTCCGCTGCCCTGCAACAAGCCGATCAGCTCGTGCAGCGCGCCGAGGGGCGTTTCAATGGCGTTTCTCCTCTCTGCACAACTTCACAAGGAAGCGCGTTTCTCTGTTTTCTGTTTTTCCTCCTGCTCATTTCAAAACAACAGCTGCGGTATGTGTTTGATCGCGTGTTGTCGGCTTGTCTTTGTGGCTAGGGACCTGATACCATGTCACAGGCTGGGGAAGTGTTTGAACTACGCGCTGTACTAATAAAAACAAAAACACGTCATTGGCGGGGAGGGCTATTTCTGATAACACGTCAAAGACGTCTTTGGCGGTGAATGAGTTAAGCCGGCTTATGACTGCATAGTATCTTAATTACTCAAAATATAAGGCGACTAAAATTGGGCAACCATATTTTTATTCGGGCAACCAAAAGCTCTTGCCAGGTTGCCCCTCCAGCAACCACTTTTAAAAGTTAACGTCGAGCCCTGGCATTAGTGAGGTCACAGTGACCTTGACCTTTGACCACCAAAATCTAATCAGTTCATACTTGAATCCAAGTCGATGTTAGGGATGGGCATTTTAAGCAATTTAAATACTCGAGTACTCTCCTTCTATTATGAACGAGTACTCGAGTACTCGCGCGCGGGGGGGGGGGTTCTGTGTGATTACTATCGTAATGACGGAGCAGGGGTAATCTGCTGTGCGTGGGGCTGTTCACATATAATGTTTGCATTTTTGCATGGAGAAAGCGTTAACTGGAGCATGTGAGGAGAGGGACTGACTGACTGTGATATTAGGTGAGGTGAGGCTAAGCTAGCTAACGTCTAAAGCAGTGGTGCCCAATTTGGGGCCCGCGGGCCAAGTTTGGCCCGCGCTCTTTTTTTTTTGGCCCGCCACGGATTTGGGGGTAAAAAAAAATTGCAGGCCAGGCCACCGGGCAGTTGCCCGACGTGCCCAATTATGCAGTCCGCACCTGAATGGAGATGTCGGGACTCTTCTATCTAGGATTAACGTTAATTTTGTGCAGCTGGTATTCTCTCTCCCCGACTCTATCACAGGGGTGTGAGGCATTGCTATCTGAGGATTGATTGCTCCTGATTGGTTGGCTGAATCACCTGGTTGGGGGGTGAGCTCTGATCCCTCCCCAGCCACTGGCTTTACACCAGCTCAGCAAGATGGACAGATCATCATCACGGCAGTGGCACACTGACAAAAGAACGTTTAGGACGGAGTGGCAAGATGAGTATTTTTTTTCCCGAAGTAAATTCAACAGCGGTTTGTCTCATTTGCAGACAGAGTGGCTGTTTTGAAAGAGTACAATATACGTTGCCACTACGAAACTGATTTTCAAAGTACCTTGAGGATTTTTCAAGTTGTGAATTAAGTCAAATTTCTCTCTTGATTACAAAGGTGGAAAATACAACTGTTTTTAACTGGGTGTTTACTGATTAAATGTTTAAGCTCCCCACAAATGCAGATGTTTTTTTAAATATATATAACCAATTGCAAATTATTACAATTACCAAACAGATAAAAAGTAGATTATTATATTGAAATGTTATTTTAGATTTAGAATGTTAAATTTCTATAAAACACAATACATTTTAATTAGGGATGCCTTTATCGATTAGTTTTCCTGTCGATTACCCTTAAATTCTGAAGACGATTAGTCGATTAGTCTATAAGCAAAAAAAAAAAAAATTAATTAATAATAATAATAATCAGGACGCCATCTAAATTGACCATAATTTAATCTATGTCAAAACATTCAACATGCAATTATTACATGTATTTAGGAGCCATTTAGCCAAAAGTTGAAGACAATTCCCAAGCCATTAACATAAATGCTGCTGTTGTAATCCAACACACCACCAGATGTGTTTTAAACAGTTAAATGAGGAGAGACAGGAGTCAGTGTTTGGTTTCCCAGAGGCTCTCTGTTTTATTGAACAGCATGTTTTAGAAAATATTTAAAACAAAATAAAACACAATTTAAAACAAAATATGTTTCCCTGCCTTGTGCATTATGAACATTGCTACACATATAAAAAGAAAATACAGGGTCAGACTCAGTGCTTAACAAATAAATATTTTAAAACAGCAAATAATATTTGTAGAACACAGCTACAGAGCTGTCCACGTTCGTTGATGAAATGACAGGTTATTGTCACGTATGCTTCTGTTGCAATGGACGTCCAGATGTCTGACGTTATTGCCACACACTGTGCCTCCTCTAACTGCTGTTTAATGTACTCAGTCATTTTGCCATGGCTCACCTCCACTCTGGATGTTATCAAGGTGCGCCCCGGCACGGTGTATGCGGGCTCGACAAAGTTCATCAACTTGCGAAAGCCTTCGCCCTCGACAAAGCACAGTGGTAGCATATCGCGGGCAGTCATCTCAGCGAGGAGTTGTGTGATCGTTTCGGACCGGCGAGGGTCACATCGTCTGCGGGGTTCTGCAGTAAAAGCTGTGATACTGGTCTGCCTGCTAGTATCCGCATCATCTCCTCCACGCAAGTTTACGTCGAGATGCTTGTTCTGAAGGTGGGTCCTCATTGCAGTGGTAGAGTGGTTATATGCAAGCTTGAGTGAACATAGCCGACACACAACCTTGTTGTCTCTTTCTTCATCAAAGTATTGCCAAACTTTGCTAGTTTTCTGTCGCGTGGCCATTGTTGCTCCTCCTTTGTGTACTTCTCAACTCCTGTCCTCCGTGTGCGGGGAGGGGGGCGGAGGGGCAGTTGCCTTCAGTGACCCTGGGAATTCTACTAGCGCATGGATGACTGACGGTGAAAGACGCAAAAAATAAAAATAAAATAGTAAAATAATTGTCGATTAGTAATTTTCACTCCGACTAGTGAGTGTGTCGACGACTAATCGATTAATCGATTATTTTGCGGCACCCCTAATTTTAATGTAATTCCACAACGTTTATTTTTGGCCCTCGGCCCTCCACCCAGATTGAGTTTTGGCCCTTCATGGGAAATAATTTGGGCACCCCTGGTCTAAAGCCTACCTCAGACAGCATGAATGCTTGAATGCCTGCTTGGATAGCAGGCGGTGGCCGCAGCCAATGTTGTTATTAATGTTACTCCTCGGCGCAGTCTTGACGATGGCTTAGTCCCGCCCGTTGCGCTGTTTATTGACGCTGATTGACCAATTGTTAGTCCCCCTTGCCGCTAATTGAAAATGCATTTGCATATGACGAAGCAGCCAAAGTCCGTGGAGGGGGCGGATTCGAAGGTCTGGACCCAGGCAACAGCACTGATCAGGACGGTGGTTTGAGAACCACATTTCCCACAGTGCCCTGGCCTAGTCCATTCATTTACTGAAACTACTGATGCACCGGAGTCAAACCAAGAGCTAAACATCTGGCCACGTCATAGATATTTCAGTGCATGATATCAATATTCATCATGATCACAGTCTAATTAATTAATTAATTAATAATAAATCAATTAGGGCTGGGCGATATGACGATATATTTCGTCTGGACGATAGAAAATGCAAATCACACTCTTTACGGCAATATTGTCCGTCATTTGGATGATGCTGTGCTTTTCTTTTTTTACTCACGTCCACAGTCCACACACGCACCAGACTGTGTCAACAAGCCCCTTGCGTCCCTTTATAAGTGGCACACATCAGCCTGTGAGTAGGCTAAAGAGCAGGGAGATGCTCCGTCCGCCTAGCCTACCCAGGCATTTGCGCTGTGTTAAGTCCGCGTTTGATCCATATTTGCGTGTGTCCTAACGTTAAACCTGGCAAAACATCTCCTCCCATCATCCCAAAGAAATCCCTTGAGGGTCGACAACAAAACATCTATCGTTAGCTTTAGCTTTTAGCTTTCCCTGGGTGAGTTGTGTTGGTTTACGTTGTTGTTCTTCTTCTACCGTTTTATTCTTCTTCTACTGAACATGTAGGTATTTTGACGTTGACTAAATAAATACTGCCGCCGAGTGGCCGCTTTTAGATATGATTCCAAATTAAATAGCAAATGCTAGTGTCCTCTTTGAAACTCGAACTGGTGGTGTGGTTCAGTTTGTGTTTCATTCTACTGCCCTGCAACTAATTTTTATTATTTGTGTTGTAAAGAATAGCCATGCTTATCTGTATTCTGAATGCATGTATCCTTTGTGAGGTTTGACAACATTTTAACTGGTTTAACTGCTACATAAATAAATGGCCATGTGGTAATTTTATATAAACTATAAATAGAATTTACAGAAAATATGCTATATGATATATATCGGTATCGGGATATGAAATGACGTATATCGGGATATGACATTTTGGTCATATCGCCCAGCCCTAAAATCAATAATTCTTTAGTAAGTACCTGTCATGTGAAGACGGCCGATGCTCGTTGCCGACGGTGATGACCAGGTTGTGGTCGAGGGGATGTGCCCCCCGCGGTGAAGGAGACCTCTGCACACAACAACCAGTCACATTATATTAATAACAACAACAACATGATAACAACAATACATGATAATAAAAATTAACTTAATGTCCTTACTCGGTGTTTCCCCTAGGATGGATCTGGAATGGATATGGAAGGACGCACATGCAAATTTTTGCGTGCACTAAAAAGTCTCCATCTTCTCCCGTTTCAAAACATTGCTTCCAGACAGCAAAGAGGCTCACATCCCTCCCCCTAACCTGCTCCTCACCATCACTCCTTTTTCTTTTAATGAGCCGGTTTTTTAACTAGATAAAAACTTTGAGACTTACAGAGGGATTTATCAGATGCACACAAAAAAGAAAGAAAGAAAAAACGTGGGCAAGCCACTGCAGGTGTATTGGGAGAAAAACAGGATAGAGCGGTCCTCTGACAGATCATTATTATGTCCGATGTAAATGAATGATGATGATGTAATCTTTGAAAAATAATAACATTTCATTATAAAAAAAAGAAAGCTCAACAGCTGCAGTCTGCTTTTAACACATTCACTGCCAGCCGTTTTTTTTTTACTGTAGGTAGCTTCTGCCAGAGGGTTTTTTTGAGGATTCTGGCTCATCTTTCAAGAGCCGAGGATTCTTTTCTGCTAAGATTTTGTGAACACAAAATATCTCAAAAGAACTAATAGAATGTGTGCTTTCTCTGTCTAAAAGAGTTAGTTTGTAGAGTTAGTAGTTATGTAGATATTAGCCGTTGAGTACAGCATGGTTTCAGCGTCTGAGACTGAAAGCTGAGATAATCGCAGTTTTGTGAAATTCAATCAAACAGGCAGAACAGTCACTTTAACCATTTATTTTTGGCATCAGTGAGACATCAGACATCTAAACAATATAGTTCTGAACCCCCTCTCCTTCAAACTCCTCCCTCCATGGGCGTGTCTCTGGTGGCTTTCAGCAGCGTTTGTCACAAGCGAGTTTCTTCTGCTGCTGCGAGTTTGAGCAGCCTCCCTCCCTGGCGGCCCCCTCGTCGGCGAGTCTGGATGGGGCTGCTCGTTTCTTGGGTTTTCGGTTGAGAGCTTTGATGAAGCTTTGTGCGATTCTAGGCTTTATGCTGCGTGTTTCAAAGTTGGTTTCTGCTTGACGAGTTGACTCGTCAATGGCAGTGAACGTGTTAATAACGTTATCGTCGTCGTCCTCAATCTATCTTCTATATATATAGATTTGGCAATGTGGACTCTGTCTGTCTGGACTCTTGTTTGTTTATTTGAAGAATTTCGGCCAGCCACAGCTATGCTGTTTTACGTGCGATCGGGCTGAAACTTTCAGGAAGTGTAAAGAGCACCTGTCCGACCTGATCGAGCCAAATTTTTTAATTAGGGCTAGGGATGTGGATTTTAATTTAATTTTACTTTCGACTAACCGACACGCTTAATCAGTTAACCATCGGTTAAAAAAAATTAAGACGTGAAATATTAAAGCAGCTACGAGCAAGATTTTCGATTGTTATTAAACAGTCTAAATTTAATATCGATGCCTCACATCTTACCTCTAATAATAGACGAGACCACCGCCGAGTAGTCTCGCTTGAAAGCCGAGTGAATCGGCGAGTGTTGTCTTGATGATAGTCTGTGTCGACACAGAAAAATCGACAGTTTTCTACAAGGTCTGGATTAGTGCTGCACGATTAATCGAATCGCAATCGCGATGTCAGCACGTGCGATTACATAACCGCAAAAGTGTGCGATTATTTTTTTTTTTTCACGTCTTTTTGAGTGTGTGTGTGTGTGTGTGAGAGCCTCCTCTAAACTAACGTTACACGCGACGCAGCAAACACACGTTTCTCTGCCATCACACTGGGCATCAATACTAGCGGGAGACTTCTCCCATGCACTCCCGCAAATAAGTAATGTTATGTGCAGCAAGGTTACATATTATCTACCGAGAGGGCGAGAGAGAACATCCATGATCGCTAACAGCAAGCTATGCTAATAACTAGCTAGCCGTTCGTTCAGAAACGCATGTAAACAGCCGTGTGATCAGTGAGAACGTCAGTAAAATAGGGAGAGAGCTGCAGGTGCTTATGCAGAACTAGTGCGCGATTAAGTACACAGTAGGGATGACCCACTGTGATGAAGAATATAACGAGATTAACAAGGTTGATAGCAAAACACTGTCGCAGCTGCCAGCACTGGCAGCATCACCTCCAGGCTAGCTAACTAGCCTGTCACATGACGCCTTCATGGTCCCTCGTTAAAAGTCTGCAGATGCACGTTCTCACCTCTCTCTCTCAAGAAGCGTCACGTGAGTGTGGCGTTTAAGGCCATCTGTCGCTACAAAATAAATAAACGGGGTGTATCATTCATTAGTATTGCTGGACAGACATGTAACTAACTTTGCAACTTTGCTGAGCCATCTTCTATGTGCTGTAACACAGTGCAGTTTCTATTTGACTGGTGTTTCTTTTTTACATGTTTTGGACAGGCAAATGTCTCAAAATGTTTTATTTTTTTGTAAAGATAATTTAATTTCAAATTGTTTTATTTTTTTAGTTTTAATATATTTTAAATTGTAACATGTATTTTAGTCTGTGATATGTGAAACCGTGGTATTTTTGTCCAAGGTTATCATACCGTCAAAAACTCATGCCGGCACATCCCTAGATACCTCTTGTTTATTATATCGCAATCACAATCGCAATATTGTCCACCCTAATCGCTAATCGCACCTTTTCCCCAAATCGTGCAGCACTAGTCTGGATTTCCATTTCCTCATTGAAGAGAGCGGTGCGCGTGGTGCTAAAATGCATGATCTTATCACGTCATAAGATTTAATCGAATCACACACACGCATGCGCGCACACACACACACAGTAGCGCTGTGCACTCGCAGCGGCAGAGATATCTTCCTCTCTGTCAGTAGGCTATGCGCCGAGCAACGCGCGAACACACACACACACACTCCATCTCTCTTTCCTTCTTTCTCTCTCTCTCTCTCGGAGGAGACCTGCTGCAGACGGGACACGCCCACACAGTCCACGGGAGAAAATACACTCTAAAATCGAATTGATTCTCATGACTTTTGCCATGACTGTCAAACCTAAATTCATATACTTTGCGACGTTCATCATCGTTCAAATTTGGCTGGTGGCTTATTAACATAGGTGCCTGTGATGTGATGAACTCAAAATGCTAAATAATAAAAAAAGATTTCTTGTTTCCAGGGACTTTAAACTTGTTGTCTGTTCGGGATACAAATCTCGGCAGGTACAAACCGCTGAGACTTGCACCCCCCTCCATAAAGCCAGGAGAGATCCCCAGATCTCGAGGTCACCTGTACCCGGATTTTAATCGTGCATTCCTTTATAACTGGGGACAGGTAATCTTACGACTTCAAAGGTCATGAGCTGGGCGGTGACGTCATCAGAGCTGGTATTTCTCATTCCAAACTCCTAGGAGCCTCAGCAGCCCCAACCTAAAAAATGCAAGATGGCTGCGCCGCGCAACAACAGTATTAGTAATCGTAGTAATATTGTTTAGCACTTCTGTTTTGTTTGTGTCTCATTAAATCAGCTGTACACACAGCACTGCCTAACTTCTATCTGTGTGGACATGAGGCTGCAGTGTTTGTATGCGCAAAATGCCATGTTGTCAATTGTTATTGCCAACAACGGCTAGCCTGGCTAGCGACTGGATCTGACCAATGAACAGTGAACTTCCCAGCTCAAGTTTTCTGCAAATGGAATGCTAACAAAACAGATGTGATGTCATTTAGCCTCCACATCCCAGTTATTTTTGCGATAAAGGAACGCACCAATGTCGGCTTCCATGAGCCAGAAGAGAGCCCCAAGCATGGAAGTCACCTCCACGCGGATCTAATGCATCAAAGTCGGTCTACATGAGCCAGGACAGACCCCCTGGCTTGGAGATCACGTCTACCCAGACAATTATATCATTTTTAAACAGTTATGTTTCCGTATAAATTATTACAATAATGCTCCCGTGCCGTGAGGTGGGAATGCAATTATCGGCGGGGGTGCGAGACTCGGCATAACACCGTTGTGGGCCTGTAACGCTACAGAGTGGAGATGCATTAGCTACTTAGCGACAGATCCATGCACACATTATTGACACGCTTACGAGCCAAAAAGACAAGGCTAGTTTAGCCTGGTATCAGCCCCTACGAGCAGCAGTTTTCAGCACCCTTGGTATAGCGATTCAGAGTGCTTCACAGGGGCTGATACCAGGCTAGCTAACGTTAGCATTGTTCTTGGAGGAAACATAGCAGGATCGTCACAGCTCCATCTGTGGCTCACCTCTCTGGGTGGGTAGTAGTCCCCTCCTCGGGCCGGGGGCGGGGGTCTGCGGGGCGGGGAGCGGCCTCGGTAGGGCCCGGGCTCCGGGTGGTGGTGGTACCCTCCAGGCTCGGGGTGGTAAGGAGCTCTGGGCCGGCCTCTCTCCTCTCTGTAGCCGGCCTGAGGGGGGTAGGGCCCGGGCCTGGGCCCTGGCGGCCCGCGGCCTTCGAAAGGCGGCTGGTAGCCACCTCTCGGCGGCGGCCGTCCGCGGTACATGTCCCCGGGTCAGACGGTCTCTGCTTGGGTCAGTCCAAACACAAACACGCCGCTGATTTAGCTAAAGCACCGGAGCGCGCAAGCTCAAACTGTTTCAATCACACTGGTTTGTTTGCAACACGGCGTGCAGCCTCTGCTGAATGCACACAAACCTGATATGTGGCTCTTCTTCTTTAGTGTTATTTCTCTTCTTCTTTTGGTTTTAATGGCGGTTGGCAACTTTCGGGTGCATTACCGCCACCCACTGATCTGGAGTGTGGACTAAAATCTATCATCTGTGATTCGCACACCAACAATTATTATTAATGATGTGAAATAGGCGTATATTTCAGGGTTTTCCGAGTAGAGCAGTGTCAATCATATTTTTCCAATCACTTGTGAAGGTTCAAGGATAAATATATTTCGTTGCTATGGATCTGTAGCCTGACTCCGCCAGACGGGGGCGACATTGTTCCACAAATTCACAATGTTGGTTGTGAAACAAATGTGAACGAACTTACATCCATCTGGCAGCGTCAGGTTAACCGTTAATGGAGCTGTAGAGCAGGAGACCAATAGTTTTGAAGGTATATTCCACCCAAATACTACTTTCTGTCCGATACTTATCGTTTTGAAGGTATATTATGTGCTTTAAAACACAAGTACTTAGACATAAGTAGTATTTGGCTGAAACATATCTATGTACTTAGACACGAAGTAGTAGGCTATTTGGATGGAATATACCTTTAAAACTATAAGTATTTGGAGAGATGGTAGTATTTGGGTGGAATATATCTTCAAAACTATAAGTACTTGAACAGAAAGTAGTATGTGGATAGAACATAATACTTAGTCTCTGGCTCTACAGATCCATAGTATGGCTCTACCAACTAGCAGGCTGGATAGCTCAGATGGTAGAGAACCAAACTTACAATTTAACAATCTTGGGGCTGAGGGTTCAAATCTCACCTGAAGCAAGTGTTTATTTGATAAGGATATCTTTCACTTTATATTAGGGCACACAAAAAGAGTAACAAATTGACAGGTAATGATTCAGTACTCATAAACGACTGAGTATGATGCACCACTTTACAATAGGGTACACAAAAAGAGTAACTAATGGACAGGTAATAATTAAGTAATGAGTAACCAACAATTAACTATAGGCTACTCACAAACTGACCATTGCTAACGATTAACTAATGAGTAATTACTCTACTAAGGAACTAACAACTAATCATGAACTAATGATTAACTACTATACTCACAATGTGACATTAACTAATGATTAACTAATGATTAACTAATATATTCACGAACTGACATGTATTCATCATTAACAAACGATTAACTACTCTACTCATGGAACTGACCGACTAATCAGTAACTAATGATTAACTACTATATTCACGAGCTGACATTTAGTAATCATTAAGTAATGATTAACTACTCTACTCAGGAACTAGATAGCCTACTAATCATTAACTAATGACTACCTACTCATTAACTATGATTAACTAGTAGTGATTGACTAATACTATTAGTTAATGATTAGTTTACTAGTAACTACTACATTATTTGTGTACGTTATTGTAAAGTGTTAGGCTACCTCTTTATTGTCATTGTGCCAGCCAGGTACAACGAAATTAGGTTGCGACTCCAATAGATGCAATAAAAAATATCTTACATTAAAATGATAAGATAAAAAAAGAAATACAACAATACAATTATAACAAGAGGATTGGCAGCATGTAAACAGTACAACAGAGTTGCGGCTCAATGGGCAAAGTCAGTGTTCAAGTGCAATATGCAATGTAACGTAAATCACTAACAGCACTATAGTAATGTGCAAAAAAGCAATCAAAGTGCAAAGACAGTGTGCAAAGCAGTTCAGGCCCCCATACAGTGCCAATATGAGGTTATTATTATTATTATTGTTATTGTTATTATCTGTAAAGCGTGCTACCGCCGGAGCCTATTCCACGGAGTCCCTGCCCCTGAAAGTTTGTTTGTTTTTTCTGAGCTCCCTGAAATCCCCACGCAGAGCTCAGCGATCCAGGAACCCTTTATTTTTAAGAGCCTGCTGAACCGAGAAATCTCTGGTCGTGCTTGTGTTCCTGCTAGCACATAGCCGGCCGGACCTTCTGCCATCTACGCCCGCTAACCTGGCCGGAGATGCCGGGTGGGGTGTCACAACGTAAGATTTGTTTGAATGGACCCCAAAGCAGACACAGAGGCAGTTCTTAAAAGGTGTAACAAAAATATTTATTGAACCAAGGACCGGAGGAGCCGGGTGGACAGAAGCCAGGGCGGGCGATGAAGAGAGCAGAGCGGCACGTAAATCTGAGTGGAATCCTGGACACAGCAGACAGCTGGATGCACACGGCAAAACACGAGACCTGGGCACGAAAAAACATGAGTCAAAAACTAGTTTCCAGAGACACCAGAGGAATGTATCGTAAAACAGGAGACGTGGAGAGACACCAGAGCAGCACGGACAACTACCAGGTAAGTAGAAAGTATAATCTGGCGATGATCCTCTGATAGCCCAGGGTATATGTAGGTGAGCAGGTTGATTGGAAGATCACCCCCAGCCATGCAGCCGCACCCAGGTACCAGGTTCACTCCGCCCACAACACACAAGGGAGGGGAGACACAGGGAGAGAGAGACAAACAATACATGCACCCAACTGTCTCCTGACAACACCCCCCCCCCCCCCCAACGGACGTCTCCTGGCGACGCACCAGCTTTCCCTGGATTGTCCTGAAAAAAATCAGTCAGCAAAAAGGGATCCAAAATAAGCTCCCTGGCCACCCAGGACCTCTCTTCTGGCCCGTACCCCAGTCCACCAGGAACTGGAACCCGCTGCCCATGCGACGAGAATCCAGAATCCGCCTCACCGTGTAGACCGGGCCGCCATCAACGATCCGGGGGGCGGAGGGGGATCGGCCGGAGGGCACAACGGACTGGAAGACACAGGCTTGAGAAGAGACACATGAAAAGTGGGATGAATCTTTAACGAGGACGGCAGCTTTAGGCGGACCACTGTAGGACTCACCACCTTGTCCACTTCAAATGGACCGACAAAGCGAGGCGCCAACTTGTGGGATTCAGCACTGAGAGGTAAGTCACGTGAGGAAAGCCAAACCTGCTGACCGGGCTGGTAGAGCGGGGCAGGGATGCGATGGCGGTCAGCCAGGCGCTGATCACGAGCTGCAGTCCGGAGAAGCGCTGCTCGTGTCACGGACAATGCCCACCTTAAAGACACTTGAGTGAAAATACTCTTTCTTTGATCCCCCAAATGGCACAAACACACACAACAGGCTGGAGTCAGGTATTTATAAAAAGATATACACTTTATTACAAAATGAACAATTTAGAAACAGCACAATAAACAACAATACATTCTTATACAGTTTCCCTCCCAAGAACCCACTGATCAGACACTAGAGTGGTAGCCCCCGCCACCAGGGCACTGCAGTTCAGGTGAGAGTTAACCCCTCCCTCTCCCTATGGCCAAGAGTGTTAATGGTGAAAGGCAATCACTGCAAAGGGTCACGGGGTTACAGCACACGGCACACTTATGAAAAACTCACAGCAAGGTCTGCAAAGACCAAAATGTACTCACAGCATTTCTATAGGAAAACCCATTACAGGGTTTGTAAGGATTTCACACAATACAGCTAAGGAAATCACTATGGGAATGTTGCTTCCAAAACACACTGTGAAAACACACTGGGACTCTATTAGCCTCTATGGATTAAAAGGGGAAAACTGCTAATAAAACTGAGCGAGTGCTACTGGCTGGCTGCAATACATATAGAGCTTCACAGTGCTCAAACGGTAGTTGGGCTGTACAAGGTTAAAGATTTAAGGTCCGCTCTCGGTCGGAGGCCTCCGGCCGAGATACCTCACCTCACCCCTTCCCAATGGACACAGTCCGTTACAACCGTTCAGTCCAGCAAAAGCGTCCTTGGTGACTTGACGTGAGGCGGGTCCACTGGTCACGGGGGAAGACACTTGGCCTGCGCAGTCCGTCCGATCCGGTTCAGGCACTGGCGGGACACACAGCAAAGCTTGAATCAATAAGAGCACTTTTCAACAGGGGGAACTCATTCATACAGTACTATAGACAAGTTTCCCCGCGCAGGCCTAGGGTGGCGCCATAGCAGCCGTATATGTCCCCGGCTTCTGGTTAAAGGAGATTTTTTTTTTTTTTTACCTGGAGCCCTCTCCTCACATTAATTATTATCTGATGACTCACCCATGTTCTGTTCTGTTCTGTTCTGTTCTCTGCAGCGATTTTGCGCCTCCTAGGCATTGTTTTGAGATAGTGTCCAAGCCAGTCCTAGAATGGCGCTCCGTCGGGGCCACATGGCAGCGTGCTGTTCCTCCATGTAAATAGACATTTTTCTTCCCGTTTTCTACCCATATCGTCATTATATGATCCCTAAAGAAACATCAGACTGCTAATCACCCCCGGGCTATTTCCAGTATTCTTTACCAGGGATCTCATTTCCTCATTCGGGGTCTGTGTCACCAAGGCATCCTACTTTCCTTTATCAGGAAATTAGCGGGCGTTGTATGTTGTGCTCTCGGTGGTTCAGCTTCTCCCCACTGGCCGGTCAGGTGTCGATCGGGCCCTCGCCTTGTCCATCTGCCAGAGGTCCGCTCTCTCCCGTCCGTCCAGTGCCTTCCTCCACCAGCCTCTCCAAACACCAGGTTAAAATCCTGCCGCGCCTCCGCCGCCAGCCAATCAGCTGGCCAGCTCAGCACACAGCGGGTGCGCCCACTGCAATCAGCTGATGCGCCGCACCTTGCCCACTGCAATCAGCTGACGCGCCACACCTGGGAACAATCTTGTGACCCCCCCCCCCAGTCCATACAAATCCAGCCCATGTAAACTCAAGTCACTGCCCACATTACAGGTAAACAATCCCACACAGTCAATTCACATCACAGATCAGAATTACAACACAGAAGCAGGAGCCCTATTGGCGACACTCTCACCTCTCTCCAGATTCGGCGACACTGCAGAAGGTGAGGCCATAAAAGGTGAGGCCATAAAAGGTGACATACCTGTCGCCGAACTGGTCAGGGAATTGTGAGCGTACTCCACCCATGGCAACTGTTTACTCCAGTCGGACGAGTGGCGAGCGGTGACGCACCCAGGTCCTGGTTGGCCCGCTCTGTCTGCCCATTGGACTGGGGTTGATATCCGAAGGAGAGACTGACCATGGCCCCTAAAGCAGTACAGAACGCCCCCCAGACCTTGGACCTGAACTGCGGCCCTCTGTCTGACACAATATCCAGAGGCAGACCATGGGGCTTGAACACATGGAGCACAAGAAGGTCAGGCATCTCTGCGGCAGAAGGGAGTTTAGGAAGAGGTACAAAGTGCACCGCTTTGGAGAACCGATCGACAATGGTAAGCATGACAGTGTTACCTTCTGAGGGGGGCAGTCCGGTAACAAAGTCAACAGCAATGTGAGACCAAGGATGGCGAGGCACAGGCAAAGGCTGCAGCAGCCCAGCTGGAGACTGGTGGGAGGCCTTGCTGCTGGCACAGACAGAGCAGGCGGACACAAAGTCCTTGGTATCCGCTGCCATGGTGGGTCACCAAAAACGTTGCTTGAGGAAATCGAGAGTGCGTCTGATCCCTGGGTGACAGGACAACTTGGAGGAATGGCCCCACTGCAGCACAGGCATTCTAACTGCGTCGGGAACAAAAAGACAGTTAGGAGGACCGTTACCTGGGTCGGCTTGGGAGGCCTGAGCATCACGAACCAGGGTCTCCACATGCCAAGTCGCCGCTCCAACGACACAGGAGGGAGGAAGAATGGACTCCGGTTCCGGATCAGGCCCATCTGGTTCTGCCAGGCATGAGAGTGCATCAGGTTTCCCGTTCTTGGAGCCAGGACGGTAGGTGAGGGTCAAATTAAACCGGCCCAAGAACAGCGCCCACCGAGCCTGTCGGGAATTTAGCCGCTTGGCAGAGCGGAGGTATGACAGATTCTTGTGGTCTGTCCACACGATGAAAGGGTGCTCTCCTCCCTCCAGCCAATGCCTCCATTCCTCCAGGGCCAACACGACTGCCAGCAGCTCCCGATTCCCCATGTCGTAGTTGCGCTGTGCTGGATTCAGAGAACAGGGAAAAAAAGCACAAGGATGAAGTTTGGAGTCCTTGGGGGACCTCTGAGACAGTACGGCCCCCACCCCCGTCCCAGAGGCATCCACCTCCACAACAAACGGGAGAGACGGGTCGGGGTGAAGTAACACAGGTGCAGAGGAAAAAAGTATTTTAAACTTCACAAAAACTGCCTCAGCCTCAGGGGTCCAGGAAAACGGAATGGACATAGATGTGAGCTGGCTGAGAGGAGCTGCCACAATACTGTAATCGCGAATATAACTCCTGTAAAAATTCGCAAAACCCAGGAAATGCTGGAGCTGCTTGCGGGAAGTGGGAGTGGGCCACTCTGTCACTGCCTTTACCTTGGCTGGATCCTCCTTCAGCTGTCCCTGCTGGATGATGAATCCAAGAAAACTAGTACTTTGTGATTGATTAAGTACTTATAATTTTAAAGCTGTATTCCAGCTTGCCTCTACCCGACCACTGAGCACCAGGGTCAGTCTCAGAGACCCAGAACAGCCCCCTCGCCCTCCAGCCTGCCTCTACGAGACAATCAAAAAAGCATGGAGAGAATACGGAAAGCAGCTGGAGTCCAAACTGGACACTAACAACCCCAGACATCTGTGGAGTGGACTCCATGCTGCTACAGACTTCAAAGGGGAAAAACAACAAAACCCAAACATATCACCCACCCTGCCGGACGAACTCAACGCATTCTACGCAAGGTTTGACCCCTCTGCCAGAGCGCCCCCCCCTCCTCTCCTACCCCTCTCCGCCACCTCTCCCCCCCACCACCCCTCCTCCCCCCCTCCTCTCCTACCCCTCCCCTCACCCCTCCCCCCAACCCCCCCCCCCTCTCCGCCACCTCCCCCCTCCTCTCCTCTCCTCCCCTTCCCCGCCACCTCTCCCCCCATCACCCCTCCTCCTCTCCTCCCCCCCACCACCCCTACTGCTCTCCTCCCCCCCACCACCTCTCCGCCACCTCTCCCCCCACCACCCCTCCTCCTCCTCTCCTCAATCATCCCCATTCCCAAACAGCAGAAAGTGACCAGCCTCAACGACTGGCGCCCAATAGCCCTAACGCCCATAGCCAGCAAATGCTTTGAAAAGCTGGTTATATCACAGATCCGCCCCACACTCCCCCCGGACCACGACCCGCTACAATTCGCATACCGCCCCAACAGGAGCACAGCGGATGCAGTAGCACACGTGCTCCACACCGCCCTCTCCCACCTGGAGGGGAAGGACACCTATGTGAGAATGCTGTTCGTGGACTACAGCTCAGCATTCAACACCATAGTACCCTCCAGGCTGGTAAGCAAACTCAAGGATCTGGGACTAAGCAAAGCGATGTGTGACTGGATCCTGGACTTTCTAACAGACCGCCGCCAGGTGGTGAAAGTGGGCAACCTCACCTCCTCCCCACTGACCATCAGCATAGGAGCGCCACAGGGGTGCGTCTCCAGCCCCTTCTGGTATGACCTCTACACCCACGACTGCGTGGCGACTCAAACTGCATGGCGACTCAAACTGCCCCATGACACAGCGGTCGTGGGGCAGATCTCCAGGAGCGACGAGACAGCCTACAGAAAGGAGGTGGAGGCCCTGGAACAATGGTGCCAGGACAACCACCTCTTTCTGAACGTCTCCAAGACAAAGGAGGTCATTGTAGACTACAGAAGGGGGGGGGGGGGGGGCACACACCCCCCAATCACCATCAACGGCACAGTGGTGGAAAGGGTGGACAGCTTCAAGTATCTGGGAGTCAATATCCACCAGGACCTGACATGGGCCAACCACACCGCCACTGTTGTCAAAAAGGCCCAACAGCGACTACACGGACTCAGGCGCCTGAAGAAATTCGGGCTAAGGCCAAAAATCCTCAGGGACTTCTACAGAGGCACCATTGAAAGCCTGCTGACTGGCTGCTTCACCACCTGGTACGGAACTGCACCACCATGGACCGCAGGGCGCTAAGAAGGGTGAGGCGCGCGGCCCAGCACGTAACAGGATGTGAGCTGCCAGAACTGCAAGATCTGTACAACCAGCGGTGCCTCAGGAGGTCCCTGAAGATCATCAAAGACACAAACCACCCCCACAACAGTCTGTTCTCCCTGCTACCCTCAGGGAGGAGATACAGGGTCCCAAGAGCACGCACAAATCGCTTGAGGGACAGTTTCTTCTCACAGGCCACGAGACTCCTTAACATATACAAATAGTGTAGTAGCCGTACTGTACCGCACTGTAGATGCCACCATTATGTATGACTAATGTTCAATAGTATGTTTAATTAGGTATACGCTATTTGCACCTAACAGAATGTTATTATGTTTAATTATATTTAAAGTATGTTCATGCCATTTGCACTATGGGCAGTGAATACGCCACTGTCTGTTTTTTATTTATATATCTTTTTTTTTTTTGCACTATGTTGTAACAGAGCCTACAGCACAAGAATTTCACACGTGATACTTGTACTACGGAGTGACAATAAAAATCTTGAATCTTGAATCTTGAATCTTGAAAGGCAGGCCCAGGCAGGGTCCTGCTCTGGACCACAGAAAGAACACCCATGCCAGATACAAAGCTGCTATTCAGTATATGACCAAACATGAACAACTCATGAGAGCAGACTCAATGTCTGAGAAACTCCTTAGCTGTAATGTCACTGGCTTCTGGACGAGGTGAAGGCCTTCTACCGAGGCAGTACACTGCTACCGGGCACGATTGAGGGAGGCTCTGGTGCTGCCGACATAGCTGAGCTGTGGAGGCAGCATTATTTCGCTGTTTTTAACTGTGTAAAGAGTGACCCTTTCAAGTGGGCAGCATCCATAACAGTGGGTTTACAGTTAACGAGGTGCATCAAGCTATAACTCATCTGGCCGATAACAAAGCCAGCGGCCAAGATAATATCTCGGCAGAGCATCTTAAACATCGAGCCCCAGGGTGGCTGTGCTGCTCTCCATCTGTTTTACAGGCCTTATGCTGCTGCCGGACTCCTTGTTGTCGGTCACTTTGGTACCAGTCATCAAGGACAAGGCAGGTAAGGTGGGGAGTGTGGACAACTACCGACCTATTGCACTGGCCAGTGTCCTTTCTAAAGTTTTAGAGAGAATTTTATTAGATCATTTAAGTTCCTTTTTATTCACGTCTGCCAATCAGTTTGGTTTCCAAGCCAAGCATGGTACTGACCTTTGTATCTATGCATTGAAAGAGGTTATTATTGATATGTATAAAGGTAAGAATTCCTCTGTTTTAGTGGGTTTTATTGATGCCTCTAAGGCATTTGACCGAGTCAACCATCAGAAACTGTTTTTAAAGCTGAGGGAGAGGGGCGTGCCTGATAGCATTATTAGAATCTTGGCATTCTGGTATGCTAACCAGACCATGCAGGTAAGGTGGGGTAAAACGGTCTCTGCTTCTTGTGGTGTCGGGAATGGCGTCCGTCAGAGGGGCTTCTTTCCCCCGCCCTCTTCAATCTTTATATGAATGATCTCTCTGTACAGCTCAGCAGCTGCCGAACGGGCTATGTGATTGGTAATACCATTGTAAATCACTTTATATATGCTGATGATTTGGTCATCCTGTCTGCGAGTAGTACTGGTTTCCAACAGTTGCTGAATATCTGTTCTGACTATGGAGGTCGTTTTGATGTGAAATACAATGCTAAAAAGAGTGTCACTATGATCTGCAGAACAAGAGGCGATAAGGATCTTTCCTTTCCTTCTTTTTATCTGTCTGGGCAGGTGCTGGCAGTTTGCTGTAGAACTAAATATTTGGGTCATATTATAACTGATCAAATGAGTGATGATGATGACATGTACAGACAGAGGCGTGTACTGTATGCTCAAGCTAACATGCTGTGGAAGAAGTTTTATTTTTGCTCAGATGGCCAAACCTGTTTAGAGCCTACTGTACTCCTCTCTATACTGCCCCCATGTGGGTCAAGTTTAAGCAGGCTAGCATCCAAGCTCCAGGTTGCTTATAATGACTTGCAGCAAGGGAATAACACGCACAATGCTCAATCGGTGCAGGTTGCAGGGAGATCACAGAAACAGAGGTAGGCAACAGCACTCAAGGCTGAAACGCGTCTGTTTTGCCCTTAATAAATAAATAAAAACTCAAGATTTACTCTAATTCGAGTGCTGTTGCCTACCTCTGTTTCTGCTTATAATGACTGCCTGAGCATCCTCCACTGAAATGTTTTGTGGAGAAGGAGTTAGCACCTTTCATGCCCTGTTGAGAAACCTGATGTATAAGTTTAACTGTTGTCTGAATGACTACGTTTACATGCACACAATATTCCACTATTATTCGGAAAATGACAATATTCTGAATTTGATAAGGGTCATGTAAACAGCATATTCCAGTTGCATTTTCCGAATTTGCCCTGTTTCCGAATTTAGCATTTTCCGATTAAGACATCTGGGTTATTCCAGTATTATACAACAGTTAGTTCTGGCCGGGCAATTTGATTGGACAAGAGGGATCCTACCAGTGCCAATATTTCATGATAATGCACTGGCGCTTCACTGTGTGTAGATCACTCCGCTGCTCAACAACAAAATGCTTCACAGCTGTAGAGTAGACAGTAGTAAAGTAGACAGCCTACAGTTAATTAGGCTGATTAGGCTACATTTTCGGCAAAGCAGAAAGCTGAGGGAACTATTTTTGTTGGCGGAGGAATAAATAGATAAATCATATATTTTCACTGGGCACTGCTGTGATAATCTTCGGCACTCGGCCTGCGGCCTCGTGCCTACGACCAAATCACAGCAGTGCCGATATTAGCCAACAACCGCACTCCCTCTCGTGTGATATTGCTTAATTATTCGGGTTTTCAGAGGATTATTTGATCATGTATAGGCCTACAGCGCATTCGGAATATGCGTCTCAATCAGGGTTTTTACTGCAGTTTGCGACGCATGTTGCCTGTTTGTGGTCACCTGATGTGTGCTAGAAAGCGCTAGAACAGGCGATCATAATAATCCATCATCTCTGGCATGCAAAAAGAAAAGCCGACATTTCTGATGGGGAGGAGATGAGAAACATAGAGAGAAAGAGAGAGTAGCCTATAGTGCCCAGTGCCCACGGAAGTCCACAATGCTTGCGAGCCTGCGAGGTAATAATGTAGGCTACTAGCCTACTTTTTATGAAAGACTTGGATGCGCAACACCAAAACTTTTCAGCAGCAAGCTCCTGAAATGGACCAAGTGATGCTAGTAAGAATAGTAGCCTGGGTAAACCCAGCCTCCACGTGACCTGCTCTCAGACCTGCTCTCAGTTACAGTTACAGTGACTGAGAGCAGGTCTGAGAGCAGGTCACGTGGAGGCTGGGTTTACCCAGGCTATAAGAATAGTGCTGCTCTGTTTATTCTCAACAGAAAAACTCTGCGGCTCCGCCTACCTGCATCTCTCTCTCCCCCCCTCCCTCACGTGTCGGGGAGGGCGAGCTGCGGCTGCATGTAAATGGAATATTAGTGGATTATTCATTTAGTCGGAATATTGTCATTTTCCGAATATGGGCAAAAAGCGGAATATTGTGTA
This sequence comes from Poromitra crassiceps, assembly GCF_964638095.1. Classification (NCBI taxonomy): domain Eukaryota; kingdom Metazoa; phylum Chordata; class Actinopteri; order Beryciformes; family Melamphaidae; genus Poromitra; species Poromitra crassiceps. The sequence continues at coordinate 43,300,644 of NC_139633.1, read as the reverse complement.
CATGTAAAGGTAGTCAATGTGTCTCTGAATATGATAATTATGTTGCTGTCTCAGCCTATCTGAGTCAGTGACACTAGATACCTTCCATCTGGAAACATTGGTACAGTGTCTTATTGTAGTATTGTTGAGTTGCTAGTGTTCTTATTGTGTTGTTTACCTGTTTTATATGTAGTGTGTGATTTTTATTGGACCTTGTGTGTGTCAAATAAAGTGATGATGATGATGATGATGATTATTATTATAATATTTTCATTTTGTAAAGTCCACACTCCATACCAGTTGGTGGCGGTAATGCACCAAGTTTACCAACCGCCAATAAATGTAAAAGAAGTCACTCTCCTGTTGGTCTCTCTCTGCACAGACATGTTAGCAGCAGAGAGCTGCCTGAAAGTATGCCGAGTGATTTTAATGTGATTATTATTAACCTTATAGTCAAACAAATGAGTTTATGTCTCAGTCACGCGCTCACTCCTGCAGCCAGTCTGCTCTTCAGTTAGGTTAGCTGCTAGCTAAGTTAGGCTAGCTAATTGAGTGTATGAGCTAAAGCTAGCTGCGTTACTTTGTTCCAGGCCGACACGAAGAGAGACGTTCGCATTATTGCTAACGGCTAACTGAGCCCCTGGGAAGGTAAGTCCGTGACCACAGAGATTGACTCTTAATGATGACATTTGGGATCGAATGTCAGTAAACACCTAAAAGGTTTGAGGATATAACGTTAGCCTATCCCATTTTACACAGCTATGACATTCTTTAGAATAACGCAAAGTCTCTCCATTCCTTTATTAACTGGTTACTGAGTTGCAGTTAGGCATGGCTAAGCAAGGACACTAATAATGATGTAACTAATACATGAGAAAGGTGGTTGATGTGGGCTAACTTCTCTCCAAGATTACTTCACCTTAGTAAGGTTAGCTCAAATGCTAACCGTTTCATGTTAACCCAAGCAAGGCCGAAAATGAGGCCAACGCGGAAGTACAAAAAACTGCGTCCCTTTATCGCAAAAGAACTGGGATGTGGAGGCTAAATAACGTCACATCCGTTTGGTTAGCATTCCATTTGCAGAAAAGTTGAGCTGTTCACTGGTCAGATCCACTCGCTAGCCAGGCTAGCCATTGTTAGCAATAACAGTTGATAACAAGGCATTTCGTGGCATTTTGGGCATACAAACACTGCAGCCTCATGTCCACACAGATAGAAGTAGGCGTGCTGTGTGTACAGCTGATTTAATGAGACACAAACAAGACAGAAGTGCTAAATAGCATTTATTAACTTCCTGGAATTCTTTGAGACACACATACGTCACTTTACGCGTCACGCCCACATGGAAGCCAGCCAGAATAAATGTGAGGGAAAACAAGCCTTTCGCCATTGACTTCAATGTAAAATAGGAGTAATTTTTTTTTATAGAAAAATAACAATCTCGTTTATTAATGACACAAAGACACCATGACATGATGATATATTACAACTCGGCCGGCAACAGAATGTGCAAGATACATAGGAAATAATAATAATAATAATTTTACCCATCTAAAATCTCCCAAGAACCACTTTGTGAATGTAAAATCTCCTGTTTGGAATTGGTTCGCTCTGTCGCCCTCCACTGTATTGGACTGTGTGTGAATCACTGGCTAAATATTTAAATATACTTGGGATGTGTGCTTCTTATTGAAGTATGTGTATATACTGGTCGCTGAAGTGGTGCTTCCTCTGGTCGTTCGGGGCGCCTGTTCGGAGGGAGGGGAACTCGGAATAGTGTGATCCTCCCACGTGCTATGTCCTACCAGTGAAGCTTCCCCTGTCAGGTGAAAAGAAACGGCTGGCTACTGCCCATGTCTTGGAGGAAGCATGGAGCCAGTTTCGGCTCTCCCCAGATCGGCAGAGGGTGGAGCAGAAACCAGGATAAAAAAAATAAAAAAAATTAGCACTAATGGGGGATGAAAATAGAATAACAAATCGGGGGGGGGGGGGGGGGGATAAGTATGTGTATGCCGAATTATGGACAGGCTTAAAAGTATTCATAAAACGTATGCATGTTTCTATAAAAAGTCTCAACTTATGTGTTTAAACCGTAAGTTGCCGACTTCAAATGGAGCTCTGACCGGCCCTGGCTGCCGGACAGCGCTCTGTAACTAGGTGAAAATAAAAACAACACTAAACAAAAACTGAAGCTTTGTGGACCGCAGGACTCAAAGTATGACAAAAGTAGATGCTTCTTATCACCCTACCTATGAGATTTAAAACTAGATTTAGTACAATACTAGACAAGAATAAGTGTTCCAAAGTGTGAGAATATCACAACGTAGTTACGTTTGGTAGTTTGTTTCCGCTGAAGTCCATTGGAAAAGTGTTTTTACTAGGGATGCACATGACCAAAAATGGCAGATTTTCAGCTGATCGGCCTCAACCGGTGATCTGCGCCGGTCCGTCCACATAGCCGATTCTGTGCGCCCGTCGGCTTCCCCCTTTTTTTGTTTGGTCAATTACCTGCAGCTGCACGCGTTCACGTGATGTGCCCGTACCCCAAGGCAGAGAGACAGATGGGCTGCAGCCAAAAGGAAACACACACGCCAGCATGTCCTCAGTGTGGACATTTTGCAGTTTGTCACACATGCAAGCCGAAAATAAGCTGTGGAGACAGAGGTGCAGCCGAGTCCCGCTCGGCTGGAGTCCACTCCAGTTCAGTCCGAGTGGCTCGCTTCACCTCACTGGCCCCTCTCCCTCCACTCCCTCTCCCTGAGTGCTGCGCACCACAGCCGGCTTGGTGAAGTGAAGGTGAGATGGAGCCCTTTGTCCAGTATGATATGGATACCATTCCCCGACCTGCTGCAGCTGCAGTCCACATCACAGCTGCTGCTGCCTGTCAGTCATGTTGTAACGTGGATACAGGAGAGGACTATTTCGTATTGCAAATAGAACGACGAACATAATAATAAAACGTATCGGACTGAGTGCGCAAGGTTTTCTGTGCGTGATGATTTTTTTTTCGGATGGCGGATTAAAAAAAAATGCATATGAAATTTCGGACTCTGTGTGTAAACTCTGATATTCAGACTGAATCGTCAACTCAAACTCATTTTCTCATCTGAAAGAGTGGTTTTTAGCGTGTTCTCCTCTCAGGCTCCTTGTGGCTAGGGAACTCGAAAAAACGACTATTTATTATGACAAATTTTCATAAGATGGTGGTTGTTGAAGGCCCTGCCCTACACCACTTCAACAAAGTTTTGTGCTATGACCGAAAAAGATGACAATCAAGCATTTTCAAGCGTTCTCAATGTTGAAAGCCGGCACTTCCTCACCCACATATTGACGCCCTGCCCCTAAAGTTTAAACCAGCCAAATACCCGTATGTGTGTCTCAAAGAATGGCTACTTGAAAATGGCTCTAAAAACGAATCAGACCCCAATGTTAAAATGCCCAAATTTGGAGCAGAAATAAACATGTTTTACAGCAAAGAGAAGGAGAAGTTTTCAAATTTTATCCATGAAAATGTGTGATAATAGTTATTGGATGCGTAATATGACACCCAGGTTTGATATCATATATGCATTTTACTATTGTTAGGCCAGTTTCCAGAGGCTTTAACTTCTTTGGACGAGGAACCGGACCGATGAAGCCTGGTCCGCCCATGGGCCCGCCGGGCGATGAAGGGCCTCCGTATGACATGGGTCCTCCGGGGTGGGGACCCCCACCTCCCGGAGGCTGGGGTCCCCCACCGCCCGGTGGATGGGGGCCTCCGCCTCCCGGAGGCTGGGGCCCCCCGCCGCCTGGTGGATGGGGACCAAGGGGGCCTCCACCACCAGGCTGGGGCCCTCATCCCGATGACTGGCATCCCCCTCCGGAGGGCTGGGGACCCAGGGGCCCACCTCCGGATGGCTGGGGACCCGGTGGTCCCCCTCCGGATGGCTGGGGACCCGGGGGCCCACATCCGGATGGCTGGGGACCCGGGGGCCCACCTCCAGATGGCTGGGGACCCGGGGGCCCACCTCCGGATGGCTGGGGACCCGGGGGCCCACCTCCGGATGGCTGGGGACCCGGGGGCCCACCTCCGGATGGCTGGGGACCCGGGGGCCCACCTCCAGAGGGATGGGGACCCAGGGGCCCACCTCCGGATGGCTGGGGACCCAGGGGCCCACCTCCGGATGGCTGGGGCCCCCCTCCAGAGGGTTGGGGACCCGGGGGCCCCCCCCCTGATGGCTGGGGACCCGGGGGCCCCCCTCCTGATGGATGGGGACCCGGGGGCCCTGCCCCGGCCTGGGGACATCCTGGCTGGGGCCCTGACCGCCCGGACCCCTGGGGCCCTGATCCCGCAGGCCCTCCGCCTGGGTTTGGCCCTCCGGACCCCGCGGCCTATGGACCCGGACCTGTCTCGGCCTTCCCTGGCTACGCACCACCGGTGGATGCCAACGGGTTCCCCACCGTGCCGCCGCCCGGCTGGCCAGGAGAGGTAAAGAGCACTGCTCTGTCAGCTTTAGGCAACTGTCTGATTTAAAATGTTCTCCAAATCAAAGTTCCTCTTTAGAACAGAGTGCTGTCAGCTGGGATCTTCTCCATATGAGGACAGACAGACAGACAGACAGACAGACAGACAGACAGAGAGGCAGACAAACAGACAGACAGATAGAATGGACAGACAGAGAGACAGACGGACGGACGGACAGACAGGCAGAGTTCACACTAGATTCTTTTCACTGGAAATATTAGAAATTAGAAAATATATACCTATCCTGGCTTGACCATACCCAGAGATCCTACACTAATATTCAAGTTGAATTTTGGGGATTTTGTTTTAAGGCTTAAACAATATAGAAAACTGGAAAGTCCTGCCTTTGTCCATGATTGGCCGTATAAACTCAGTTAAGATGGTTTCACTTCCCAGCTTCCTCTATCTGTGTCAAAACCTTCCCATCTTCCTTACATCAACTTTTTTCAAAGAACTGGACTCAATAATTCTGTCCTACATCTGGAATTATAAGAATGATAGAATTTCAAAAATTCACTTGCAAAAACCCAAGTCTGAAGCAGGGCTGGCTTTACCAGTGTTTAGGCACTACCTCTGGGCTGCCAATGTTAGACCTCTAATGTTTTGGCGGCAAGGGACCCGTGGCAATTTAGCTCTCCGGGCCCCCCTGTGGCTGAAAATGGAGGCCAGCTCTATTGCCAACAACTCTCTGCCAGCCATCTTATTTTCTAAGCTAGAGAGGCCGCGGACTTTTAAGGATTTGGGTTTTGTTGTGAGAAACTCCCTCAGAATTCTAAACCAAGTTAGGAAAGTTTTGACTCTACCAGATGTTTCCATCCACACTCCAATTTGTTTCACTCAGTCTTTTTTACCTCCTTGGTCAGATAGAAACTACCATGTCTGGAGTGAGAAGGGTCTGGCTTCCATCAAAGACCTATACATATGGCCCATTTCCACTGCAGGTAGTAGCGCGGTCCCGCTCCGCTCGACTCGATAAATGGTCTCATTCCACCGGTAAAAACTGTCCCAGCCCGGGTTGTATTGGAGTTGAGTTGTGCTACTTTTCGTACCTGCCTCGTCGGGGTTCTATTCTGTGAACCCGGTACCATACGGTGACGTGAAAACATTGTTGACGACTGATTGGTCAGGCAGAATCATGTTTACTCTGTCTGTCTACTGACTGTCAATGCAATGCTGCATACCAGTTTAGTGGGCTTACCTTCTCTTCTGTTATGTATATTTCCATCAGTCTTTTGTGTTGCTGCCTTCGCCTCTGGTGAAATAAAATCGTGGCGGTGGTTTCAATTGTCTGAGAGAGAAAAAAGTCCGCTGCTCAGGAAGCTCCTGTGCAGCGCTCCGCTAGGCCGCAGGCGGGTCTTTGGTGAAGCCGCGGTCTTGCCTGGTGAGAGGCCGCCGGGGTACAGGCTTCACTCTGTTGCGCCTCTCCCGTCCGCGCGCAGCGCATGCCTGTGAGTTTGACTAACTACAAAGTGATATCCATTCTCCTGGCCGATTGTCACATTTGCCCATGTACTCTGTAGGTCATTTAGAGGCACCAGTATTTCATAAACAGTTTAAAAGTTCTCTGGATGGATTTAATTGTAACGTTATGTTATAGCCTACTTCGGCTTTTAGGCGGAGGACAGATATGCGGTCGCTATGATGACCAGCTGTGGGCGGGGGTGGGCGGGGGCAGATGATTGGCGGTCGAAGCAGAACATCCATCGGGCCGAAACGAGTAGAGCCAACTGGTGACGAGCTGTGCAGGGCAGTAAATAAAATGTGGTGGAAATGAGCCAATAGATGGTCATAGAGAGCCCCAGGGATGACGTATTTTTGTAGTCAGAACGCGGAACTCCCGGACTTCCTGGTTCTTCACTGTTTCTGCCTATGGGATTTTTGAATGGGTTTTTGCCGCGATGCTTCAAATAAGGTCTCTGGGCAACGCAAGCTTAATCAAACGCGAACCAGTGTTCAGCCGGATAATCTTCACACATGAGGACCACTTTCATGAGTTTTGAAGCGTAAAAGCTTGTGCTGTGCACTGATTACCCCGGTCTGAACCAGGTGAGGGAAAGAGAATTTCCGTGTTCAGTGATGACGTTATTGACGTATAATGTCCCCGTCGACTCAACACTGTAGTCTCATTTAGCCGTTTGCTAGCTAGCCGCCCTTTTAACGGCACTGCAGGGCTCGACATTAACGGCTGCCCGGTTGCCCCGGGCAACCAAAAAAAAACATGGGGCAACCATTTCTTGGTCTTTGGTTGCCCCAGGGGCAACCACGATTTAACATGCAACAAAATATGTACAGCAGCAAACAGCAAAATATACACCAAATAAATGTTTTAATACTTGTTGTGAGTGACATATATGTGACATTTTATTGCTGTTACAATCGAAACGATGTTACTAATTACCAGTCGGAACCTACGTGATGCATGCTGCACGTGCGGTATGTTTAACGAGTACTGACTCGGACAGGTGGGGCTGCTCGCACACAATCACAGTGGCTGCAAGACGCAAGAAGAACCGCGTCCGCCCGCAGCCCCGCACAGAAACAAAGGACGAGGAAATTGTCATTGAGGTGAAATACCCGTGCGTCTTTGAACGGGACGGAAAACGAATGCTATACTGCAAAGCAGTACGGGAGCTTCCGTTTAATAAAAAAAAAGCCCTACCACTAATCAGGCTTTCCAATGATATAAAATACAATACCAATTGGTATTATTAAAGGGGAGAAATAATCGACGGAAATAAAGTTTCAAAACTTTTTTTGAGGAGTTTATATATCGGTGATCGGTAATCGGTGATCGGTCGATGTTTTGCTGAGCCTTCCTCACTCCAAGCACCTCATCTCTAGATTGATTTGTATGCTAGTTTAATGACTGCACCATGGCCTCTACTAAGAGGATTAGAGAAGCATGGCAGGGGGAACTTGGTACTGATTTATCTGACATTATGGGAAAGGAGTCTGTTGGTTGTACAACTCTGCTCAGTTAATAGCAGACATCAGCTGATCCAATTTAAAGTCGCTCACCGTCTCCACTACAAGCAGAAATTACACAAGATCTTCCCTACTAACGCACCACTGTGTGAAAGGTGTCAAGTGTTGGAGGGAACACTGTCTCATGGCTTTTGGTTCTGCCCCTCACTGAGGGGATTCTGGGCCAGAATTTTTTACTTTTACTCTAAGGCCTACGGGGTGGCCCTTCAGGCGGAGGCAGAACTTTCCATATTTGGCTGCTCGGAGTCCTCTCTGAACTTCCCTACAGCTGTGCAACAGTCTCTGACACTGGAGACAACTGTCGCCAAAAAACTAATTCTGAAGGAATGTAAGTCCCCCTCTTCACCCTCTTTCCAATTGTGGTTGATGGGGCATTATCTCTGTTATATGGAGACACTCAGGTTCCTGAGAACCAACTCACTTAGAAAATGTCTCACTATCTGGGACCCGTTTTTAGTCTACCTCGATGAGGTAGCCTTGTCAGGCTGGTTTCCCTTACCCTATAATTATGGTTTTTTTGTTACCCCCCCTATGTCTGAGCCCGTTTGTCTGTTTTGTCTTGTTTATGTTCTATAAAAATTGAAAATAAAATATTGGGGGGGATTAGAAAATAGAGTACAATGTGCTGTTGGTGCAGTTATCAGCTGCTGGTCAGGAGACTTGAGTTTTAATGAGTTAAAACATTCTCCTGTTTCTTCTTCTTCCCTGGCTAAATGCGGTGCTTCCTGTCCAGACAGCGGCGTATGCAGAGGAAGCAATGGTGAACCCGCCCCCGGAGCAGCCGGAGTGGGTGAGAGACTCTTCACTCTTCAATGAGTCTGAATGGCAATCATGGCGGAGCAAATTGGTTTTTTGAACATTCCAACAGCGCCAAAATGCTCTTATGTACATGTTGTGACTCGTGCATTCACCACGCTATGAAATAATAATGTAAACTGAGATATTGTAACTTTCCAAAGTGAACTTCTTTCCTGACCAAACTAAAGGGCTCATTATACTCGAGCAAGCTCCGTGGGGGTGGAGCTCCGCGAGTCTCCCGAGTCACCGTGCGGACCTATTATACTCAGAAGTGATCAGCCAAGTGATTATTATACAATGGTATATATATTGGTATATTATTGTACAATGGTAAGTGAGAACAGCCCGTGAAAAGTCGCAATGAAACGCTATTATGTGCAGTACTGAGTGCGCTTTCACCCTCAAACGACCGTACATCAGCACATGAATGAATCACCAAACTTGTTTTTACTGAAAGCCGTTTTAGTTCTCAGCCCTGATAGCCTACTCTGTGCTGCTTTTAATCTCTCTCGATAATGCTCTCAACACAACACATTTACTTGGTGAAATGACTAAAAACGAACAGTTGCAAATCAAAGTTTATAGCCTACCACATGGGTCAAGAAATGTGGGGAAAACAGCTCAGTGTTCAGGGCTAAAGTGGCCATGTTTGGAGAGAAGCCGTGCGGAGGTCGCGCTGTGAGAAAAAAAATCAGGCACACGGTGGGTGCCCAACCGAGGTAGCGAATAACCACGCCCAACAAATTTACGTCATTTGACGCGCCCGGCCCTCGCTCCACCCCCGCGCCCTTCACGCAATGGTGAGCATAAAGCAGCCTTCAGAAGTTCCGGCTATTTACATTTACATTTACATTTACATTATGTCATTTTGCAGACGCTTTTATCCAAAGCGACTTACATTAACTCATTCAGGGCCAATGACGTCTTTGACGTCTTATCAGGAATAGCCCAGAGGGCCAATGACGTGTTTGACGTGTTTTTGTTTTTATTACTGCAGGGCGTAGTTAAAACACTTCCCCAGCCTGTCACATGGTATCAGGTCCCTATCATCTAAGACAACACGTGAACAAACACATACCGCAGCTGTTGTTTTGAAATTGAGCAGGAGGAATATCAGAAAATGGATAAGGAGCTTGCCTTGTGCTGACAGGAGAAACCCCATTGAAACGCCCCTCGCGCGCTGCAGGAGCTGGTCGCTTTTCTGTGTGCCAGCCTTCCTGTGTGCCAGCCGGAGAAAACCGGAGAAAGTAATCCACAGATGCGTTTGATCATCGGAGGAATGAGGAAATGATCGATCAGCAGTGATCAGAGGGCGGTGAGGACGTGTTGAATAGCCGAGGGGAAAACGGCAACGATAGCAGGAAGAATATGACAGGGGGAGACATGGACGAGCAGCACACGAACAGCTAGGCACGCAGGCAGAAGCCCGCTGCCCGTTCTCAAGAGCTTCATGAAATCGCTGGACTGCGTGCCCTCCAGTGTAGTGTCTCTGCTCCACTGTTGCTCCTGGCCAATCCCGGCGCCACAGGGCGTGGTTATTGCTTATCCTATGTGGGGTTAGAAATCACGCAACGAAGGGGCATCGTGTGTGTGTGTGTCTGTGTGTGTGTGTGTGTGTGTGTGTGTGTGTGTGTGTGTGTCTGTCTGTCTGTCTGTCTGTCTGTCTGTCTGTCTGTCTGTCTGTCTGTCTGTCTGTCTGTCTGTCGGTGTGTCTGTCTGTCTGTGTGTCTGTCTGCACACTCACTCACACTGCAGTATTGTTGAATGTAAAAAAAAAGCACTTCATGTGTATATATATATATATATATATATTTATTTTTTTTCATTTGTGTCATAACGAATAGTATTTACATGTCTGATGTCAATACAGTTCAAAATAAAAGAATTGAGAGCGAGTTCTGCTTGAGAATGTATATTTTACAGAAATTGCATTTGCTCCTGTTTGTCATCTGAGAGAGAGACATTTTGGGTGAAAACAGGGTGTATATAAATGGATATAAGTAGAGTACAGAACATGCTAAAAGCTAACTTTTTTTTTCCTGGTGAACCCAGAGACGTACATCTTCATTTTGAGGTATTGCAAATCACTCTGGTGCTAATAGATAATTTACTGTGGGTCTTGAAAGATGACCAACAATTATGAAAATCTTTGGCCTGTGCTAAATATTGGCAGTCCTAAACTGGCCCTGAATGAGTTAACACATTTTTGGCAGCAATAGAGCAATCAACTATGCAACACAGTCTATGACATGCTATGTATTTGCTTCGAAAATTACAATGTCTATTTACATTATTATTTCATAACGGGGTGAATGCACGAGCCACTCACTTATATGGATGAAGAGACTCAAGGTACATATGAGCGTTATGGCGCTGTTGGAATTTGCAGACTACCAGTCATTGTGCTAAGCTGAAGATTTTTCGTCTTCATCTCTTCCAGATCAAAGCATTGATTTCGGCTCCAGACAAACCTGCCCCGGCGCCGACTCCCATGGCGGTCGAGACGGCCGCAGAGACCCCGGCTGTCACCCAGGCCACGCCCACCACTGCCCCCCCACCAGATGCCTCCAAGCCTGCCAAACCGCTCGGCCTACTGGGAAAACGAACCTTTGATAAGTACGGCTCTGTGGCTTTCACACTGACATTCTATTGCAGGGTATGAAATTAACTTTTTTTTTTTTTTTTGGGCAACTTTGATGACAGAGAGGGCCACAAAAAAATGTCCTCGCTACCAGATTTAGCTGAGGGCCGAACGGTGCCAGCGCGAAAAATTTAGGGCATTTGAAGCCAGGTTTAGAGGAATAACTCATTTTAAATTAACAGTTGTGATGTCATTATTCAGTCTTAACCACCAATATTTGATCCTTTTCTCACTCACTCCTATGTCACCACCTGCTCTCCCTGCAGGGCAGCCAATTAGAATTTCCACTAGCTGAAATGTATTTCTTGAAATAAACCAGAATATAAGGAAACCCAGAGATTGTCGGCTAACGGAATCCCTGGGTAGTAGCAGTAGCAGTAGTGGCAGATGTGTGGTTGTGAATGCAGCCTGACCTGTGTGTGTCCTGCAGGCCTCCTCCGGGACGCTCCACGGGGATCATCTCCTTCATTGGGGTAAGAAGCACGGCTGCCATATTTGCCACCGTTTGCAATCTTTTTCACAATATCGCCATTTATACCATGGTGTGGGTTATTACTCAATTCTGATTGGCTGCAGGGTGTCTATTATTTTGTGATAATGTACACCTAGCTAAGTAGTTCCAGGCAAATGGTCTGTTCACCATTCATATCAATGCGCCATGGTCTGGACAGAGATACCAAGCTTAAGGGTTAATATGGCACTTTTATTATAAGTTTAGAAAAAACAAGGCTAGGTCGAAACCTAGCATATGGCCGGTGTGGTAAAGCGTTGATGGCTGTGTGCGACGGTGGGTCTTCCCGCGAGGCATCTATAAGTAAGGAACCAGACTTGATTATGATCAAGGTTCCAACACATTTTCATCTGAATGTGTATTTTTTGTTGTCATTGTAAATTTCATCACCTTGTTTCCTCTGATTAATATTTCAATTAAATACATCACTCCTAATGAGCAGAATTAAATTTGATTGTAAAAGGCCATTGAACCTGTTTTTATATCACATTCTTTCATTTTTTTGTAAAGATTTGTGTATAGGCTCCATACGTCCACTGAAGAGTAGCGGCAGTGTTATAAAACAGACATTAGATATTAAAAACATAAAACACACAGTGGTGTCTTTTAGGGCTGCACGATAAATCGATTTTTAATCGTAATCAAATTAATTGGTAGACTTCGCGGAAGCAACCGGTCCTCGGCTGGCGCCTCGGACCGGTTCACGCTTCTCACGTCGTCCCTTAAAAAGTGATAATGGACACCTCGTCGTGCATTAACCCTTACATATACTCTCGCTATCCAACGAATCTCAACCCAACGAATCGATAATGCAATTCGTTGCCAACGAATTTAACAATAAATCTTTATCGATTTTATCGATTAGTTGTTGCAGCCCTAGCCATATGCAATGTTCTTCACATCATCACCATAATTATGCAATGTTGAAAATATCACCACATGCAATGTTTTTCACGTCACCATATGCAATGTTTTTCAAAATATCACCATATGCAAACTGTTCATGTTGCCTTGTTATCTGCAAGGAGTTCTCTTTGCAGCTGGGTTTGGGGTTGGCCAAGGGTAGGTGTGGTGCTGCCTGGTGGAGATCTGCACTCTACTGAGTTCACTTTTCTAGTTTATTAACTAATCATGATATGTAATTTGTACAAACAATAATGGGAGTTTCCCCGTCTTGTTCCCAGCCGACCTACGGCCTCGTGGAGCGAGAGGACCTGGAGAAGTTCAGGTTCAGCTTTGACGCCTTTTTTGGAAACCCGAAGGCAATGACGCCCGGGGTCAGAGTTCACTTCACCGCCTGCAATCAGAAGGTGAGTCAGCAATGGCCAACATGAATAATGTTGTACTACTATAAAGAAACAAACGAACAAAAAAAGCACACGAAGCATTCAAATACTGATTGAAAGTCGATTACCATGGCAACGATCAAAGCTTCGAAGCATTCAGGTCAGCCCTATTTGTTTCACACTTTTTTGGAAGGCTGTATGATTCCATTTGTGTTATTTCATAGTTTTGATGTCTTTACTGTCATTCTAACAGTGAAAAAAGAGACGCACATCCCAACCAGTTATTTTATTTTATTTTACTGTTATTCTAACATGTGGAAAATAGTAAAAAATAAAGAAAAATGTGGTGAGTCCAGAGTCCAGACTGTGACTTGATGAAGGCATCCGATCCAAAACACATCAGGTTAAAGTGTTTTTAAAGCAGGACTTACCCCCCAAACCTTTTTCAGCTTTTAACCAATATATATGGCTTTTAGGGTGGTGTGTGAAGAATTCTGGTCAGAATTTCCACATTTGAGACCAAATTTATAATATTCTACAATCTTTATCATTTTCAACAGCATAAGTGACCTCTATGGGTTCAAACCTGCTTTTTTTTTGCCCTCCAAAACGGTACAACCTGACGTCACGGCGTACTCCCCCCTTCCCCACTCATGTGAAAAATTTGGTCATCATGGGTAATGCCTACTGTGGCTAATATTAGCGACTAGTTAGTTATGTTACAGGGCAGTAAAACGCCACTGACTGACCTTTTTTTTATTTATTTTTATTTTATTTTAATATTTAAATTTTTTATAGAACACAAACAAGACAAACAAAACAGGCTCAGACACAGGGGAAAGAAAGGAAAAACAAAACAAAAAAATATAATCATCATTACAAAGTGGTGCCACCAGCCACCTAAGGTGCTTATGTTCTTGTAAACGATATACTTGGGATCTCACTCAAGGGGTCTATGAGAAGCCAGCCGGGCGAGTCACCCGTCACCCCTAGCCTCGTTGAGGTAGACCAAAAACGGGTCCCAGATAGTCACAAACTTTCTCTAAGTGCATTGGTTCTCAGGAACCTAAGTCTCTCCATGCGTATAACAGAGGTCATGTCCGTCAACCACAATTGGAAAGAGGGTGGAGAGGGAGATTTCCATTCCTTCAGAATTTGTTTTTTGGCAACAGTTGTCTCCTGTGTCAGAGACTGTTGCACAGCTGTAGGAAAGTTTAGAGAGGACTCTGAGCAGCCGAAGATGGCGAGTTCTGCCTCCGGCTGAAGGGCCACCCCGTAGGCCTTAGAGTACCAACTGACTGACCAAATTGACATAACTTTTAACCATTTCGGGCAAAACCGTTTCCATACAGCGTTGGTTAGTTGTTTATAGTGGCTGTATTATAACATGCTCAATCTCTGATACACTGTCATGCAAAAAAAAGAAAAGGGGATTGGGAGGTGGGCCATAGTGTCTCTGTCGATTATTTGATTTGACAGTTCTGGGCATTGACGTTGGCGTTGGCCAATCCTGGCATGTTCCACCCCCAAATCGAGTGTGTTCTGGCTAGGGTTGCATGGTATACCGAAATTTCAATACTTTTTCGATACTTTTTATTATGCCTCCGCCGGCGATAGCCAGGCCGGATATATATCTGAGAAACGCCTTGACGGAATTTAATCAAATTTGCCTCAAACATCGACTTAGACTCGAGGATGATCTGATTAGATTTTGGTGGTCAAAGGTCAAAGGCCAAGGTCACTGTGACCTCTCGAACGCAATTTTCTAGCTTGTTAGCGCAACATCTCAGAAATGCCTTGACGGAGTTTCATCAAATTTGCCTCAAACATCGACTTGGACTCAAGGATGAACTGATTAGATTTTCGTGGTCAAAGGTCAAGGTCACTGTGACCTCACGAATGCCATTCCCAAGTTCGTTAAAGCAATATCTCAAGAACAGCTTGATGGAATTTCTGCCAATTTGGCTCAAACGTCAACTTGGGCGCAAGGATGAATGGATTACATTTTGGTGATCAAAGGTCAAGGTCCCTGTGACCTCTCCAACGCCATTTTCAAGCTTAATGCCATATCTCAGGAATGCCTTGACGGAATTTCATCAAATTTGCCTCAAACATTAACTTGGCCTCAAGGATGAACTGATTACATTTTGGTGGTCAAACTTCAAGGTCACACAGTTTAAAGTTCTACATAGGCTTAACTTATCGGTGAGCAAGCTGGCCAAGCTATATCCTGGTTTAGACCCAAACTGTATTAGGTGCAGTCGAGACCCAGCTACCCTCAGTCACATGTTCTGGCTGTGCCCCAAACTGACCCCATTCTGGACAGGTGTATTTAACACATTTTCGTTTATGTGCGACAGAGTCATTGATCCCAATCCATTGACCGCTCTGTTTGGTGTAGTCCCACAGGAGACATCAATTCCAACTCACCAAGCTGAAGCTATAGCATTCTCTACATTACTGGCTAGATGTCTAATACTCTTCAGCTGGAAGAAGGTTAGGGCACCATCCCACAAGCGCTGGGTAGAAGAGGTAATGTCCCATCTCAAACTAGAACAGCTTAAACACACTGCCCGAGGCTCCACCCAGAAGTACCTTAAGATCTGGCAACCGTTTCTGTCCTACTTCGAGACGGAGTTCCCACAGGTTACAGAAGCGTAGCTGCTCCCCCCCATCCTACCCTACATTTTGTTTTGTTTTGTTTATTCGTCAATTGTATCTGTATATATTTGTGTTGTTGTCCTGACCGGCTTAATTTAATTGATATTGGTTTTGATTTATTGAGTAGTGTTGGTATTGTGGGTTTTGTTTTTGTTTTTGTCTTGTTCTGTCTGTGTTAATTTGGAGGATTGAGTGCTGTGAAAAAGCCAATAAAAATATTTGAATAATAAACTTCAAGGTCACTGTGACCTCACAAATGCCATTCCCAAGTTGGTTAACGCAATATCTCAAGAACGGCTTGATAGAATTTCTTCTGATTTGGCTCAAACATCGACTTGGACGCAAGGATGAACTGATTCCATTTTGGTTATCAAAGGTCAAGGTCACTGTGACCTCTCGAATGCCATTTTCAAGCTTGTCAACGCG
Organism: Poromitra crassiceps; assembly: GCF_964638095.1. Taxonomy (NCBI): domain Eukaryota; kingdom Metazoa; phylum Chordata; class Actinopteri; order Beryciformes; family Melamphaidae; genus Poromitra; species Poromitra crassiceps. The sequence continues at coordinate 43,284,853 of NC_139633.1, read as the reverse complement.
ATATCTCAGGAATGTCGAGTCTTGACTCTTGATGGAATTTCTTCGAATTTGCCTCAAACGTCCACTTGGACTCAATGATGAACTGATTACATTTTGGTGGTAAAAGTTAGGTCACTGTGACCTCACACACCCAATTTCCAAGCTCTGTAACGCAACATCTCAGGAGCGCCTTGACGGAATTTCTTCCAATTTGCTTCAAATGGCGATTTGGACTCAAGAATGAACTAATGGCGGAGGCATAAGTCCGCGTTGCGGTCGTTCTAGTTAAAAACGGTTCGATATTGTAAGTTCCCAAAGTTCGGTACCATCACTTTAACTCATACATGGGCAAACTACGGCCCGCGGGCCGGATGCGGCCCGGGATGGAATTGCAATTTTTTTTTTTTTTTTTTTACATTGCACCTGAACGCAACATGCAAGATACCCGCTGAATAAGTGTCCAAATGTTCATGTCATTCTGGCCAATACTCCACTTCTGTTATAGCATTTCAGTCTGGAATATGGAATATCTTTCAATAATCTTTATGACTAAAAGGCTACATTGAATTAGAAATTAAAATAATTAACTCATTGGTTTTGGATTTATTTAGCTTCAAGAGTGCATTTTTGTTCGTGTGACCCTCAACACAGGCTTTGATCATCCCGGGCCACTTACTGATACTTATGCTTAAATTAACCCATTCATATTCTGATTTATTTCAAGAAAAACATTTTGGCTAGTGGAAATTCTAATTGGCTGGTAACTTTAAAATCTAGCAGCCATATTGGCAGGTGGTCAAAAAAGTTTTCAAGCCCTGAGAGCAGGTGGTGACATAGGAGTGAGTGAGAAAAGGATGAAATATTGGTGGTTAAGACTGAATAATGACATCACAACTGTTAATTTAAAATGAGTTATTCCTCTAAACGTGGCTTCAAATGCACAAAATTTTTCATGCTAGTGCCGTTCGGCCCTCAGCAAAACCTGGTAGCGAGGACATTTTTTGTGGCCCTCTCTATCATCAAAGTTACCCATCCATGGGTTACGGCATGACAATATTTGTTCGGCCCCCGGCAACAATCGGGGTTTCTCATGTGGCCCCCCATGAAAAATAATTGCCCACCCCTGCTTTAACTGGTCATTGCTGTGCTTTTAAAATGAAGTTGCGGGATTCCTTGTCTAATTAATGTTACACGCGACTCAATAAATAAACACACATTCCCCAGTGTCTCTGCCATCACACTGGACATCAACACTAGCGGGAGACTTCTCCCCCTCCATACACGAATGTTATGCGTAACGAAAATGAATCTTACGGAGAGGGAGAAAGCTAAGCTAAAGTAGCTAACAATAACTAGCGTGTTAGCGTTAGCTAGCTAGCCGATCTGAAAAGCATGTAAACAGCGGTGAGATTATTGAGAGAGTCGGTAAAAGGAGGAGAGACCCGTGAGTGCTTGTGCAGAACTGGTGCACGTTGTGTACAGCGGGTAATGAGCCGCTGTGATGAAGATTAAAGCGAGATTCACGGAGTTGAGAGCAAACAAACACTATCGCAGCTGCATCCTCTCTCCAGTCTGCCTCCTGCACATGACGCGTTCAGGAGCCATCGGTAAAGCGTGTGTCCTGAGTGACATCTGTAATGTGTCCCGAAATAACCTGGGTTACCCTTACTATGTTATCGTAGGTTACTGGACAGACACACTACTAACTTTTCAGTCTGAGCCATCTTACATAGCCTATAATGTGCTGTGCCAGTGCTGCAGTTCATATTTTTCTATTGTGTTTCTATTTTCAATGAGACAGGCAAAGGACCTGTCTCAAACATTGACTGATATCACAGGATGTTGTGAAGAGTGCAATGTACATGGCTATATAATTTGTAAAGAGAAATATTGGTATTAAGAGATGCATAGAGATAGCCTACATCAGTGGTTTCCAAACTTTTTGTGCCCAAGGCACGACAAAATCTCAAGGCACACCTATATAGCCTAAGTCTATCGGTGAAAAATAGCCTTTATTACTCTTATCACTCTAAATGTTTTTTTATTTACTAATGTCAAATACAATTTGACAAAATATATTACTCTAGGAATTAATTTTAAACTTTGCAAAATTACTACATCAAAGCATTCTGATTGGTCTTAGCTTTGTGTCATAGTTCTGTGTGACATGGGCCCGATTTTTTGTGTGTGTGTGTGAGCAGAACAGCCAGCTAGCGACGGATGTGAAAGTGGCTCCAGGAGGGACGGAGAATGTGGACACTGAGATCTACGAGGCGGTGGTCAGCCAGCCCATCCAGGACACCAAGGTCAGATGCTCACTCAACACCATCTTTAGGAAAACCTGGAAAAGTCATGGAATTCCAAAATCTCATTTTCCAGGCCTGGAAAAGTCATGGAATTTTTACAATCCAGAAAAGTTTTGGAAAAGTATGGAATTTTGTTGTGTGTGATGAAATTCATTCTTAACACATTGAGTGCCAAGGACGTCTCTGGACGTCCTAAAAAAATGTAACGAGGAGTGCCAAGGACGTCTGTGGACGTCCTAAAATCATAATTCATATTATTCCATAATTCTGCTGTTTAAGGTCGTACCTAGCCAGTGAGCATGAATCCCTTCAAGGGATCACAAGGCGCCACCTTAAACATCGACACGGGAGCTGCGCCACCCACCTCAGATCCTTTACTTTGTGCAGGAGACAGCAGGGAAAGACGTGATCAAAGGGGAAACCGATGCATGCTTCAGCCAGAGCCGTATAGATTGCTCTGTCTGCAGCGGACAGTGGGCTCGGCTGCATCCGCGCTCACAACTGAGCTCTTCTGCTTCTATCTATCTCCACACGATTCCCTGCCAGAAAGTCAGCATCCGAAGCCGAACGGCCAAGCCTTTTCGTTCAGTCGCGTTTGGCATTTCCTTGTTGCGCGCTGGGATCCGTCCGGGGCAAAAACGGAGTCTGTGAGAAAACAAACTCTGTGCGTGTGGGGAGGAGCCCGCAGCTCAGAGGTGGAGAGGGGGGGGGGGGGGGGGGAGAGGGGGCACGCAGGCTGCACAGAAACCACACCACGCCACCACATCAGAAAACACCAGCCAGAGTCAGTGAATGTGCTCGAAATTAGAGTGCAAAAGGTATTCATAAAAGTGACTATATCTTGGAAAGTAAAAAAAAAACGACAGAAAACCCTTGAAAGTGCACTTTTTTCAGAGGCTGTCATTTCATAATGGAACTGTCTAGAAACAAAATTTCTTCTTTGGAAGAAGCAGGAGTGTTCAATGTTTCATTAAAGTCCAGCCCTGTCAATATAGCCCTAATAGAAAAAATTCTATAGCTGTTTTCAACTGAATGGAAGTGAATCTGGCACAGGCTGCAGACAATTTTACTGAAGCGCTGTGGCACTCAATGTGTTAAAGGTTGCAACAACTAATCGATAAAAATCAATAATTAAATTAGTTGGCAACGAATTGCATTATCGATTCATTGGGTTGCGATTCGTTGGGTCGCATAGCTATATAAATTGGGGACACTTCTTCATATTGAATTTTAGTGGTTCTTCTATTTTTGTGCCTCCGCCGGCGATAGCCAGGCCAGAGGCATAATGGATCCGGGTTGTCCGTACGTCCGTCCGATGTTCGTTAACGCGATATCTCAGGAATGCCTTGATGGAATTTCATAAAATTGGCCTCAAACATCGACTTGGACTCAAGGATGAACTGATTAGATTTTGGTGGTCAAAGGTCAAGGTCACTGTGACCTCTTGAAAGCCATTTTCAAGCTTGTCAACGCGATATCTCAGGAATGCCTTGACGGAGTTTCATCAAATTTGCCTCAAACATCGACTTGGACTCAAGGATGAACTGATTAGATTTTGATGGTTAAAGGTCAAAGTTCAAGGTCACTGTGACCTCACACACCCAATTTCCAAGCTCTGTAACGCAACATCTCAGGAGCGTCTTGACGGAATTTCTTCCAATTGGCCTCAAATGGCGATTTGGACTCAAGAACGAACTAATGGCGGAGGCATAAATCCTCGTGCGGTCGTTCTAGTTTTTAATAAATATTTGTCCTATCCCTATATATTGTGTTCTTTTTGTAATAATTTGGTATTGATTCAGAGGTGAAGCCTGAAAGCTCCAGTAGCTGAGTCCTTGCTCTGTGTGTTGTTGCAGCCCGGGGAGCGTCAGTACCCAGGCCAGGTGCATGCCACCATCGGTTCTCTCATGACGAGCCTGACCTTCGAGAGGAAGGACTGCGGCGGAGTCTCGTTGCTGAAGAACGACCAGGTGCTCATCAACCTGCTCACCGACATCATCAGCGAGAAGCGCCGTGCCACCAACATCAAGCCCAAGATCCCTGCTACCTTCAACTACACCAAGGAGACCCGCCACACGGTGAGTAACATCAAGATCCCTGCTACCTTCTGCAACACCAAGGAGACCCGCTACACGGTGAGTAACATCAAGATCCCTGCTACCTTCTGCAACACCAAGGAGACCCGCTACACAGTGAGTAACATCAAGATCCCTGCTACCTTCAACTATACCAAAGAGAGCCGCCTCAACTATACCAAAGAGAGTATAGTATATTCTACAACTTAGGTGAGTAACATCTAGAGATGCACCGATCGATCGGCACGTGTCCGGAAATGGCCGATTTTCAGCTGATCGGCCGTGACCGGTGACCTGCGCCGGTCAGTCTACATAGCCGATTCTGTGTGCCGGTTGGCTCCCCCCCTTTTTCACGTGATGTGCGCGCACCCCAAAGCACCGAGACAGGCAGCCAGCCACCACACCACACACGCCAGCATACCTTCCTCGTTGTGGAATTTTTTCACCGTCAGGGAAGTAGACAAAGCTCGCAGTTTGTCACACATGCAAGTCGAAAATAAGCCGTGGAGACAGAGGTGCGGCCGAGTCCCACTCGGCTGGAGTCCAGTCTGAGCGGCTCGCTTCACCTCACTGGCCCCCCTCTCTCTGCTCTCTCTACCCGGGAAGCAGTGCTGCTGCACCCGGCCACAGCGCACAGCTGGCTTGGCGAGGTGAACGTGAGCATTGTGTCCAGTATAACCATTCCCCGACCTGCCTTCTCCATTCCACACTGCGCTGCTGCCTCAGCCTGTCAGTCATGTTGTAACGTGGATACAGGAGAGACTTATTTGTTTCGTATTGCAAATAGAACGACGGACATAATAATAAAAATGCATCGGACTCAAGTGTGCAAGGTTTTCTGTGCGTGACAATCTTTTTTCGGATGGCAGATAAAAAAAACACATACGAAATTTCGGACTGTGTCTAAACTCCGCCTGATATTCAGACTGAAGATCGTTACTGTAACTCATAAACTCATTTCCCCTTCTACTCAAGAGGACTGGTCTGGAGCCAGGCTATAAACTCCTTGTCCATGGATCATTTTGATGTTCTGTTGCACCGGTTTTATTTTGGAAAAGTAAATGCATGATAGCTGTGGGATATAGGCTATTGGATTTAATTAAACAATTTTATTCATTGTATTTGCACAAAAAAGCCCTGTCCAGTAACCTAGAACACTTTTATTTTGAGATGTGTTTGAGTGAGATGGTCCTACTTCATGCAAATTATAAGAATTGTTATATGAATCTTAATTTTCAAACAAAGTTACAAAAATGTTTGTGTAAGCTGTCAATTGTTGTTCTTAGAAAGAGAATCGGCAAAAATCGGTATCGGCAAGTCAGACTATTCAAAAATCGGATATCGGAACCGCCCAACAAAATTGCAATCGGTGCACCCCTGGTAACATCAGATCCTAGCTACCTTCAACTATACCAAAGAGAGCCGCCACAACTTAGGTGAGTATTAGATCCTAGCTACCTTCAACTATACCAAGGAGAGCCACCACACGGTGAGTAACTTCAACAAGATCCCTGCTACCTTCAACTATACCAAAGAGAGTATAGTATATTCTACAACTTAGGTGAGTAACATCAGATCCTAGCTACCTTCAACTAGACCATGGAGAGCCACCACACGGTGAGTAACATCAGATCCCTGATACCTTCAACCACACCAAGAAGAGCCGCCACTACCTGCACCACTATTCCTTGCCTTTCAGGGTTCCTATACGCAGATGTGGAAAGTCTAAAAATTTATTTGATCATTTAGAGACCATGAATACTTTGAGAAATTTATAAAAAAGTCTGGAAAAGTCTGGGGAATGTTGTGGTTCATGTCCGATACACACACAATTCCAGCTTTGATGTTGTTGTAGAGCGACTTTGAGTGTAAAGTTTGTGTTTATGTGAAAAACAGGGTTCCCGCGGTCATGGAAAACCTGGAAAAGTCATGGAATTTCAAATTCCATTCAGTGTTGTACTGTAACAAGAATGATCTAGGCCATGTTTGGTCTTTGAATTTGGATAGTCTGGAAAGTCCTTAAAGTCCTTGAATTTGATGTTTGTGCGGGAACCCTGTGTTACAAATGTAAAAGTGTCAAGCCTTTGGCATAGTCTTCGCACCCAGCCAAGCGCATAGGGCGTGCGGCGATTTTGACGTCATCGCACGGGGCGTGTCGGGGGGGCGAGGCCTGAGCGCGGCGCATCCATGGAGATTTTTCTATCAGCGCGTCGGGTTTTGCTGCCTGTGCCTGTGAGAGGTAGGCTATCAGCGGATATCTGCTGTGATTGAGTCCTCCCCGTCCTCATCGTCGTAAAGTCGCCTTCGAAGCATGACGTTCGATTATAACGAACTAGTTGTGTGGCTTAGCCTTCCCAAATGTTGAGGGTCGTTTTTTAGAATTTAATACATAGAATTGGGAACGTTACATTCAATTTCATTCAGACTGCCTGGCACTAATCGCCGCCATTTTCCCCTGGAGCTTCCACAGGAGGAGGGGGGTGGGAGGAGCGAGCTGCGCACTGACTATGTTCTGTTTTGGCCCGCGCTGAGTGCACGCGCCCTCCGCGGAGCCCCGCCTCCAGCGCGTGCGCGAAGAGTATGCCAGACGCTTTAAAGGACTATCGGACATTACAGCTGTCACAACAGAAGCCCGCCCCCTTGTGCTACCATCACATAGCACAAGGGGGCGGCCTTTCGACAGCTGTAATGTCCTATAGCAGTGATACTCATCTGGCGGCACGGGCCCGCGATGGAATAGCATTTTTTTTTTTTTTTTTTTTTTTTTACAGTGCACCTGAAAGCAACATGCAAGATACCCGCTGAATAAGTGTCCAAATGTTCATGTAATTCTGGCCAATACTCACACTTCTGTTATAGCATTTCAGTCTGGAATATGGAATATCTTTCAATAATCTATGATTTAGCTGCTAAATTGTCAAATACCGCCGTCTGCTCGCTACCCAGGCACTTATGTATGTACTTAAACTAAGTAACTATCCGGTGTGCACAACATTGTCAGACTAAACTCCGTCTGACACCTACAATCCGCTACAGAAAAATTTATATTGATTGTTTATTAACTGGCCCCTGGCCTTCTATCATTTCACGAAAGTGGCCCCCGGGCAAAGCAAGTTGAGTATCCCTGTCCTATAGTCCTTTCTAGCAGCACTGCATCTGGATAATTACTGCTTCCTGCTTGTAGTAGCAGCAGTTAAGCCACTAGAGGGCAGGAGACCCCACTAAATGCTGGCCTGTAGCTCATATGGCCTCATATTTCCACCGCCGGTATCAGCGTGGCCACACTGCAGATGACTGATGGTCAGGCAGAATCGTGTTTACTGTATCTACTGTCAATGCTGGATACCAGTTTAGTGGGGCATACTTTCTCTTCTGTTATTTCCATCAGTCTTTTGTGTTGCTCTGGTGAAATAAAATCGATCTCCTTGCTCAGCTTTAACATGACTGTGGCTTTCAATTGTTTTGAGAGAGAAAAAGTCCGCTCCTCGGGAAGCCCTTTGTAGTTGTGTGCTACGTCGGCTCCGCTAGGCCGGAGGCGGGAGTTTAGCGAAGCCGCGGTCTTGCCTGGTGAGTTGCCGCCGGGGTAGTGGATTCCCTTCTCCCCATAGCGTGACTCCCGTCCCCCGCGCAGTGCATGCATGTGAGTTTGAGTAACAACAAAGTGATATCCATTCTCCTGGCTGATTGTCACATTTGCCCATGTACACTGTAGTGTAGGTCATTTAGAGGTAGAGATGTAACGGTATCAAAATTTCACATCACGATTATCGTGACCAAAATTATCACGGTTATCGTAGTATCACGGTTTGTTAAAATGTGCTGAAAATGTTCAAAAAGTACTAATACACTCAGAAATTTCACCAAGTTTTATATTGAAAACTCAGAGCCAAAAAGGATTGATACACTCACTGAAATCATGTCTCCAAGGCTGTGCGTTTGCATCTGGGAGACGGTTGCCAACTTTGGTTGATGATGGACATTATTTACCATGTTTTTCAAAGCACGGTAATCACGGTACCACGGTTTTAATGATAATGAAAAATTTAAACGGTACGGTTATCGTAAGGACTTTTATCACGGTTATCATTAAAACCGGTTATCGGTACATCCCTATTTAGAGGCACCAGTATTCCAGTTTAAAAGTTCCGCGTATGGATTTAATTTTAACGTTATACGTTATAGCCTACTTTGGCTATGGGCGGAGGGCAGATATGTGGTCGCTGTGACGACCAGGTGTGGGCAGAGGCGAGTAAACTTGCTATGGAAACAGTCTATATCAAGTAGAGACGAGTACGGTAAGTAAGACCAGGTCGAGTAGAGCAGTGGTTCTCAAATGGGGGTCCGTGGCACTTTGCCAGGGGGTCCGCGAAAAGTTTTCAAGTAATTTTTTTTTTTTTTTTTTTTTTTAATAAAATGCTACATGTTACTTATTCCTTCTCAAACTACTTCCTACATGGTGCTAGTCTATCAAAATATCTTGGCTGTCATTGATTGTGTTGCATAGTGGTTTTCTGTACTGTTGACAAATTGTGATATTGTAAGTCGCTTTGGATAAAACAAAAGTGTCTGCTAAATGACGTAATGTAAATGTAATGTAATAAAAAAAATATATATTTTTTTTTTGCAAAATCTTCATAGTTCAACGAAAATAGTTTATGCTTTAAATCTAAAATGGTTCATGGATTACATTCTAATAACAAACCTATCAAATTAAAAGTCAAGCACGTTACCGTGGAAACAATTAAGCTTAGCCCAAAATCACAAATCAGAATGAGGGGGTCCCCGGTATATTTTCTATCTTCTAAGGGGTCCTTGGCTGAAAAACATTTGAGAACCTCTGGAGTAGAGCTGTACTGTGCTGTTATATGTGGTGGAAATGAGCCAATCTGACCTGAATCTGTCATGGAGACCGTGCTGGGTCTATGACTAAATGTGTGTGTGTGTGTGTGTGTGTGTGTGTGTGTGTGCGCGCGCGCTAACAGGGGGTGATCGTCAGCCTGGCAGATGGTGAGGCCGTGATAAAGTGTCCGACTCACGGCGACATCCCATTTGAGGTGAAGGAGAACCTGAGTGACGTGGACTTCACCGACGAAGACCTCAACGAGGACGTGGAGTTCACCATCAACATGGTGAGGAAGCAGGGGGCGGGGCTTCTGAATTTGGTTTCCAGGGACTTTAAATAATTCGTTTTATAATACCTCACTATGGGCTAGAAGTCGACCGATATGTGTTTTTCAATGGCCGATGCCGATCTTTAGAGAGCAGGGCGGATGATGGCCGATATATGAGGCCGATTTTTTTTTTCATTCAATAAAATACCATTAAAATATAATGAGAGTATTTGTTAAAAAAAAATCAAGTAGCCTATATTTCCATTATCCATTCATGCACATTGAAAATCTAATATAACATTATACTGTAGGCCTACATCTTAACTCATTGAGTGCCAATTACGTCGATCGGCGTCAAAGTAAATAGTAACGTTGAGTGCCAATGACGTCGATCGGCGTCAAATGCGTTTTTTGACGGTGGGACGTGGATCAAAGCCTCGTGCATCTCCTGTACAAATATTGTAGCTATTGAAGGTGTATAACCTATTTTACGGACTCATTAGGTGGCGACAGTGCTCTCCAGATTAGAGAAAGGTCAGGAAAACAGCAGGAAAAAGCCCCGTGATGAAAGAGAAACCGATGCATGCTGCAGCCAGAGCCATATAGATTGCTCTGGCTGGAGTTAACATTGGCGGCGAACAGCAGTCAATCCGCGCCCACAACTGAGCCCCTCTGTCTCTGCTGCATAGTTTCTCCACACGATTAGCCGCCAGAAAAGCAGCACCCGACGCCGAAGGGCCAAACCATTCTCAGCAGTCCGGTTTGGCTTTTCTGTGTCGCGCTGGGAGCCGGCGCACAAAAACGGAGCACTCCGAAAATAGACCTGGGTGCGTGAGGCTGTGTGTTAGTGTGGGGAGGAGTTTGCAGCTGAGGGGGGGGAGAGGGGGGTGGGGCACGCAGGGCACCACACAACTACACCACGTCACTACATCAGAAAATATTAGCTTCAGTGAATGTGCTTGAAATGCTTCATTTCACAAAAGGCTGAATATCTCAGCTTCTAATTTGAAACGCCTGTTTTTGCTGAAAACAACCTATCTTCTCCGGCTCATAACTAAAGAACGGAAAATGGTATCAATAAACTTTTTTTCGCTGATGATACAATAGAGTCTCCTCGTTCTTTGTGCGTGTTCGGTGTTTACATAGTAATATCACACAATATTCTGTGGGCCTCGAGAAATCACTGAAAACGCTCTGAAACTCTGGCACTGGGGAGCGTCCGTTCTCCAAAAGTGGCTGGCACTCAATGAGTTAATATAGGATGGTTATCTTTGCCAGGACAGTAACATGTTTCTGACTTTTTTTTTTAAATAGAAAAAAACATTGGGTATGCAGTAGTGCTGCACGATTAATCTAATCGCGATGTCAGCACGTGCGATTACATAACCGCAAAAGTGTGCGATTATTATTATTATTTTCACTCTTTTTGTGTGTGTGTGCCTCTAAACGTCACACGCGACGCAGCAAACACACGTTTCTCTGCCATCACACTGGGCATCAACACTAGCGGGAGACTTCTCCCATGCACTCCCGCAAATAAGTAATGTTATGCGCAGCAAGGTTACATCATGGATCATGGCTGTTCTCTCTCTCCCTCTCGGGAAGAGGGAGAGAGAGAAGAGAGACTGGTCCCCAGAACCGTCAAATGAAATCATCCACACGCTGTGTGTGTCCCACCTCTCTGCCCTGTTCCAGTTAAAGCAATGTTGGTTTTCACTCGGGATACGTCATCACAGACCTTGAGATGTCATTTAAAAGCTATTGAATTTAACTTCAGGATTCCTGCATATATACCCTGTGTTTCAGGTGCAAGGAAAGAAGCATGCGGTGAGGATCCGCCGTGTGAACGAGCCCCTCCTCTTCACGCTCTGCACTAACCCAAAACCTGCCCCCGCCCCCACCAAAAGCCCCGGCTTCTACCCCACTCCCACTGTCTGCCCGTCCTCTGCCACCCACTACATCCAACCAGAGGTGCTGGCGCCCAACATGTGGCTGGACCGCGAGCTGTACGAGGGAGTGGTCAGCCAGACCATCATCGAGCCCACGGTGAGTGGGGAATGCCGCCATTGGTCTGTTTAGCCCATGGCACACATTCTACAACAAACGCAGACAAACGTTTGGTGTGCCATGGCTGTCCTTGTTTGGAGATGTTTGGTCAGGTTCCACATGTCCAATCCTTGTTTGTCTGTGTTTAGCCGATGGCACACCAATCCAACATTATCCAACAATTGTTGCACTCATTGGTGCACTCATTGGGCTTAAGAAGACCTTCAGAACATTCAGTCTCTCTTGTCGTTCCCTCCTCACTGACTACGTTTACATGCACACAATATTCCGGTTTTTGCCCATATTCGGAAAATTACAATATTCCGACTAAATGAATAATCCACTGTTTACATGCAGCCATAGCTCGCCTTCTGTTGAGAATAAACATAGGATCACTTGGTCCATTTCAGGAGCTTGCTGCTGGAAAGTTTGGCGTTGCGATTATTTGCACATCAAAGTCTTTCATAAAAAGTAGGCTAGTAGCCTACGTTATTACCTCGCAGGCTCGCAAGCACTTTGGACTTCCGTGGTCACCAATCAATGTTTCTCATCTCCTCCCGATCAGAAATGTGGGCTTTTATTTTCGCATGCCAGAGATGACGGATTATATGATTATATCGCCTCTTCTAGCGCTTTCTAGCACACATCAGTTGACCACAAACAGGCAACATGCGTCGCAAACTGCGGTAAAAACCCTGATTGAGACGCATATTCCGAATGCGCTGTATACATGATCAAAGAATCCTCCTAAAACCCGAATAATAGTGGAATAACCCAGATGTCTTAATACATTCACTGCCAGCCATTTTTTTTTTACTGTAGGTAGCTTCTGCCGAGCCGTTTTTTGAGGATTCTGGCTCATTTTACAAGAGCCGAGGATAATTTTCTGCTTGGACTTTGTGAACACGAAGTTCACAAAAGTACTAATAGAATGTGTGCTTTCTCTGTCTAAAAGAGTTAGTTTGTAGAGTTAGTAGTTATGTAGATATTAGCCGTTGAGTTGGTTTCAGTGTCTGAGACAGGAAGCTGAGATAATCGCAGTTTTGTGAAATTCAATCAAACAGGCAGAACAGTCACTTTAACCATTTATTTTTGGCATCAGTGAGAGATCAGACATCTGAACAATATAGTTCTGAACACCCTCTCCCTTAAACTCCTCCCTCCGTGGGCGTGTCTGGTGGCGTTTGTCACAAGCCAGTTTCTCCTGCCTGTCTGAGCAGTGAGCAGCCTCCCTCTCTGGCGGCCCCTCGTCGGCGAGTGTGGCGAGTGTGGACTGTGGATGGGACTCAATCGTTTCTTGGATTTTCGGTTGAGAGCTTTGATGAAGCTTTGTGCGATTCTAGGCTTTATGCTGCCCACCCAATCTATTTTTGGAACCCCCCACCCTTGTGCGCCCGTGTGCAGCAGCGTGAAAGCGTTTTCGCCTACAGAATGAGGCTCGTTCGTTTCTGGGTTTTCGGAATGCGTGCGATTCTGGCCTTTCTGCGGGTGTTTCAAAGTGTGTTTCACCCATAATCTATTATGCAAATTTGCAATCCCCCACGCCAGCACCGCTCTCCGCTCTTGGTGTGCTGCTCTGCTGGCGCGGCCGCTCTCGGCGAGTCCGCTCTCGGCGAGTCTGGTGACTGATGACTGTAAGATCGCCAAGCCATTTCCTTGAGAATGGCTTTCTCCCGCGGCTGTTTTTGGTTGGCATTCTCTCTGTCGGGAGAGCACTGTCGCCACTTAGTTGGTCGGTAAAATAGATTATACTAATTCAATACTTCCAATATTTTTATAGGAGACGTGTGGGGGTCATTGATCCACGTAGCACCGTCAAAAAATTTTATTTTTATTTTTTGACGAGTCAACTCGTCATTGGCAGTGAACGGCTGGATTGTGAACGTGTTAATCGGAAAATGCTAAATTCGGAAAAAGGCCAAATTGGGGAAAATGCTACTGGAATATGCTGTTTACATGACCCTTATCAAATTCAGAATATTGTCATTTTCCGAATAATAGTGGAATATTGTGTGCATGTAAACGTAGTCACTGATACACCTTTTGTTCTGTTAATTTGCTTCATGTCCTTTATTTTCCCTTAGTTTTGTTCTTCTAGTTTTTTGATCAATGTGTTTTAGGCATTATGGTTTCGGGTTGTCCGTACGTACGTACATACGTCCGTCCGTCTGATGTTCGTTAACGCGATACCTGAGGATCGCCTTGACGGAATTTCATCAAATTTGCCTCAAACCTCCACCTGGACTCAAGGATGAACTGATTACATTTTGGTGGTCAAAGGTCACTGTGGCCTCACGAACGCTATTTCCAAGCTTGTTAACATGATATCTGAGAAACGCCTTGATGGAATTTCTTCCAATTTGGCTCAGATGTTGACTTGGACTCAAGGATGAACTGATTAGATTTTGGTGGTCAAAGGTCAAAGTTCAAGGTCACTGTGACCTCACGAACGCCATTTGATGGAATTTCTTCACATTTGGCTCAAACGTCAAAGTCTGGATAGACATGGATGTTGACCGCTCACATGTTGGCGGAGGTATATATCCACGGTGTAGTCATTCTAGTTATTGAATTGGCGTTCCTCCATACAACATCGGTATGGACCATTGAGTTATATTAAATATGGAGAGATGATGGCTATCTCCGCCCAGCAGGGTCGAGTGAAGCCGAAATCCTGCCAGATCAGTGAACCAGATTCTGCGCAGTAGCTCCGTTGAGTTAGAACCTCTGTGAGGTCTCCGCCCCTCTGAACTTTCTTATGTAGAGCAGCTGTTTCTAGATTTGCGCACAGTGCGTTGTGTATTTATATACAGTCTAGCTCTGTAAATATGGCACTTTAAGTTGTAATATTTTTTGTCTCGCCAAAAGTAACCGGGAAGATTCCCACTATGAGATCAGTTTATCAAAATGACGCCTGTACGGAAATCTGATTTTCGTTGTTGGAGATTGCTCGTACCAGTCAGATCTCCGGGCTGCTCTCAGCGCTATAAGGGAAATTATCCGATGAACTGATGTTTGCAGCTCTGTGTTGATTAGCCTAATGTTTCCGTGGCATTTTGATTAACTTTATGATTTAATTCCTTTTGGAGCAAATGTTGGTTTAACAAATCTAACCTTGGCGCTTTACACTACGTTGTTTACTGGTATAGTGTGAGTAGGGCAGCCAAGTAATGTTCTTTTTAATATAGCTCAGTGGTAACGTTAGCCCAGTGCATTAGCCAGGCTGCCTGGTCTCTTCTCTGTATATCCTTACAACAGCTAAGAGAGGAGCTTGTGAAGAACGGACATCCCCACAGTCAAAGCAGTTCCCTGAGATCTCTATATAAAAACGTTACTTTACTACCAAAAATAAAACCTCCAGTGTTTGTATACACTAATGCTAACCCGTTAGCGATTAGCTAATGGCTGGTGGTTGTGTACACTTGTGTAGGCCCCGTGTTATACCCGGGAGTTAACATTATAAAACACATTTCCTGGCAAATGCAGGCAGTTGGAAAACCTGGTAAGTTCTGAAAATATAGCTACACATGAACTGAATCAAGTGAGGGTTGCTCCCCACTGAGCCTGCCCCGGATGATACGTGAAGTGTACCCTTTCACACATGAGGCATGTTGCATTCTCACATGAGTAGCACCTCCGCAGAGTTTGTAAAGTAGAGAGGGGCGGGGGTGGGGGAATTTGGGCATGACCACACAATGGGGAGTTGTGAAAACTAAAAATACATAATGGGCGATAACTGCCTAACGTTCACGGCATATAATCGTTTGGGCATAACGTTAGTAATTAATTAAACAACCCTACAACTCATGCCCAGCTGCATCGATTTCCTCGAGTCGCAAGCACTACAAAGAAAGCAGGTCTTTGCTATGTTGTCCTAAAATGCATCAAACCTACTAGAATTATACAGAATACAGGAAGCTAGACGTTTTTACCTTCAAAATAAAATAAATGTTGTATTACTTAGGTTATAGTAATATTAAGCCGACAAATAATGCAAAACAGCCGGTTAACACAAGCAGCTAATGCTAGCCTGCGTCCATTAAAACCATTGTGTATTAAAATAACCGATAACGTAGCTGGAGTAACTAATAAAACACATATTTTCTGAACTTACTACTTCAGTCCCCAACCAACGTTACTTCCTCGTGCACCTTTCTCAAAACAATGTCCTTTTTATTGCGGTCCATCAATATGTCTGGTAGAAAACAGATCAAAGCAGCACTGTGTCTTGTCTATGTAAAGCTAATGCTGGATCTATAATATGAAGAGCCTGTCCAGCCAATGACGGCTTGAGACTTGCTGCCACAGCTGTCAATCATCCATTTTTACATGTCAAATAACTACTTAAAAACAAACTGATCAGAAAAATGACCACTTGCACAGGCATTAGCATGATAATAACTATCTAAAATGATACAAACCACCTTTGGGAAAAAAGTATCTGACGTCTACTGTCATTATTTCGCTTGTGATTTCCCCATCCACTAACATGGGGAGGCGGACCTTGTGACCTATACTGGCACCTGCCGCCAGAGCGGCGATCTAACATGCAGCGGCTTCACTAAACGGGACCAATCCTCAGTCCATTTATATATGTTGATGGTATGGACCCCCTACTAAAAACATGCAGAAGATCATCACCTGACCAGTGACGATAACATCTGAAGTTGGTCCCTGGGCGCTGTACAGAAGAAAGCTGCCCACTGCTCCTGGAGGAAGGACAAGCCTGAATGGGTTAAAAGCAGAGACAATATTTCACCGGCTTCCATCAGCATGTGTGGCTGGCAGCATGTGCGTGTGTGGCTGGTAGCATGTGTGTGTTGGGTTGTTGTGTGACAATATAGACGGGTTTGTCCGTCGGACTTTGACTTTGAAAGTTTCATACATGGACAGCTTGTAAACACAACAGACAGACATAATGAATGGAGAAAATTGATAAATAAATGAAACAAGCAAACAAACGGCAACAAGAAAACAGCAAGGGGAAACAATAATCAAACAAAAACACCAGTTCAGAGTAGTTTGCATGTACAAGGCAATGTCCATTTTCTTTTTATGCCTCCGCCGGCGATAGCCAGGCCGGAGGCATTATGGATCCGGGTTGTCCGTCCGTATGTCTGTACGTACGTCTGTCCGTCCGATGTTTGTTAACGCCATATCTGAGGAACGCCTGGACGGAATTTCATCAAATTTGCCTCAAACATCGACTTAGACTCAAGGATGATCTGATTAGATTTTGGTGGTCAAAGGTCAAGGTCACTGTGACCTCTCGAACGCCATTTTCAAGCTTGTTAACGCGATATCTCAGGAATGCCTTGACGGAATTTAATCAAACTTGTCTCAAACATCAACTTGGACTCAAGGATGAACTGATTCGATTTTGGTGGTCAAAGGTCAAGGTCACTGTGACCTCTCGAACACCATTTTCCAGCTTGTTAACACGATATCTCAGGAATGCCTTGACGGAATTTAATCAAACTTGTCTCAAACATCGACTTGGACTCAACGATGAAGTGATTAGATTTTGGTGGTCAAAGGTCAAAGGTCAAGGTCACTGTGACCTCTCAAACGCCATTTTCCAGCTTGTTAACGCGATATCTCATGAATACCTTGACGGAATTTCATCAAATTTGCCTCAAACATCTACTTAGACTCAAGGATGAACTGATTAGATTTTGCTGGTCAAAGGTCACTGTGACCTCTCAAACGCCATTTTCCAGCTTGTTAACGCGATATCTCACGAATGCCTTGACGGAATTTCATCAAATTTGCCTCTGAAACATCGCCTTAGACTCAAGGATGATCTGATTAGATTTTGGTGGTCAAAGGTCAAGGTGAGCTCTCGAACGCCATTTTCAAGCTTGTTAACGCGATATCTCAGGAATGCCTTGACGGAATTTAATCAAACTTGTCTCAAACATCGACTTGGACTCAAGGATGAACTGATTACATTTTGGTGGTCAAAGTTCAAGGTCACTGTGACCTCTCACACACCCAATTTCCAAGCTCTGTAACGCAACATCACAGGAGCGCCTTGACGGAATCTCTTCCAATTTGCCTCAAATGGCGATTTGGACTCAAGAATGAACTAATGCCGGAGGCATAAGTCCGCGTTGCGGTCATTCTAGTTTATTAGTATTTTTTCAGATTGTCCCCACAATTTGTACTTGGCCAATTTTCCCCTGCTGCCCCGGTCGCTACCCCCTCTGCCGATCTGGGGAGAGCCGTAGAGTAGCACCATGCTTCCTCCAACATATGCACAGTTGCCAGCCGCATCTTATCACCTGACAGCGGGGAGATTCGCCGGCAGGACGTAGCATGTGGGAGGATCATGCTATTCCCACCAGTTCCCTTCCGCCCCGAACAGACGCCCCGACCGACCAGAGGAGGCGCTAGTGCCTCTGGCTTCCCACCCGCAGACAGCCAATCGTGCCTGTATAGATGCCCGACCAAGCCGGAGGTAAGACGGGAAGAAATAAAAGGTTGCAAGACTATGCCGCAGTGTACATCTTATTTCCCACTTTTTTTGTTATATATATATATATATATATATATATATATATATATATATATATATATATATAAATTGTTCTAACTTGTACTTTGGTATATGACTCCCCTCATATGTTACTTCCTGGTTGTAACATAATGAGGGGAGTCATACACCAAAGTAAAAAGTTAACGAAACAATAATTTTACTGAAACTAAGGTAAAATAACTAGACAACAACACAAACTATGTTAACCAAATGAACAGAACAAAAGGTGCATCAGTGAGGGGGGTGAGACTGAATGGTCTGAACTTAGGTCTTCTTAAGCCCAATGATTGCACCGAGCCCAGTTGCACCCAATCAGCCAACCCAATGACCCCAACACCAGGGTCCTGCCAGAAAGGGCAGGAGAGTGGGAGCCACACTTTTAGATGTCTTATTACTGGGGCTGTCAAAGTTAACTCATTCACCGCCAAAGACGTCTTTGACGTGTTATCAGAAATAGCCATCCACGCCAAAGACGTGTTTGACGTGTTTTTGTTTTTATTACTGCAGCGCCTAGTTCAAACACTTGCCCAGCCTGTGACATAGTATCAGGTCCCTAGCATCTAAGACAACACGTGAACAAACACATACCGCAGCTGTTGTTTTGAAATTGAGCAGGAGGAAAATCAGAAAACGGATAAACGCTTCTTTGTGCAGACAGGAAAAACGCCATTGAAACGCCCTCGGCGCGCTGCACGAGCTGGAGTCGCCTTCCTCTGTGCCAGCCGGGAGAAAACGGGAGAAAGTAATCAAGAGATGTGTTTGATCATCGGAGGAATGAGGAAATGATCAATCAGTTTGCGAGGGCGGTGAGGACGTGTTGAATAGCCGAGGGGAAAACGGGAACGATCAAATAGCAGGGAGGATACGACAGGGAGACATGGACGAGGACGGGTGGACCAGAACAAAACAAGCGGCAGTCAGAGCAGCCCGCTGTCTGTTCTCAAGAGCTATTCAGTTGGTTCATGAAATCGCTGGGCTGCGTGCCCTCCAGTGTTGCTCCTGGCCAATCCCGGCGCCACAGGGCGTGGTTATTGCTTATCCTATGTGGGGTTAGAAATCACGCATCGTGTGTGTGTGTGTGTGTGTGTGTGTGTGTGTGTGTGTCTGTCTGTCTGTCTGTCTGTCTGTCTGTCTGTACACTCACTCACACTGAGTAAACTATATTGTTGAATGTAAAAAAAAAGCACTTCATGTATATATATATATATATATATATATATATATATATATTTTTTTTTAATTTGTGTCATAACGAATAATATTTACATGTCTGATGTCAATACAGTTCAAAATAAAAGAATTGAGAGCGAGTTCTGCATGAGATTGTGTGATTTAGAAAAATGCCAATATCTGCAATTTATCTTGTCAGAGAGACCTTTTTGGTGAAAACAGGGTGTATATAAAGTCAAGTCAAGTTTATTTGTATAGCACATTTCATACACAGAGGCAATTCAAAGTGCTTCACATAAAATGGTTGACAGGAAAATAAAATAAAAGAGAGTAAAACGGACATTTAAAAGCATCACAACAAAACTTAAAAAAAAGAGTATAAAAAGTGTATTACAGGAAAATAAACCAAAAGAAGAAATAAAATGGACATTTTAAAAGCATCACAACAAAACTTAAAAAAAAAAATAGTATAAAAAAGTGCAATAGGCAGCAGGCGCAGCAGTTGCAGAAAGAGCTAAAACTCATTGGGTTTGCATAGTAGCTGTCAGCAGTTAAAGGCGACGGTAAACATAAAAGTCTTTAGTCTATTTTTAAAAGTAAGTAAGGTTGGGGCAGATCTGAGGTCTTCAGGCAATTTGTTCCAGCTAGCAGAAGCATAGTGGGTAAATGCAGCCTTCCCGTGATTTGATTTGATCCTAGGGACAGTTAATAAGCTGGACCCTGTTGACCTAAGAGTTCTAGATGGTTCGTAGCGTGGGAGCAATTCAGCTATGTATTTTGGGCCTATGCCATTGAGTGATTTATAGACTAATAACAGTATTTTAAAATCTATTCTCTGACACACTGGCAACCAATGTAAGGACTTAAGAACTGGAGTGATATGATCAGCTTTCTTAGTCTTCGTTAGTACTCTAGCAGCAGCATTCTGAATGAGTTGAAGTTGCCTAAGTTCTTTTTTGGAGAGACCAGAAAAAAGGCTATTGCAGTAGTCTAACCTACTATAAATGAAGGCGTGAATTAGTTTTTCTAGATCCTGTCTGGACATGTATCCCCTAATTCTTGCTATATTTTTAAGATGATAAAAAGCAGATTTTCTAATTGACTTAATGTGGGAGTTAAAGTTGAGATCGGAATCAATAATAACTCCAAGATTTTTGACTTGATCCTTAGGCTTCAGGGATCGAGGCTCAAGGCATGCAGTGATTTTAAGCCTTTGTTCTTTGGGGCCAAACACGATGACCTCAGTTTTGTCTTTGTTTAGCTGTAGGAAATTCTGGCACATCCAGTTATTTATTTGATCAATGCACTGGCACAATGATTCTATGGGGGCATAGTCAGCTGAGGAAAGAGTTATATACAACTGAGTGTCGTCTGCATAGTTATGATAGGCTACTTTGTTTTTTTGCATAATTAGGCCTAGAGGGAGCATATAAAGGTTGGGGTATAAGTAGAGTACAGAACATGCTAAAAGCTCACTTTTTTTTTCCTGGTGAACCCAGAGACGTACATCTTCAATTTGAGCTATTGCAAATCACTTTGGTGCTAATAGATAATTTAATGTGGGTCTTGAAAGATGACCAACAATTATGAAAATCTTTGGCCTGTGCTAAATATTGGCAGTCCTAAACTGGCCATGAATGAGTTAACGGGATAATAACGAGTTAACACAAATTCCTTTTAACGCACGATTAACACATGCACTTTCTATGATGTTTGAACCTTGGTCCACCCCATAGTTTGGGAAATCAGGAAGAAAGTTATTGCGTTACTTGGTTGTGTGTAGTCTTTCTGATTTACAACTTGTAGTGCAACAGTTTTACGACATACTGCGACTTTCTTGACTTGCAAACGTATCTTGTAAATTGACAAACATTATATGTGCACCTGATCATGGCACAATTACAACGGGATCCAAAAATGGTCTCTCGCCGTTCACCACCTTTCATATTTTTTCAGACGCTGGTTCGCAAGGAAGGGGAGGGATTCTATTAAGCGTTTGGCATTCTATTAGGAAGAAAAATGTTTAAAAAATCTCTTTGACTCTGCCCCCAGCCCAACATGGTGGGCTACCCGGGTCAGATCCACGCCAACATTGGGCCGGTCCGCACCAACGTGACGTTCGACCACCGGGACTGCAGTGTGACGCTGCTGAAGAACGACCAGGTGCTCATCAACCTTCTGGTGGACATGACCACCAAGAAGAGGAGATCCGCCAACATCAGGGTCAAGACCCCCTTCACCTTCAGCCACACCAAGGAGAAGAGAGAGAAGGTCAGACCAGAGCTTTACACTCACAAACAAATTAGTATTAATTTCCTATACGAAAACTATGACGAAAAATGTTCGTTGACTACCCAATTTCACAAATGAAAATGTTAACTCAGGGATGGGCAACTTTGATGATAGAGAGGGCCACAAAAAATGTCCTCGCTAACAGAGGGACAGATTGTGACCGTGCACTTCCACCAGTAGCCTACTGTAACTCCATCACTCCCAATTATAGCTACCAATTTGATGAAAAGGACAAAATGTATACTGGTAATCAGTTTATTATGCCAACATTTATATTTTTCATATTCAACTGCATTTAATAATGCTTCCATTCATTGGGGTTGGGGAAGGCAATACCAATAATTCAGTGCAATTGGGTCGCAAAAATCATCATTCAATAATTGTAGAACAACTAATATTCATGTTTGTAGTGCATTTCTACTCTGCCCTCCCATTCACATGTTTCAAATAAGCATGCATGTATCTCTTATCTGTAAAGGGGAGTCTCGTGGTAAATGATTGAGAGTATTTTGGTAAAAAATGAAGTAGCCTATAATTCCATTTTCCATTCATGCACATTGAGAATCTACTATAACAAATACATCTAATATAAGATGGTTATCTTAGCCAGTAACATGCTTTCGATTTTAACTGAGAGAGTTTGGGAGACGAATCGTCTGCCTGCCGGCATGTCACGCTACATGTCTGCCCTTCACTGACGGGATTCTGGGCAAAAATATTTGACTGGCCTACAAAATAACCCTTCAGCTGGAGGCAGAACTCACCATCTTCGGCTGCTCGGAGTCCTCTCTGAACTTTCCTACAGCTGTACAGCAGTCTCTGACACGGGGGACAACTGTTGCCAAAAAAAATCATTCTGACAGAATGGAAATCCCCCTCTACACCCTCTTTCCAATTGTGGTTGACAGACATGATCTCTGTTATAAGGATGGAGAGACTCAGGTCCCTAAGGACCAACTCAATTAAAAACCTTCTAACTATTTGGGACCCGTTTCTAGCCTAGCCTTGCCCGGCTGGTTCCTTATTGACCTCTTGCATGGGACCCCACACACAAGATCTCTTTGAAGCACACAAGCACCCTATGCAGCTGGTAGCACCATGTTACAAAATTGTAATATTGAGTGTCGATGTTACAAACCTATTTCCCGGCTGTGATGTGATGAACGGTTGTGTTTCAGTGCATCATCATCTCCCTGGGCCCCACCGAGGGCATGGTCCGCTCAGCAGATCACGGCGACATTCCCTTTGACGTCGGAGAGAACTTCAGTGACATTCCGTTCAATGCAGACGACATCAACAAGGAGATGGCGTTCACCGTGGCCATGGTGAGTTCACTGGCTCTGCACTAGGGCCATATGATTTCTGCAAAACAGAAAAAAAGGACGGAATCAAAACTTCGAATATTGCAGAATTTTCCATAATTTGTCTCAAAATCAAAGTAGGCCAAATTATCAAAATCAAAAGTAGACCTAATTATTGTAGTAATGTAAATTATTTCATCATTGCAAAATAGGCCAAGAGAGATTATTCCATTTTGGATTGGGGTGTTCTGAGAAGGGGGTCTGTCTCGCGTGGGACACTTACGTCACCTCACAACTTGTTGAGGCCCTGAGAGAGCAAAGTTATAAGAAAAACTTCAATTAAAATTAAAATGCAAAAAACAGAATTCGGGATGAGAAAATTAATTTGATTTTTTTTTTCATATGGCCCTACCAGTGGGCAAGCTCTGGGGTTTTCCCATTAAGATGCGTAAGTAATCCTGAAAGCTGTAGTTCTTTGACTGACCACTTGGAGCTGGGTGCAGTAGGCATTCACCCCATGTTAAAATGCCCAACTTTGTCACAGGATTAATTAAACAAGCTGTGCAGCGCAGCTGGTGCCCATGCTAACTGACCTGACTGTCCACACTGCCCGCGCCGCGGAGCATGCGGCACACTCGCGCTCTGCTGCGCTTCTGTTTAGCGTCTGTTCTATTCTTTCCGTGAGCCACGAGCAAAAGAGAGAGAGGGAGGGTGAAAGAGAGAGAAGTGGGAGTGATGTTGCAGCAGGCTCTTCCCTTTCGAATGACGTCTTGTTTGTATGAGAAGGATTCAGTCGCAATAACAAATCACCACATAAACGCAGGCATGCACCGTTTTGTGTTTTTGCTACATGCTCATATTGTTGCTTGGGTTTGGAATTATTTTTGTTTGAGTAAAAAATGCTTGTTACAGTCTTGTAGCCATGTTTCTCTCGTCAAAACTTCTGTGTGCTCCATGTCTCATTTGGTGCTTGCTGGCCTGCTCTAGAGCGTCATTTGTGAGATGACAAGGGGTGTGACAAAACTCATGAGAATCAATTATATTTTAGAGTGTATTTTCTCCCGCGGACTGTGTGGGCGTGTCCCGTCTGCAGCAGGTCTCAGAGAGAGAGAGAGAGAGAGAGAGAGGGGCAGGGAAACGAGAGAGATCGAGTGCGTGTGTCGTGTGTGTGTGTTCGTTGCTCGGAGAGGGAGAGAGAGAGACTGCACAGCGCTACTGTGTGTGTGAGTAACCTCGCGTCACCAGGTTGTGTCGAGCGCTATGCTGCCTTCTCTCTCACTAGAGAGAGAAGGCCTTGAGACTTGCCCGGCCACGACCCATTGCTGCGCAGCAGCTATAATTTCATTTATTATTTTGATGTTTAGAAGAAAAGTTGAGCTGAATAGTTATGAGAAATAAATACAGGTTACACAGGTGTCCTGCTTCTTTTTATTCAGTATCATTGCTGGTTGACAATACCAGCTTAGAGGTGTATTATCGCTATCAGGTGGACTGAAGTTGCACTACAGACATTATGGGCTACACTCGGGAGCCCTGCTTAAAAAAAAAAAAACATTTTTTTTTTTTTTTTTTTTAATTACAAAAAAAATCTGTATACCGGTTCGATCCGGTTTAGACGGCAATATCGAACCGGTTTTAAAATTTTCAAACCGACCCAGCCCTACTGGACAGCGAAGTTAACGTTACTGTAGTAAACAGCACAGAGTAAATACCATGTCAGTGTGTGTGCGCATGACAACCACCGAGACATGTAAACGGCGGTGTCCGTGTACAGGAGTGTAGTGAAAACAGCGGGCCAGAGAGCAGAGAAACAGTGTTTTAACATGCTGAACAATGCGCCAAAATGTTTACAGCAACCAGTGCAAAGCTACTGCTGGGAGCCAGTCAACCATGTCCCGCTAGCGAATATAACACACACACACACAAAATAAAATAAAATAAAAATAAATATTCCAACTCGTGACAAAGTGACGACAAGGGTTCCTGACCAATCTGCAATATACTGTATGATGAGTTGGGAGTGAGAATGTGTTGGGGCTTTAACTGCTGAATACTGGACAGGGATTGGCTCCAGTATCCATGATGTCATGAATCATGCTGGTTGAAAATGACCATTTCAGTGAGCCCAGAGAAACTTGACACTTTCAGCAGACGATTATGGTAACAGCCTTCTACTGTCAAACTCTGTGCAGACATCATTCACCACAGTGAAGCTCAAACATCCAACTGAAGGAACAAGAAGAACAGATTCTTGACTTTAGGGTCTTTAAGTTTTATTGAGTTTGCGTTTGTTTTGCAGTTCAAGGACAACAAGCGAGCGATCAGACTGGAGAGGGTGAGAGCGGCGGAGGAGGCGAAAAGACGAGAGGAGGAGAAGAGACAACTGGAGGAGAAGAAGAGACTGGAAGAGGAGGAGATGAAGAGTCGAGAGGAGGAGGAGAGGAAGAGACGAGAGGAGGAGGAGAGGAAGAGACGAGAGGAGGAGGAGAGACTGAAAGAAGAGAAGAAGAAAAAAGAGGAGGCGGCCGCAGCGCTCGCAGCAGCCAAGCACAAGGTGAGAATGAACATTAACATTTCCAATTTCAATCTGTGTCTTTTATTGTTAAAATCAGAAAGTCCGACCGATTTAAATCTCTCCGGTCACAAAATGAAAGATTTCCCTCTACGCATAATTTGAATTAGAACAGTAGTCAGTCCCTCCAGGAAATTGTGATTTTGCGATCGCAATATTTGCGGGGGCTTGCAATTCTTCATAATTCCCATGATTTCTCTGCAAAAATGGCATCCCAAGCAACATTCACAAAAAACTGAGTGGACCGAGTAGTAAATGAAAACATGCATAATTTTAATTTAGCCTATCCTCAAAATTCGGTTACTATTTGAGATACATTTGGATGGAAACCCAACTACCGTACTATCTGTGAGACAGTAGAGAGAGACAGTCTCCCCCCCCCCCACGCCTATCTCTCTGCCTTTCTCTCCCCTCTCTCTCCCTTCTTCCCCATCTCTCTCTGTCTCCCCCTCTCTGTCTCCCCTCTCTCTCTCCCCCCCCTCTCAAGTGTTTTTGTAAACTGTATTTTTTCTTAACTATATATAAGTATGTTCTAAATTGAGTAAGTATTAAGTAAAGTTTTCCCCGTACGCTGACTGGGTGTGGTCTCTTCCTGCCCAGTGGACACCACTGGGCTTCAAGAAGACCGACCCCGAGACATCGGACGACATCAGCAAGGAGCGCTTCGAAGGAACCGTGCTCAAGGCCGTGCCACGCGAGGTCAAGGCGGTCGTCAAGGCGGTCGTCAAGGAGGTCAAGAAGGAGGTCAAGGAGGTCAAGGAGGAGAAGGAGGAGGTAGATGCAGTGGCACACAGTACATTATTACATTACGTTATTACATTACAATACAGCTGAGTTCAGACCAGCTGCTTCAGCTGAACAACTTGTCTAGCAATGATGAATCCATGATTAGATTATTCCATCGACAAAATTAATCGTCAACTATTTTTATAATCGATAATTGTTTAAGACTAATTTCTAACAAAAGAATACAAAAATTAAAATGTAAATCAATATTAGTTAGCCGCGATTAGCATCAAGCTAACGTTATAATAATGGGCAGTCGCACTGCAGTCAGCCTGCTCCCCCGGTACTGTCTAATACTGGCGTTGATGTGAGCTAGACACGACCAAACGAGATAGTCCATAAGCATAACAGTAGTAACGGTAGGCATATTTACAACTGTTGCATTCATTATCAACACATGACGGTAACATTATTAGTGGGGCTGTGTGGTAATTTCTATAAATGTAAATCTATTAGGTAGCATCAAGCTAACGCTATAATATTAAGCAGTCTCACCACCGCAGCTAACTGCAGTCAGTCAAACAATGTTCCATGACCAAAATCATAACGGTTGTAACGTTAGGCATATTTGCGACTGTTGCATTACTTCACACAAGACGGCAATGTTATTAGCGGAGTTTCTGACCAGGTGGTAAATCCATTAGCAAGCAGCTAACGTTATCGGCCAAAACAACATTACAGCAGCTACAAGCAACAAGGTCTCTCCATGAACCGAAAACACAGCCTCGACTCTAGTTTCCCCTCGATGTCGGTCACATTGCTGCTGTCTGGCCAGACGGGCTTTACTAGATAAATATTTATTTATTTTTGTGTGGACTTTTTGCTGGAGTCTGTGTTTCTTTTTGCTGGCAGCGAGCGACGAACGTAACGTTAGCCACTTCCTGTTAGCCATCTTCTTTGTTGGTATATTTCCGGCCGGAGCCATGAGAACAAGAGGCAGGCTCGTGAACGTGCAAAACTTCACATCCGCCAAATTTGCCGGGAAAGTATAACCTGCGACCCACATGAAAATCCTGCAATATCTTTGCAATGGGTGAACGCAGAGAGATGCGCCTGGGCTCTCTTTTTAACTTACGGAACGGCGCATTCACTCATTGGTCATAGAAAACACTTTGTGAACGTTTATTTTCCGGACAGCTGACAGATCTAGCAGCAATAGAGCCGAGGACTGACCAGCAGCTCTAGCCAAACGCAGTGACTCCATTACTGACAGGAGTGCAGTCTCCGTAGAGTGACCCTGCTTAAAGCCAGACTGATTTCAGTCATGCAGATTGTTCTCAGAAAGGAATTCAGAGACTTGGGTAAAGACAGTGCGCTCAAGTATTTTTGATAGGAAGGGTTGGAGAAACTGGTCTGTAGTTTTCAACCCGGGAAGGGTTGAGTGTAGGTTTTTTGAGCAGAGTGTTCCTCACTGCATTCAAGCGCTTGCTTGAGGCCACGAGACTCCTTAACATACACAAATAGTGTAGTAGCTGTACTGTACCGTACTGTAGATGCTACCACTATGTATGTCTAATGTTTAATTGTATGTTTAATTAGGTATATGCTATTTGCACCTGTACGTCAAATACGTCAAATTCAAAATGTTTAAGTACGTCCAAGTATGCACATGACATGTGCACCTATATGCAGTGAATATGCCACTGTCTCTGACTTATCACTCTACTGCCTTATTGCTTGTTGTGTCTCTTGTTGTTTTTGCACTCATATGCCCTGTTATATTTGTACTATGTTGTAAACGGAGTTCACAGCACAAGAATTTCACACGTGATACTTGTACTACGGAGTGACAATAAAAATCTGGAATCTTGAATCTTGAACTATGCATTAGCAAATTTATGTACTAATTACAATTTCTTTTGAAGTGCCCCCAAAATTGTGTAAATGCCCCCATTTCTTTAGACAGTGGGTGCAAAAGTTGCCCTCAAAATATATTTTTTAAATTCCTACACCTTGGTGGAAAATCCCTTGGTTGGTATGCCTAACCCAGAAGAGAGCGCAACTTTGGCACTCTGACCTCTGACCTGAGGAGACTGGGCCTCATGAGTTGTCGGAGACATTTAATATACATACTGTAGAGAAACCCCACTCCAGGCTCTGCCAATTGTAAGAAATGGTACTGTTCCGGTCTCCTAAATGCGCGTGGTTATCAGCTTGTGATTGGCTGTCTGTCAATGGTATGGAACTTCATTGGCTGACCAGTTTCCTAAGAGGGCGTTGCAGTGGGGTGTGGCTGAAAGTTGGGGCGTCTCTTATTTATATTAAAGGTCTCTGGTTTTGTGTTCCTGCAGGTCCAGATTAAGCAAGAGGAGGATGGACCAAAAGGAGGAGAGGGAGAGAAGGATGGAGAGGGGGGAGAGAGGAAGGTGGAGTTGAAGCAGGAGGTGGGCGGGGCCTCAGGCCGGCTGGTTATGACCATTGCTGGGAAACAGAAAGAGCTTCGCTTCGGCCCCGACGACCTGATGACCACCGCCACAATGATGGACGGAGACAAGGTGACGCCCGTCCTTTCACACACAGCGGGCCTCATGCAAGAACTTATCGGTTCTTCTCTTAGGGTGGTTTCACACTGGGGACCCTGGACCGTTTCTGAGCTCACTTGACCCCAAACTGACCCCACGTCCGGTTCGTTTGATGAACGTGAACTAGGGATCACTAGGGCGCGATATATTGGCAATCATATCGGTATCGGCCGATGAATGTCATTTTTTAACACAATGTTGCAATGTTAATATCGGTTATCAGTATCAGCCAACATTTTCACATTGAGAGGAAACAATGCGGTAAATCTATTATTTATAGATGGTTTTAGCTTGACAACAATAACAACCATCACAACCCACCTGAATATCCGGTCTACTTCCTGTATACATAGCACAGGCTGATATTGGGCTCATATTAAATGTTAACGTTAGGCCGTGTCTCTGACAGACGCAAACAATGTAGCCTATTTTCGGTCTTTACGTCTTTGAAATCTGATGTAAGTCGCTTTGGATAAAAGTGTCTGCTAAATGCAATAAAGTAAAGTAAATAGTTGGCAGTAATGCAACATTTAAGGATGCCAACCGCCATAAAACACAGAAGAAGAAGCTGAGAAAAAGGAAGTGCTGTGGGGTTGCAGCTGGTGAAAACAGTCTATAGGCTTTTCCAAATGTTTTGGAAATAAAGAAAGACTTTTCCAAATCCACAGTGTTTGCATGTGTTCAGTATCTACAAAATTATCATAGAAATGTGTTTTTATACAGCTCATATCCACGTCGGTAAATATTGGTTATCGACCATAACAGCAATATCAATATACCGTAGGTTGTTGGTATCGGCCAACACTTTCATATCGGTGCAGGTCCATCCCTAGTGGGAACAGTGCGTTCCTTGCCCGGTCATGGAACAGCAAACCGTGCCCAGGCCAGGTCCACTTGAAAAGTGTGATCAGTGTGAAGTGAACACAAACATACCAAAACACTGAAGTGGACTGCTATTTCTTTACAGTCTGATGGCCAGTTATTTCGGACTTGGACTTTTGTGACCTACAGTGGTAAATACGAGTTTGTGTATCTATATACTGTGACAAAATGTTAGTGTAAAAGCGAGTTGTGTTGCTCGTGTTAGCTTAGTTTGTTAGTTTATTAATACCGTTAGCTTTGCATTTTAATTTAAGACAAGCT
The DNA here is from genome assembly GCF_964638095.1 of Poromitra crassiceps. NCBI lineage: Eukaryota > Metazoa > Chordata > Actinopteri > Beryciformes > Melamphaidae > Poromitra > Poromitra crassiceps. Next base: position 43,255,012 of record NC_139633.1, on the reverse strand, counting down.
ATTGCTAGATTGCCATGAAATAGTGTAATGTTATGGACTTAACATGGTAGCCTATATCAGACTGCATTGTCAACTCAGAAGCAGCAAGTATACAGACTTGTTGGTTAAAGGGATACGCCAACATTTTTGGAGATTTACCTATTTGCCATATTCCCAACAGTATAACTAACAACAGACATGTGCACACATGCCTCAAGCAAATGAGGAAGTAACTTTGGTTAGAGAGGGAACCCTCTTTGTTTGTTCTCGCTCTGAATTTACTTTTCGAAAATGACTGTTTCCCGTAACTTTGGATTATTATTTCATCACATTGAGTACACAAGTCACATGTACATGTGAGTGTTTCTGTCGGTGTTGGAATGTGTATTTTGGGCGACTGAACGGGGGTAGGCAGCTGTCCCATAGACTGCCATTTTAATGCTAAGCTAATTAGCAGTGAGGGGTGAAAGGGACTTTGTAATGCATGCACTGAGGAGAGAAAGGCATCTACATGCTAGTTATCGGGAATATGGCAAATAGGAGAAATCTCCAAAAATGTTGCCGTATCCCTTTAACGTTAGTTGAAAGCTAACGTTAACATTGAAAGCTAATGCTAATGGCTATTAGCAACATAACTTGCTTTTCCACCATACATTATTTACCTCTTGTAGTAGATAACATACACGAAAGTCCAAAGCGTAGGATAAACTCGTCGTCCACTCCCTATACTGTACTATCCACATAATCCACTTGGCAAACGTTGACATGTAACATTAGCCTACTCTTCTTCTTTGTTGTGTTTATTGGCAGATCGCTAGCCAACTAGGTGCATATCGCCACCTATTGTATGGGAGTGTGTAGAGACGTAAGTGTGCGCGGGAACGAAATGGCATTTGTAATGTGAAAGCTGACCAGCGGGGGAGAGAGGAGGGGGAACAGCCTCAGATTTCTCCTACTCTTTTGTAGGGCTGGATATCGTCACTGATTTCCTGATTTGATACAATTCAGATACACAAGGTCGATTGCCCATACAATATCAATATTTCAGTGACAATACCAATTTTGCTTGGATATGAAAGAGATTCTCAAAGAACTAATGCTGTAAATTATACCAGGAACCCTCTAACCTGGTGCATTATTAAACAAGGCCAGGTCGAAACCTGGCATAGCCTCGGTGCATGGTATCGTCACCCATAGTTATTATCATGCTAATGCCTGTGCAAGTGGTCATTTTTCTGATCAGTTTGTTTTTAAGTAGTTATTTGACATATAAAAAGGGATGATTGACAGCTGTGGCAGCCAGTCTCAAGCCGTCATTGGCTGGACAGGCTCTTCACCTTATAGATCTATTTTACACAGAGAAGACACTGCTTGGTAAAACCATGGGTAAAACAAAAGGAAGACACTGCTTGATCTGTCTACCAGACTATATATCGATGGACCGCAATAAAAAGGACATTGTTCTGAGAAAGGTGCGCAAAGTTGGTTGGGGACTGAAGTTTGTTACCGAGAGCACCTCGGAGTCTGGCTGCTAGGAGCAATCTCCGACAACGAAATTCAGATATCCGTACAGGCGTCATTTTGATAAACTAATCTCAAAGTGGGAATCTACATGGTTACTTTTGGCGAGACAAAAAATATTACAACTTAAAATGCCATATTTACAGAGCTAGACTGTATATAAATACACAATGCACTGTGCGCAAATCTAGAAACAACAGCTCTACATAAGAAAGTTCAGAGGGGCGGGGACTAGGGATGTTCATTTTGAAAATTTTCCAAAATCGATAATCGGTGAGAATTAACGATCAATTATCGATTATCGATTTTATTAATACTTAGAAAATTTTCAATATTTTCAATTTTTTTTTTTTTTTTTTTTTTTTTTTTTTTTTTAACAAAATGAATGCCTATGGCAGAAAATACGAAAGACAACGTGTTCTCCTCAATGAACTCTTTATTTCAATGTGTCTCCTCTCCAACACTGCTGTCCCCGGCGCATGCCGGTGTGAATTTCTCATGTTTAAAACAGTTTTGTTGGCACAAAGGCCCGTGCCCAGCCAGAAAACTAGAGACTATATGAAGCTCCACCTCACGTTAGTCGGCTGTGCAATGGAGTGGGGCGAGGAGGAACGAATTCCACCCAAACCTAGTCCAAAAAAAAAAAAAAAAAAAAAAACCTTTTTTTTTTTTTTTTTTTTTTAATAATTAAAAAAATCGATCCAAATGCCACAGGATCGATTCCAATCCTTAACGATCGATTATCGATTTTCGATAATTGATGAACATCCCTAGCGGGGACTAGGGTTGCAACGGTATGATTTTTTGACGGTATGATAACCTTGGACAAAAATACCACGGTATCGCGGTATTGCGGACCTTTATGTGGCATAAAAAATGCCAATGAACAAAATGTATTTTATTAACAGTTTGCTGAATTGTGGACTGAGAAAAAATAAAGTCATGTTAATGTAACCTCCAACTGTAATGACAGTTAGGCTAACTGGCAAGTATGTGTGTGCTTTGGTAATATAGTATGTAAACGATTTAGTTAATCTAATTAATTTGATGTAAAACTAAAACTAACAATCAAATACACACTTCTTTTGTAATGGGTGAACACTGGACACAAATAATTATTGTTTCCTCACACATACACCCCCACTCTGTCTCACACAGGACACATACACACACAGCCCTGTCCCTGTCCCCGTCTCTCTCTCTCTCTCTCTCTCTCTCTCTCACACACACACACACACACACACACACACACACACACACAGCCCTGTTTCTGTTTCTGTCTCTCACACACAAAGTTTGTGCATAAATTTCCACTGCCAGATTGGAGGAGTCTTTCGTCATTTTCTAATGTTACTTCTCTTCAGTGCAATACGTTTAGATAACGACCTGCTGTACAGCGACGTTCGCTCAGTCAACTAACGTGTCGTTAACGTTAGTTAGGGGAGAAAGATAGCTGGTGTTAGCTAGCTAATTAGCCATGTTAGCTGCCTCAGTAGGTAACGTTAGCCTATAGAGAGTATTTATCTGACGTTTGTGTTAGCTACTCCTCAAAACTGCGGGTGGAAATGGTTTATGCGATGCGATGTATGTTGAAGCAAGACAACGTTTTAATGTACCTTGAATTTGACAAATTACGACGGGTCGTGCTCACGCAGATCTAAGCCCTGGCCATCCTAGGCTCAACGCGAGACTCATCAGTCATTCGGATGAATCTCGCGTTGAGGCTATGGCCATCTGTATTTTTACAATAGCCGAAATATTCCCATACAGCCAATGTTTTTAGATGGGGGAAAGTTCAGGAGGGTCCTTGCGTTCTCCTGCTTTATCACACACACGGTTGTAAACAGACAGGGACAGGTTGAGGTGCAAATCCCTTTGTTTTGAGAGTGAACAGCGCATGTGCACAGATCCTCTGGCTGCAGCACTGGGGCAGCGGCGCCCTCTAGTGGCCGGCCGCCATTTACTCGCCTAAAGCCGTGCATAATATGTCTTGGCGACATGCGGGAACGTAAGGCCCCTGGTGCATTACCAGCACCGGGGCCAAAAATAATGTTTACAGATGTTTACGATGGTTTAATGGGGGTGAAAGCTTCAAGCATCCACAGGAAAAAGCATTATATTAAAAGATCGATAATGGGATTTATCACTCGGTATCCATCAAAGCAAAAAATGAGCTGCTTAGAGTTTTAAAGGTAAATCAATTTAATAAGAAGTAATTTGTACCTGCGTACTTCACAGTTAACAAACAGTGTACATCTTCAAATAGGTGATACGGGCAAGACACAAACGCAACGCGTTTCAACCGTTGGTTTTCATCAGGCTGTATGGGAGGGCGTCGGCCACCGCACCAGGTTAAATAGAGAACATAGCCTACGTGGCACAGGTAGTGTGGAGTGACGTGAAGGGGGCAGAGCCCTGACGTCAGAGGAAATGGTCTGCTCTACTAGGGTAGACAGAACTAGCAGAGATTCATACATGATGATATATTACAAAAATACTAATGCAAAAATAGGCTACATGTCACATCAATAATGCTGTAGGAAAATACAGGTCCTATCATGTTGATGTTGATGCCAAACATATCAGCAAAATCACGCAAGGATATGATGTAAGAATCACACACTCGGTATCCATTCCTTCAAATGAATATCGATTCGATATCGATACTGCATATCGAGTTTTATTTTTAACCCTGCACTACTGATTCACCAAATGCTTGTATCTTCAGAAAACGTAAATAACCTGGGTAAACACGATGAATTCCACCTATTAAATTAATATGCATTCAAGATAATTATGAATTTGCATCCTAATCTGCTCTGTCTGTCTGAACTGAAGGTGCGGTTCAACATCGCCACCCACAGGGAGACCAAAGAGGAGCGGGCGGCTTACGTGGAAATTCACCCCGACTCGTTTGAAGAGTCGACCGAGCAGCGCAGACACGTAAGAACACCACCTGTAAAGCACTCGTCCTTCATTAGAACTCTATCCCATTATTTAGTCTGAGTCAACCACCTCATAAGAGATGTCACAATTCAGATGCTGAGACTAATGGAACATGTTTACATTGATTTGTAAAGGGTGGCTCCCTTGTTCATCTAGATCAGTGGTTCCCAAACTGGGGTATGTGGAGATGCTATAGGGCAGGGGTGGGCAATTATTTTTCATGGGGGGCCACATGAGAAACCCAGATTGTTGCCGGGGGCCGAACAAATATTGTCATGCCGTAACCCTGGTAACTTTGATGATAGAGAGGGCCACAAAAAATGTCCTCGCTACCAGGTTTTGCTGAGGGCCGAACGGCGCCAGCGCGAACAATTTGGTGCATTTGAAGCCAGGTTTAGAGGAATAACTCATTTTAAATTAACAGTTGTGATGTCATTATTCAGTCTTAACCACCAATATTTGATCCTTTTCTCACTCACTCCTATGTCACCACCTGCTCTCAGGGCTTGAAATTAACTTTTTTGACCACCTGCCAATATGGCTGCTAGATTTTAAAGTGACCAGCCAATTAGAATTTCCACTAGCTGAAATGTTTTTCTTGAAATTAATCAGAATATGAGTGGGTTCATTTAAGCATAAGTATCAGTAAGTGTCCCGGGATGATCAAAGCCTGTGTTGAGGGTCACACGAACAAAAATGCAGTCTTGAAGCTAAATAAATCCAAAACCAATGAGTTATTTGAGTTACGGTATTTAAATTTCTACTTCAATGTAGCCTTTTAGTCATAAAGATTATTGAAAGATTCCATAGTATATTGGCCAGAATATGACATGAACATTTGCATGTTGCGTTCAGGTGCACTGTGTGTGTAAATTTTTTTTTTTTTTTTTTTTTTTTTTTGCAATTCCATCGCGGGCCACACAGGTGGCGCCCGCAGGCCGTATTTTGCCCATGTGTGCTATAGGGGGTACTTAACACATTCAGTGCCACAGCGCTTCAGTAAAATTGTCTGGAGCCTGTGCCAGATTCACTTCCATTCAGTTGAAAACAGCTATAGAATTTTTTCTATTATGGCTATATTAACGGGGCTGGACTTTAATGAAAGATTGAACACTCCTGCTTCTTCCAAAGAAGACATTTTGTTTCTAGACAGTTCCATTATGAAATTACAGCCTCTCAAAAAAGTGCACTTTCAAGGGTTTTCTGTCGTTTTTTTTTTCTTTCCAAGATATAGCCCCTTTTATGAATACCTTTTGCACTCTAATTTCGAGCACATTCACTGACTCTGGCTGGTGTTTTCTGATGTGGTGGCGTGTGGTGTGGTTTCTGTGCAGCCACACACCCCTCTCCCCCCCCCCCCCCCCCCCCCCCCTCTCCACCTCTGAGCTGCGGGCTCCTCCCACACGCACAGAGTTTGCTTTCTCGACTCCGTTTTTGCCCCGGACAGATCCCAGCTTTGCTGCGCGCATCATTTCCTTGATGGGCATCAAGGAAATGATGCGCGCTGGCAAACGCGACTGAACGAAAAGGCTTGGCCCGTTCGGCATCGGAAATCGTGTGGAGATAGATAGAAGCATAAGAGCTCAGTTGTGAGCGCGGATGCAGCCGAGCCCACTCTCGCTGTAGACGGAGCAATATATACGGCTCTGGCAGAAAGCATGCATCGGTTTCCACGGCTTTCTCCGCTGTCTCCTGTACAAAGTAAAGGATCTGAGGTGGGTGGAGCAGCTCCTGTGACGATGTTTAAGGTGGCGCCGTGTGATCCCTTGAAGGGATTCATGCTCACTGGCTGGGTACGACCTTAAACAGCAGAATTATGGAATAATATGAATTATGATTTTAGGACGTCCACAGACGTCCTTGGCACTGAACGTTACTTTTTTTTAGGACGTGCACAGACGTCCTTGGCACTGAATGTGTTAAGAGAATGGGGGAAAAGGAAAAATCGAAGAATAAATCATGAAAATAAATTAAACGTTAAAAGGAATCAGCCCAGGAGGCACTAATTGCAACTCTTTCACTCCATTTCTTATTTTCGAATGTTATATTCTTCAAAAGGTGGCTTATCATTCATTCATTGCATCACATGCTAAAGTTTTCTCTTGCAGTTTTCTATGCAAAATGTTGTAATCGGTTAAAGGGGACTTGTTTTCAGAAATCAGAAAGGGGGTACTGAAGCCAAAAAAGTTTGTGACCTGCTGGACTAGATATACTTCAATAAATGTATAATTCAATCCAGTTCAGTTCAACCAAAAATATTCTTTCCCCAAAGTGAAGGGGAAAGGTAGGTGTGGAGTGAGGTAGTGTCTTTGTGGTGTCTCTCATGTAGGCAGTGTTGTGCACACTTCACAAGAGCTAGCTCAAAGTTCAGCTCACACAGATTAAAATTAACTTGTTCATGTTCATAGTTCACAATTTTGAATTTTTAACTAAGTTCACAATCCCCAAAAATTAGCACTTCAGTTCATTTCTTCTTCTTTTTTCTTTTTCTTTTTCATTTACTGCACGACCGTCAAGTCAGCCACAATGTAAAAGTAGGTCTTCCGCTTTAGGGCTTTCAAAATGAAGCTGTTATTGTAATATTAACCTTAATATTAATTTTGGGTAATGCTTTACAGTCAGTTTCACTCCATATGTAATCGTCACATCGGTATTTGGTTTGCTGTTTCGTCCATTGAAATACGTTTTTTTCACCAAAGGTGAGAATTTGAATACAATTAGTCTGAAAGTAAATTTCCGTTGCTACTCTGAATAACTGTTGCCTGCTTGATACAGCCCAAAAACAGACTCACGGCTGTGTGTATCTGTGTGAGCCGCGGACGGCTAGGCAGAGCAGAGCAGATAATAGAGAGGCAAAGACGGAAGCAGCGTATTGAAGTGACAGCAAAAACGTTTTTATTCTTATGTGAATTACCACACGCATATAAACACGATGGGCAATTATCGAGGTACAGTAAGAGAGCGAGAAAAGAACGGTAAGAGCACCATTCACTCCCGCAGGAGTTAACGACGCTCACTGTATTTGCAAAAGGATCGGCTCAACTCACGTATTCACTAAAATATGAGCTTCTTCAATGAACGGCGTTCTTTTAGCGCGTTCATGCACAACACTGCCTATATGGGATAGTGATTGAGTTTGTCTCTCCTGTAGGGGATAGTGATCGAGTTCTCGGAAGACTCGGGCTTAATTAAATGCACCCAGAATCCTCAGCTCTACTTCAGGCTGTCAGAGGTGATCGAGAAGAAGAAGTTGGAGCTTAATGAGAAGGTGGAGTTCAGCGTGGTCCCGGTGAGTCTTCCCCATCCTCCACCCAGTTACATTATCCATTACATTACATTTCATTATACATTTAAGCTCGCGTCACCAGGCTCTTTCTGAGGAGAAGAGCCTGGTACATATTACTACAGGCAGGATGTCCCGCCCCATGTTCCGGTTCTGTGTTCTGGTCCGCAGTGTTTTCATTCCCACATAGACATGCAGCAGTAGGCAGCCTAACCTCGCCAGTCGCTACGAGTTAGAGAAAAAATAAGAAGCATGGCCCCATACCAAACTAGGTATTCAAAGAAGTACTTGGAAGAAATTTGCCGCATCCATAACATTACAGTACAGCACTTTGGTTCCTACGTTCTGGCCACAGCTGGAAGTCACTGAGCGAGGTTTTACCATCCAGACTATTTACATTACATCAAGAGCCAAAGTCCCTCCCCTTCCTTTCGGGACCTATGCGAACCAGCCACGAAAAAAACATGAATGGTGGTGGTCAGTTTATCAAAATAACACCTACGGTATTTCAAAATCGGATTTTTGACGACCGGGGTCCAGCAAGTACAGCGAGCATTCTCAGCTGATGGAAGCCGGCTTGAGAGCTCCTCACCTGGGCACATGCCGGGCCAAATGACCTGATAAACTGTTCTGTGCATCTCTGTGGTGATTAGCTAATGTCTTCGTAGCATTGTGATTGTTTTAATTCATTATGGAACATAAATGTTGCTTTAACAGATGAAAATAACAATTCCCTGCCATACATGTAAAGTGACTCTTAAATAATAATATGGGCAGACCATTTGGGCATAATGTTAAGTAACGTGACATTAGATCACCACATTTCAATAAATATGAAGTTTTTGCAGATTTGAATGCTGCTGGGTGTATGTTTAATTTCCTCTTCTGTATATCTTATTGGACATTTAAAGCTGATACACACTGGTCTTGAGGTAATTCTGCCAAGCTCAGTTAAAATATGGCAATTGTGTCATTGATTATTGGAAAACACACTATCGATAGAACTCAACATAGCCTAAGATCTTGCACAAATTATTTGGGTCTTAATATATACAGTAGATAATCCACCAAGCAGCACACAAAATGCAACTTTGTTACAGCATACAGTACAGTCCAACCAACCACGGCAAAGGTGAATTATATCAAAATACATGTTGCATGGTGTATGTAATGTATGCCGAATTGTTACAGATATATCACATTTAATATAAAGCCTTCAGAGATTTGAAGGCTGCTGTTTTTCCATCTTCATTCATGCTGATCTGCTCCTGGTCCAGCTGAGGTCCAGCCAAACTTGGTCTTCACTCGACATTAACCAATCTATATATCAACATCTTATTTTATCCAACCTGCCTCTGACCAGACGACTAATGAGCTAATGATCATATTTGCAAAACATTCAGATGTAACGTCACATGATTTACCGATACATACAGATAATAACAACGGGTATTAGGGATGTTCATTTTGAAAATTTTCCAAAATCGATAATCGGTGAAAATTAACGATCAATTATCGATTATCGATCATATTAATACTTAGAAAATTTTCAATTTTCAATTTTCAATTTTTTTTTTACAAAATGAATGCCTATGGCAGAAAATACGAAAGACAATGTGTTCTCCTCAATGAACTCTTTATTTCAATGTGTCTCCTCTCCAACACTCTGCTGTCCCCGGCGCATGCCGGTGTGAATTTCCCATGTTTAAAACAGTTTTGTTGGCACAAAGGCCCGTGCCCAGCCAGAAAACTAGAGACTATATGAAGCTCCACTTCACGTTAGTCGGCTATGCAATGGAGTGGGGCGAGGAGGAACGAATTCCACCCAAACCTAGTCAATTTTTTTTTTTTTTTTTTTTTTTAATAATTAAAAAATCGATCCAAATGCCACAGGATCGATTCCAATCCTTAACGATCAATTATCGATTTTCGATAATTGATGAACATCCCTAACGGGTATCTTTGATGGGAATCTGTTGACAAAAGCAGTAAAGCAAGCAAATAACAATAATATCCGGTCAAGCGTGAACATCTACTGGCAGAAGTGGATCAAAGCAAATCTCTCAAAGTTGGTGATGTGTCAACATTTGGCTTGTGTTATTGCAACGACATCCTATTGAGACATCACAGACAAAGACAAAACTGATCATCAGCAATAATCTTCACCTGCACAGTACACGAAACACGATTTCAGACGGACAAGCCCGTCTTTATTGTCACACGACACACGATTACAATCAACACATGCACGGAGGGCCACAACACACACATGCTGACGGTGGCCGGTGAAATTTGTCCTCTGCATTTAACCCATCCTGGCTTTGTCCTTTCCTCCGGGGGGCAGGCCAGGAGCAGTGGTCGCTTTTCTCGTACAGCGCCCGGGGACCGACTTTGGATGTTGTCGTCACTGGTCGGATGACGATGACGATCTGATCTTCTGCATGTTTTTATTGGGGGGGGGGTTATATACGGAGGAACCCCCCTGGGGGAGCACGGGGAGAACATGCAAACTCCACACAGACAGAAAGGCCCTTACGACGAGATACCCCACCTGGGCAGTAGGCACTGAAGATATGGGGGGGGACACAACCACAGCGCCCACAGTGTCCCAGGCGAGAATCGAACTCAGGACCTTCTGACTGCGAGGCGACAGCTCTACCACTGAGCCACCGTGCCCCACCGTGTAACATGTTAACGTTAGCATTATAGTCTCAGGAGAGCAGAATAGTAAACAATGCACATGAGAATTACCGTTACAACATTTAAAACCTGGCTTTAATTTTGACAAATCCTTTGATCCAGGCAATGTCGTGCCTGTGTGTCCCGATCACATTAGCTGCTCCATGGCAGTCCGGTGGTCCTCCCTTGAGGACACCGTGTTATTAATCACTGTATAACTTTAGTCACCACATGTCCAAATTGGTCCATGTTTACGTTAGCACATGATGCTAACCTTGAGCTAGCGTTGGCTTACAAACGGGCATGAGCACAGGCAGCCAGCGTGTGGGAGAAAAACAAGATGCGTGGGTCAGCTGGACTGAGGCTGAGACCCGACTCGCATGTCACAGCCCTGTGCATTTTGGCTCCAGTTTCGAACGGATGACCCAGAATGCTCTGGGAAATCATACCCGGAAACAACTGATTTGAGGCTTCACTTGAGGTCTCAAAAACCAATGGGTGATGTCACACTCATTTCATCCATATTATTTACTATCAATGTTTTAGACAAATTAACATACTAATAACTTGATCTGAGTGAGCTATCTCAGTCATTCAAAAAGTTATAATAAGGGAGAGTTTCAAATTTATGGAAATGTAAAAAAATGAAAATGTCAAATTCCCACCACACATATATACATATACCGTAAATTCCGGACTATAAGCCGCACCGGTGTATAAGCCGCACCTGCAAAGTTGACAATTTTTTTCTTATATAAGCCGCACCGGACTATAAGCCGCGGGTGTTTTAATGTTTTTTTTTTTTTTTTTTTTTTTATTGTGTTTTAATGTTTAATTACCATATGTAAGGGTTCATGCACAGAGGGGATTGTCGGGAAAGAGATGGCTGTTTGAGGAAGCTCCCATTTATTAACATTTCAACAAAACAACATAACACAACACCACCTGTGTTGTTTTTTACAGTGCACACAGTGTCATACAGTGTGGTGAAAAGAGGGCAAGAGAGGAAATTAAAACTTATTATAGTTATATAGGATTTATAGTTAGAAAGAGTGCTAAAAAAGAGAGTTTTTTTTTGTTTGTTTTTTTGGAAAAAATCCATAGATAAGCCGCACCGTTATATAAGCCGCAGGGGCCAAAAAAGGCCAAAAAACGGGAAAAAAGGTGCGGCTTATAGTCCGGAATTTACGGTACTGTACATACATTGGCCAACATATCGGCCGATCCCAATATATTGGTTATTGGCTGACCGCTATAAATCAGCTGTTCAACGTCATGGAAATTGTGCTACATGGCAGAGAGAACACTTTCATGTATTTTCTGGGTAACAACAAGGGCTTGTTTTTCATTCACCCAGCATGAAACAGCCGAGGGGGGGAACCAGGCTATCCGGATCAAGCGTTTCACCGAGAGCGTTTTCCTCCCCGCCCGAAAACTGGGCGGAGTCGGGGCAACCAAAGGAAAGGTGAGGACCACCACATTTCTATTTCTCTGATCATGTTTTTAGGGTTGATGAAGAAGGAAGTAGAGTGCCAGAGAGTTCCACAAGAGCCGGTCGTCGGACATTTCACCGTCTGGCGCCTCTCTCGATCCGACTAGGAATCTATTGATTCGATTTTTGAGGAGTTGACATGTATCGTCTTTTTTTTCTCTCCCTTTGACGTCCTAATGTAAAGCAGCTGTGAATGTGCTGCTTCTTGTCACCATAAAGTCGATCAGACGAATAAGTTTGCCCCTCGGACATAATACTGATCTGAGCTTCCATCCACCCAGCCGCACAAGAAACAGCGCAACAGTGCTGTGTGGGGGGGGCGTGTCACAGGTGACAGACAGAGTTAAGAGCGACGCGTTCATTTCGCCCATGACATGACATGACATGAACCGCGAGGTGACTAATTAACATGCTCTAAGTCTTTTAAGACGAAATATCTTGATAGTGATTATACTGTTAATAATGTTGTCACGTTTATTCATTTAGACTAATCTCGGATTATACGAAATGACCAACCATAAGTATAAGTAGCTGTGTTTCCATTACAGTTTTTCGCAAAATAATCTGGTCCGCGTCCGCCCGCAGCCCCGCACAGAAACAAAGGACGAGGAAATTGTCATCGAGGTGAAATACCCGTGCGTCTTTGAACGGGACGGAAAACGAATGCTATACTGCAAAAGCATGTAGCCTACAACAAGCGCTTAGGTCTCATTTGCTTCCCGCATCGGCGAGTGTCCGCACGGAAAAGTGAGTCAAATCAGCAGACGCGCCCCTCCACAAGGTAGATGGTTTTTGCCAGGCCGTGCACACCCCGAATTGTGTAACTACGTGGACGCGGCTGGGTGGACAAAGTGGAGTTTTCAAGACTCCAGCTCACTTCCGCGAGCAGAAACCCACAGTGTATAAAAGCTCCACACGTTTCCTCGTCAAGATTCAGTGTCTCTCATTTCCGTGCGACAGTCCAAACTTCAAGCATAATTCCAGCATAACGTTATACTGCAAAGCATGTAGCCTACAACAAGCCTACAACATACACCTCGACCAGGACATCCTTCAAAAATGTTTTACACCGCGTATATGTGCTGAGGAATGATTTGCATCCCTGCCTCATGATCATCTGCCTGTCAGCCTGTCATACGGGGTTAGAGAGAGAGGGATTGCAGGGCCGCTTCTGGGCCTTTTGGGGCCCTATGCAACATCAGAGTGGGGGCCCCAAACCACTGTCATCATAGTATCATAGGCTTAGGCTACTTCATTATCAATAACGCTTTTAATTAATACATTAAGCACAATATGAACAATAACTGTTAAAAAATAGGCCTATATGAAAATGAAAGTTCACAAATATTAGTTAAACAAATCCTTTCAGTGCAAAAACAGTCTAATCTTAATGTAAATGGTCCTCTAATCTGGTTTAAAGGGGCCAAATTTTTTGCGCGGCGCCCATTGGGCGCCGGCATTGTCCTGCCACAACTACTGGCTGCTCTGGTAAGATATCTGGCTGGTTAGAAGTTTGGGGAACTCTCTGGAGTGCGCACATCAGGTCAGTAGGTCAGATACAGGACAAATAAACGATAAACTTGAGAAATTATAAACTTGAGAAATGGGGGGGCAGATGAGCTGGTAGAGCGCGTACCACAAAGGCTTAGTCCAGGGATTCCCAACCTTCTTTGGCTTGTGACCCTATTTTGACGTCACAAAAATCTAGGGACCCCGAGACATTCAAATTCCAGTACACCATCGATAATATCATCAGTGACATCATCAGTTTGCCGCATGTCATCCCCTCTTTCTCTACCCCAGCGCCGCTGCCGGCCATTTGGGTGCCCTAAGTGTAATTGTTTCGTGGTGCCCCCCTCGTCCCAAGAAAGACTCACAAATGCAATCTCTTATATATATGAAATAACAGTATATCACACTACAGAACTAAGTATAAAACAGTAAAAAACTAAAGTAAGTATTAAACATAAATCAAGAAAATTAATATTCTAATAGAGAAATGAAGTGCAGCAGTGTGATACAGCACATATGTAAGATGGCTGCAAAATAACTTGCAAAGGAGGAATCTCGCACTACTGATGTCCAGCATGATGAATGAGGGAAACGTGAGTTTGTTTACTGTGTTGGTTGTAGTTTTAAATGAGGAGATCCACAACTATCTTTTAAGAGGGCCCCGTGGCCAGTTCAAAACAGGGAATTCAAAACTGCCCTTGTGGATAGTTAATTTTAGAAGGGGTATTACAGCCAAACTGCGGGGCATCCACCGCATTGTCTGTTTGACCATGGTATTCCTGCTCTTGATGATGCCCCTCACGGCACTTGGTGCCCTATGCACAGCGCGTGGTGTACTATTAAATAAAGCAGTGTTTCCCAAACTATGGGTCGGGACCCAAATCGGGTCGCAGACCAGTGGGGGGTGGGTCGCCAACTGGTCGTGATGGCAACTCATTACCATATGTTTTTTGTGAGTTTGGGTCCCAGGGAGACAACAAATGTATCTTTTGCGTCCCAAGATGAAAAACTTCTGGGAACCGCTGAAAGAAAGGCAAAAAAAAAAAGTCAGTACACTGAAAAATCAACCCCCTGCCAGTTTATTGACGTTTCGATCTTCATGATCATCAGAATGAAGCAGGAAGTAGGTGGAGGAGCACTCATATAGAGGCAGAACAAGGCAGGTGGAAACATGCAGCCCAATCAAGATAACACAGACCAATACAATATGTATATTGGTACAATTATATGTCTATAATGTAGTACAGAGTGCATAAGGCTTCAACAAGACTGACCACAACATGCAACATAGAAAAAACAGATATTTCCAATATAGATCTACTAGAAATAGTCCATGTAGGAAATACATGGAGGCACATAGAAAAAATAAATTTATAATTTAGAACTTTATTTTTAGAAAATATTAAGAAAGAATGTTCACGCTTTATGGTAACAAAAAATTGTGGGAGCAGCATTTACCAGTGTGTGGACTCTACTTTGTTGTCTAGAAAGAATGTTTAGAATTTTTATACATGACCCCAGACATTTGAACACAATATTGAGCTAATATATTGAACTTTTAATATTGAACTTTGCCTTAATCTCTGTGTCCCCTGCGGTAGATGACCATCAAGCTACAGATGGAGGTAAAGGCTTCGGAGGAAACGTGGTGAGTTATTAATTAATTTACAGTATGCATGTTCTGCTCCAAAAGGAGGCAGGGTTCCTACGCAGGTTAGGAAAGTCTGGAAAAGTATTAAAGGAGAATTCTTTTTTTTTTTACAACCTGGACCTTATTTCCAGCTTTAAATATGATGGTTAAGTCACCCTGATAAGTTCAGTTTGATATACCGTACATGCGCTGAAACGATAATATGTTTTGGACTGCGACCTGAAAACGACGAATACTACGTGGGCTCAAAAGTCGCTCGTCCCGATCGCGACTCTTCTCATTCCTGGCGCCACAATGGTGGAATGA
Organism: Poromitra crassiceps; assembly: GCF_964638095.1. Classification (NCBI taxonomy): domain Eukaryota; kingdom Metazoa; phylum Chordata; class Actinopteri; order Beryciformes; family Melamphaidae; genus Poromitra; species Poromitra crassiceps. The sequence continues at coordinate 43,239,643 of NC_139633.1, read as the reverse complement.
GCTCCCCCATTCGGTCAGAACTGCCGAATCGCTGCCAATCTTTCGGCGGAGACTAAAAACTCCCCTTTTCAGGCTACACCTGGGCCCTTTTTGAACTAACTAACTTCAACTATCTTTTAATTAAAGTCCCTGGAAACCAAAATCCACAAAAACGTTCTAACTATGTTATTTAGGGTCTTATGTTAGTAATTATGTGCCTCCGAAATTATTATGCATTACTTTCAACCCAAAGCCTTAAAATCAACACTTTTCTACAAGATTCTACAAGGTACTTACGGTACTCATTGAAGAGAGCAGTGCGCGAGGTGCTAAAATGCAGGAGCTTATGACGTCATAAGCTCTATATAACCTTTGTACACGCGCGCAACCCGCAGTCCCGCACATTCTGCCTCCATCTCTCTTCAGAGTTCTAGTGGTCCCACACCTTTTTGCAGCTAGCTAACTACACATTGCGTCAACACAAAGGCTCTTTTAAGAACCAACATATATCTATCTATCTATCTATCTATCTATCTATCTGTCTATCTATCTATCTATCTGCGAGTTTATCGCTTAGACTCGTCGGCGGTGTGTAGGAACCTTGAGAGGGAGAGCTCTCTCCTCTGCCTGCTGCGGCGCTGCTGTGTGTGTGTGTGTGTGTGTGTGTGTGTGTGTGTGTGTGTGTGCGCGCGCGCGTGCAGACAGATAGACAGATGACCGTCAGTCAGTACGCTATGCGCTGCGTGGAGCAACCATTTTTACAGTCTATGGGAGCAACGCGCGAACACACAACACACACACACACACACACACACACACACACACACACACACACACACACACACACAATCTCTATTTCCTTCACTCTTTCTCCTCTCTCCCTCTCGGAGCAGAGGAGAGAGGTCTGAGAGAGGGACATTTCCCTGCTGCAGACGGGACACGCCCGTGTCCCCGGCTTTAGCTCAGGAGGTAGAGCGGGTCGGCCAATGACGCAAGGGTTGGCGGTTCGATCCCCGCTCCCTCCCAGCTGCTGTCGCTGTGTCCTTGGGCAAGACACTTAACCCTCCTTGCTCCCGATGGTGTGTAGGCACCCTGCGTGGTAGCCTGCCGCCATTGGTGTATGAATGGGTGAATGTAGACTATCTACTGATTAGAGGTCGACCGATTAATCGGCCGGCCGATTAATTGGGGCCGATTATTGGCATTTTTAATTAATCGGCATCGGCCTGCAAATTATTATTATTATTATTATTTTTTTGGCAGGCCAGGCCAGGCCAGGCCACCGGGCATTTGCCCGACGTGCCCGATTATGCAGTCCGCCACTGAATGTGAGTCTTCTCATGCACCCATGAGCCTACTGTAACGTTACGTTTCCTCAGTCACCACCATCTTCTGCAAACACACTTCTCCCATCAAATGACAGCAAATCTAAACAGTTACATTATTATTATTATTATTATTATTGTTAATGTATAGAACAGTGCATGAATGAGTTCTCTGACATACTGCTCTCTCGCTATAGCCTACCAGTCACTACTGAAATCTATACCGCATAACCCAATGTATTTTTCTATTTAATAAAAAGAATAATCAAAAACATGTTACTGTACTGGCTAAGATAACATCTTATATTAGATGTAGGCCTACAGTATAATGTTATATTCGATTTTCAATGTGCATGAATGGATAATGGAAATCTAGGCTACTAGATTTCTTTAAAAAAAAATACCAACAGAAGAATATTGCACATTTTTTTGGGGCGCTACCCACACGTTTAGCTGTGTGTTTCTCATTCCACGAATGCACAATCCTTACAAGTTGTACCCCGTTGTAAAGGTGACTAATCAGGCTTTCCAACTATATAAAATACAATACCAATTGGTATTATTAAAGGGGAGAAATAATCGAGCAAAATAACGTTTCCAAACGTTTTTTGAGGAGTTTATTTTAATCGTATTTTATCGAATGAAAAAAAATAAAATAATCAGCATTATATATCGGCCATCGGCCGCCCTGCTCTCTAAAGATCGGCATCGGCATCGGCCATTGAAAAAGCAATATCGGTCGACCTCTACTACTGATTGTAAAGCGCTTTGGATAAAAGCGCTATATAAATGCAGGCCATTTACCATTTACGCCCACACAGTCCGTGGGAGAAAATACACTCTAAAATATAATTGATTCTCATGAGTTTTGCCATGACTGTCAAACCTAAATTTATATACTTTGCGACGTTCATCATCGTTCAAATTTGGCTGGTGGCTTATTAACATAGATTCCTGTGATGTGATGAACTCAAAATGCTAAATAATAATAAAATATTTCTGGTTTCCAGGGACTTTAAAAAAAATATATAATCCTTCTCAAACCTACTAATGCTTCATGTTACTTATTCCTTCTCAAACTACTTCCTACATGGTGCTACTCTAGTCTATCAAAATATCTTAGCTGTCATTGATTGTGTTGCATAGTTGTTTTTTGTACTGTTGACAAAATGTGATATTTTAAGTCGCTTTGGACAAAAGCGTCTGCTAAATTACGTAATGTAATGAATACGGAGCATGTGAAATGTGTCTATTTACGTCCTGTAAATAGCTTATTTTGTGACAGACAGCGGCTCATATCGTTATTATATCATAGAGACAATGAGAAAATGAATGATCTATTCACCTTGCTGCAGCTGGCTCAGCCTGCTCTGTTTGCTGTCTGTCACATTGGTGCTCACTTGTTGGCAGAGGCATATATCCGCGGTGTGGTCATTCTACTTTTACATTCTTGCCCATGTTAACACATTGAGTGCCACAGCGCTTCAGTAAAATTGTCTGCAGCCTGTGCCAGATTCACTTCCATTCAGTTGAAAACAGCTATAGAATTTTTTCTATTATGGCTATATTGACGGTGCTGGACTTTAATGAAACATTGAACACTCCTGCTTCTTCCAAAGAAGAAATTTTGTTTCTAGACAGTTCCATTATGAAATGACAGCCTCTGAAACAAGTGCACTTTCAAGGGTTTTCTGTCGTTTTTTTTTTACTTTCCAAGATATAGTCACTTTTATGAATACCTTTTGCACTCTAATTTCGAGCACATTCACTGACTCTGGCTGGTGTTTTCTGATGTGGTGGCGTGGTGTGGTGTCTGTGCAGCCTGCGTGCCCCCCCCCCCCCCCCTCCCCCCCCCTCTGAGCTGCGGGCTCCTCCCACACGCACAGAGTTTGTTTTCTCGACTCTGTTTTTGCCCCGGACGGATCCCAGTGTGCATCAAGGAAATGATGCGCGCTGGCAAACGCGACTGAACGAAAAGGCTTGGCCGTTCGGCTTCGGATGCTGGCTTTCTGGCAGGAAATCGTGTGGAGATAGATAGAAGCATAAGAGCTCAGTTGTGAGCGCGGATGCAGCCGAGCCCACTCTCCGCTGCAGACAGAGCAATATATACGGCTCTGGCTGAAGCATGCATCGGTTTCCTCTTTGATCACGGCTTTCTCCGCTTTCTACCGCACAAAGTAAAGGATCTGAGGTGGGTGGCGCAGCTTCCGTGACGATGTTTAAGGGTGGCGCCGTGTGATCCCTTGAAGGGATTCATGCTCACTGGCTGGGTACGACCTTAAACAGCAGAATTATGGAATAATATGAATTATGATTTTAGGACGTCCACAGACGTCCTTGGCACTCCTCGTTACTTTTTTTTAGGACGTGCACAGACGTCCTTGGCACTCAATGTGTTAATGGGGGTAGGCTAGGCAGTATCAGTTACTACCATTCATTGTGGTAAGCTGACTAGCAGGAGGGTCGGTTAGCTATTTTTCTACAACACGCACAGAGAAGACATAAGGTATTTTCTCATCTATCGGGAAGATGGCAAATAGGCGAATCTCCCAAAAAGTCGGCGTGTTCCTTTTAACACATTGAGTGCCAGCCATTTTTTCAATCCTGTAGGTAAGTTGTGCCAGGTTTTTTTTTGAGGATTCTGGCTCATTTTACAAGAGCAGATGATTATTTTCTGTTAAGAATTCGTGAACACCAATCATCTAAAAATAACTAATAGAATGTGTGCTTTCTCTGTCTAAAAGAGTTAGTTTGCAGAGTTAGTAGTTATGTAGATATTAGCCGTTGAGTACAGCATGGTTTCAGAGATTTTCAGAGAGTTTGGAGATAAATGGATTTTTAGAACCACCTCACGTGCCTGTGATTATGGGTGCCCTTGTCTCCCACTCTGTGCGCTCTCTCTCTCTCTCTCTCTCTCTCTCCTCTCTCTCTCTCTCTCTCTCTCCTCTCTCTCTCTCTCTCTCTCTCTCTCTCTCTCTCAGAGAGAGAGTGTGTGTGTGTCTCCAAACTCCTCCCTCCGTCTGTGCTGCGGAGTGCTCTGCTGCTGGGAGTTTGAGCAGCGAGTTAGAGCAGCCTCTCTCCCTGGCAGCGAGTGTGGATAGGTCTCACTGTCTCTTGGGTTTGATAGCCCCGATGAAGCCCCGTGCGACTCTAGGCTTTATGCTGCTCACCCAGTCCATTTCTGGAACCCCCCACCGCAGCAGCGCGAAGCGTCCCCGCCTACAGTATGAGAATGAGGCTCGTTCGTTTCTGACTGTAAAATCGCCAAGCCATTTCCGCGGGAGGCGGCTGCTTTTGGTCCACGGGTCCCGTGGCTGTGGCTTTCTCTCTGTCTCTGTCTGGAGAGAACTGTCGCCACTTAGTGGTCGGTAAAATAGATTATACACATTCTCTTCCTCCGATAGTGATATAGAAGACGTAAAAGGGGTTGATTGATGTCCCACCGTCAAAATTTTTTTTTTTATGTAAGACGAGATAGCTCGTCTATGGCACTTAACCGTTGGATTATGTAAGACGAGATATCTCGGCTATGGCACTCAACGTGTTAAAGGGATAAAGGCGCAAATGCTACATCCGCTCTTAATGGGTTAAGAAAGTAAAACCTGTCTGTGACGTCTGTTAATTTTCACACATTTCAGCAAGGACAAACCAGAGACGGAGAAGATGAAGGCGGTGGTGAAAAACCTGAGGGCACAAGAGGACAGCAAGGCCAGCGTTGGCCGACGGGATTACAGCGCTGGCCGGCGTAAATATGGCCGGAGCAGGAGCAGGAGTGGGAGTAGGAGCAGAAACAGGAGCAGGAGTAGGACTCCGCCCAGGGACCCTTTTGGCCGTTACGCCAGCAGGAGGCGCAGTACGAGCCGCGAGCGCAAGGCCAGCAGGCGGAGCCGAACCCCCGAGAGGCCGCACAAGCGGAGCCGGAGCCGCAGCTACAGCCGTAGCCGCAGCCGGAGCCAGGAGAGGAACAAGGACAGAGCCAGCAGGAAAAGGAGCAAAAACAGCAGGGAGAGGAGCGACAGTTACAAGAGGACCAGGGAGGTCAGCCCTCCTCCCAGGCGCGGAGTAGCCGTGGAAGATGAGCTGATAAGGAAGAAGAGGGAGCTAGACCAGCTGAACGAGATGATCGCCTACAAAAAGTCTCTGGTGGACAGAGGCCTGGACCCTGGAGGGAGGACATGCATTGACTATGACCACGGCAGGGTCGCGGTCCCACTTACTGAATACAAACCGGTTCGCTCTATTCTTAAGAAACGGCCAGACAGTTCTGAATACCGTTACCATCCACCTTCTCTCGACCACATTAAACCGTATGATGATCCTGAAAGAGCCAGTTATGAAAGGCCATATGATAGTTCTTACCATGATAGGCCATACGCTGACCGTTATGGCGAACGTCCCTATGGTGATCATCCCTATCCTGATCGTCCGTACAATGACCGTCCCTATGATGATCGGCTCTACGGTGAACGCCCCTATGCTGAACGCCCCTATGCCACCCAAGCCACCCAAGCCTATCCCAGCCGCCCTTACACTGATCGCTACGATGTCTATGATGAGCCCTATGATGACAAGTATTATGAACAGCGATACGCCGACCAACGCTATGACCCATATGATCCTTCCAAGCAGAAGCAGTTTCCAGAACCCCATGGTTCCTCACCTACCCCTCAATCCAGCCAAGCTCCTATCCCTGCCTCCACCACGCAACAACATCCCACAACCCAACCTGCTTCCACTGCCTCCCTCGCTGGCGTGTCATCTACCCAACAACCTATGTTTAAGCATCCACATTTCAGACCTCCTTCTCCCACAGAACCTCCACCTAGAAGCCCCTCCCCCAAACCAGTAAGCCAGTCGGCACCTCTCAACCGTTTCCTTGACATACTGAAGAAAAGGATGGATCCGAAAGCGCCATCACCACCAGAAGACGTCCCGACCATCAATGATGACCTTTTGCCTCATGAACGAGCCATCCAAGATGGCAGAGGCTTCTCACGGATTGTGGGATTGGCTCAAGAGCAGCCTAGCAGCAGTAGCATGCAGCTCGTACAGGAAAATAAATCAAGCCCCAAGAGGTCCTCATTGGAGAGGTCCTCGATGGAGAGGTCCTCGATGGAGAGGTCCTCGATGGAGAGGTCCTTAATGGAGAGGTCCTCGATGGAGAGGTCCTTGATGGAGAGGTCGTCGATGGAGAGGTCCTCAATGGAGAGGTCCTCGATGGAGAGGTCCTCGATGGAGAGGTCCTCGATGGAGAGGTCCTCAATGGAGAGGTCCTCAATGGAGAGGTCATCAATGGAGAGGACAAGTGAGGAAGTTAAGAGCAAGTCGGAACCCTACGACAAGATCCAGAGTCTTCTCCAGACTATTGGCCTGAAGCTAGCCACAGGAGATGTCTCCAAACTCCAAAAGGCCAGCAGAGCCCAGGAGAAAATTTACACCATGCAGGAAAAGTCTTCATCAACAGAAAGAGAGATTTATAATTCATCTCAAGGTGAAGAGCGGCGAGCGAGTCGAACTGGTTCCACTGAATCAGAACATGTCCATTCCCCCTCTCCTGCCAGGTCTTCCAGCTTAGAGCCAAGCAGCAGACAGAAAATCGAGTCAGAGTATGAAGGCTTCCTGGATCAACTTGAGATGGAGGCACTAAATAAGGCAAAACAGATGCAGAATCTTACAAAGACAATGGGGAGCTCTCCTGATGACGCACCCTCGACCACTCTCAAGCCTCCTCCTAGTCCTCCCTCCACTCCAGCCCCACCATATGCCTGGCCGCCTGCAGGCACTATGCTGTTTCCCTCAGCGCAGAACTCCACAACCCTCAACATGAGCACCACATCGCCTCTTGCGGCTGGTCAACCAATCCAGAGGTTTGGTCCTCCTCCCGGACCTCCGCCTGGACCGCCTCCAGGAGGACCGATCCAGAGGTTTAGTCGTCCGCCAGGACCCCCCCCTGGACCCCCTCCACGGCGGACACACGCATACCCTCCTTTTGCTCCACCCACCAGTGAGCCCACAAGCACAGCCCTTCCCTTCTTAGACCAGCCTTCAGTGGATCCAACCCCAAGCTCTTCTAGTCCTCCACAGCCTGTACCAGGCGCCCCGGTAGTGCCAACACCACAGACACCAGAGGTTGTTCCATCACCACCGCCGGTAACAACAAGTTCTACAAGTGACACAGCCATTTCTACCACAGTGGCTAGATGCCTGAAGGTGATAGAGACCGTGAAATCTCTGGCTGGACAGACGCCAGCCAAACCGGTCAAATCGGTCCAGTTTAGTTTACCCACCGAGTCTCCATCAGTGTCCAGTCAACAGGCCTCAGCAGAAACGGATGATGATATCAAAGCCAAGCAGAAGGAGAAGGTAAAGACTCAACCTATTTTAAACCTTAGTGTAGGTTCAGTGTGGAAATGTAGTACCACCAACTGATAAACATGTCTGGGAACTTGTAGAGTAGACTTAACTTATTAACCATTTGCATTTCTGTTGTAAAAAAGTAGTTGCCTGCCAAAGTAGTAAAAGGAGCCGGTGAATTTGGTGACTATCACTGACCAGATCCTGTGGCCAATGAACAGAAAGAAAGTTACTTTTCTTCACTGTGTAGTAGGGATGGGCGCGAGTACTCGGGTACTCGAACACTCGTTCATAACGTCAGTACTCGATGAACGTTTCTGCTGTTCGGGTACTCGCCCCACTCCCCCACCCTTTAAAAATGGTCTAGATTCTAAGATCTACGCACGCATCGTCATGTGGATCTGGCAGCATGAACTGCACGGGCGTCAAATCAGCCAGAATGTACAAGTACGTCATCCAAAACTTTCAAAATAAAACGCTTATTGTAACGTAAGTTTGCTGCTTCATTCGTTGAAATACCTTTTCTCCTCCAACGTGCATCAATAAGCTATTTACTTTTGTTTAAGTAACATTATTTTGAAAGTTTTAACCGGAAGTTTTCCAGCTCATCCCGAAAATGGTGGCTGGAGATATTCTCCCGAATGAGACGCACGCTTCTTCATAGCGCACGCCCGATAAAACTCATTCAAAACTTTGCACTGGTTTACTGACTACACTGTCGTTTCCCATAACGTTAGTCACAAGAAATGTGGAGAAAGAATAACTTTTTGGGAGACAATTGCTTCATGGTGATCACTATTCAGCTGCAGCTGTAACGTTAATCACACTGGTCAGTTTTCACGTTTTGGCAGAATACCGGACCTTGTAATCCGTGGATTTACGTTAGTGTAACAGTGATCATAAAGTAAAATGGATGATACTGGACAATAACCTGACATTGCTGGACAATGGACATGTATTGGAAAGGCCTTCGCTTGTTTCACAACTTGTCTGCTCCAAAGCGCTAATGCCATCCATCCAACGATCGGAGATACTGTCTGAGGTAGACTTGAGATGTTAGCTTAGCGTCACCTAATATCACAGTCAGTCCACATGCTCAAGGTAGCGCTTTTTCCATGCAAAAATGCAAACGTTAAGTGTGAACAGCCCCATACACAGCAGATTACCCCTGCTCAGTCATCATTACCATAGTAATCACACAGACCCCCCCCCCCCCCCCCGCGCGCGAGTATTCGAGCACTCGTTCATAATAGAAGGGGAGTACTCGAGTATTTAAATTGCTTAAAATGCCCATCCCTACTACTGTGTAGGATACCTGAGTGTTTTATACTGGTTATAATACTCTGTAGATCATACCATATTCGTTGATTTTGTATTTGAAGAATTCTGCTTGGCATTTCTAACTTTTTCAGACATCCAAATATGTTTGTATTCTGACCCGCATGAAGCACAAGTTAAGAAAAGTGTCATCTAATTAGAACCTTGTCGTGGAAACCTTAAAAATCACTGTAGACCAACATGTTCCAGCTCCATGGATTGAAGCCATTACTGTGTGTGTGTGTGTGTGTGTCTCTGTGTATGTTGCAGTTGGAACAGTATGACCGGCGGATTTTGGAGAAGAGGCAGCAGCAGTATGAGCAGATGCAAGCCCGCAGGAAAGAGAGAAAGAAGGCCACAGCTCCGATCCCACCAGGTATACTTTGGATTAATTTAGCCAGACACTACGCCCTAGCATCAAGCACCCAGTTTGAATTATAGGGATGTCCGAGACCAGTACTGAGTAGGGTTACGTTCTTGTCAACTAAATATTTCTGCTAGTACTTGAAAGACAGAATTTCATTGTAACATTAACACTTTAAAAGTTGCATGTGTTTTTATATTGACAGGCTGAAGACTAAAGATAATCGGTTTGTTTTAATTATCTGTGTCTAGAGACAGGTGCTTTTAGCCAGGTAAATTAGAGGACAGTCCAGGACAGTTATCCAGGCTCTGAAAAGAGCAGCTCAGAGATTGTTCATTAGCCATTTCCACAGCAGGACCTCCTGCGTTAGTAAGGCCTAATTGAGCTCAGTTAGGCCATGCAGTGGTGGCCAGGCCTAGGCCTAGGGTCAGGGCTAGGCCTAGGGTCAAGGCTAGGCCTGCAATGTTAGTGGACAATTTTCTCCACAAAGCCAACAACTGTGCCTTAACCAAGCACAGTGGTCCATCCAACTATCAAGAAAAGAAGACTTCTGCAAACCCGACGCCACTAAGTAAATCTTTACTCCTCTTCATGTAGTGATCATTCACAAGCAGTTTTTTTGGTTTAATAATCTACTTAAAAGGGGGCTCACTTTATAACAATATACTGAGTACGTAAGGTTAAGAGTCAGTGTTTCGAAATAGTCAATCTAGGCAGCCTGATATTTTAAAAGTATTTTCAGCTTATTTACAGTTACACTCAGTGGCCACTATAATAGGTACACCTGCTAAAGTCAAGGTTCAGTTACCGTTTGTTAGAAGCAGGCTTAGAAGCTAATGTTAGGGACTTAAGGGAAGGGGTAGGCAAATAGAGATGCAAATAGCAGCTCAGTGCAACAGGGATGTGCAGAAGAGAATCTCAGAACCACGACTCATTGAACCCGGAAATTGATGGGGTGCAGCAGAAGACCACTTCAGTCAGTTCAGAACATGGAAGATGGAGGTACAGTGGGCATATGATCAGCAGAAACTGGACAGCTGAAGATCAAACAAATCCCGTGTTCTTTCCCAGTGTGTTCATGGATCCATCCTGCCTACAGGCTGCTGATGCTGGTGTGACAGTGTAATCATCAGCATCTGTCTAGAGTCCTCTTTCCAGGCACCACTGGGTTGGACTGAATCCTCACTTTGGCTTTCCTCCACCGGCGACAGTCCATGGCCACCTCTTGGTGCTCGATGCTGGGCACTCTCATGTCAGCCATCATGGTCATCTGCCACGTCTTCTTTGGCCGGCAAATGACTCTTGTTCACCGACATTACTTTATTCCCCCAGTCACTTGCTTCCTTCAGTACAACAGGTCCGTACCATCCCAGTCAGCCTCTCCTCACCACATCTGAGTGGCGAATGTTTTCTTGAAATTACATCAGGAGATTTAGTATACGGTAAATGAAGCATAATTTGAACACCACAACTATGTATATAAACCTAAATATTGTTGCTGACCAGCCACACACATTTTCAAATGGAAACTTAGTGCAGAATAAAGATAGTTGACATGGGTTTCCTCAAATGGCGGGTACCATCCCCACATCTCAAACCAACAGAGACCTTTAGGATCAGGTGGAACGGGATGTTTGCAGCACAAATGTGCCGCCAAAAAACCTTCAAGAAAAGGGCCTCCTACCCGGTACTAGCTAGGTGTAACTTAAAATGAAAGGTCACTGAGTGTATATAGGCTACAGCTAGCTGTAACTGCCATTGATGCCATTGTTAATTTTGGCTTTAAGCTAGTGTTCCTTCAGAATGACTGTCCAGGATAGAGATGTCATCTCAGACCTGCTGCCTTTGAAATAAAGCTAGAGAGCCATTTCAACTGTCCAGGAACAAGACTGTGGGATGAAGATCAAGAAAGGACAAACTCATCTCGCGGCTCAGTCTGTACTACGGTCTGTAGTACTAAGTCGTAGCACTAAGTATGTAGTACTAAGTCTGTACTACTCATTTCTACTTACGGTTGGCTAGCAGCTCTCTCATGTTGGCTAGTTAGATAGCAGTCAGTCTCTATACTAAAGATATTTAGATCGTGCTTGTACAGCTTGAGGCTGATTTCACACATGGACTAGTCTAGTCCGGGACTAAATAAGCCTTTTAAACAAGACTAGGTCAAAATGGCATTCACCGACATAGCTTAAAATAATCGTAGCCTTAGTCTAGTCAGGATGGCCTTGATCTAAATACTTTAGGGTTGTAGTGTTGATAGAGCAGGGTTTCCCCCAGAACACTTGTTGGACATTTATTCAAAATACATAAAAAAAAAATCAACAACTATTTAAATTTTGCAGCATAGCTACATACAAAGAATTGGATAACAATGTGAAGTCTTGGAATGCAGTGTTTTGAACAATAACAAAATAAATTAAACCATTTTAATTTTTGCACTCAGGGCTTCTTTCAAGGTTTTATTTGTATTAATGTATTGGGTGTTTTTTTAAGATTTTTTTTAAACTACAGTTACAGTGCAGCAACTGGGTTGGAAAGTTCACCAGTGACATCTGTTTGTTGAAACGTGAACGCTCTCGGAAAACAAGCAAGTCTGAGCTCAGTGTTCTTTAACCTCATTGTGCGTAGAGTGACGTTCACAAGCGAGCTGTGTGACATTTATGGATAATGTCAAGGATGAAAGATAAAAGCCAAAACATCTTAGAGGTTGAAAAGACTAGCGGCAACTAGAGGCCGACTGATGCGTCTGCTGTGTCGGGGCCAAAAAGCTGCACCTGAACACTGCAAACAGGACAGCCGACAGAAAACATTCTGCGCCTGTGTGAGACCTGATTCATGAAACAAAGCAGTGTTTACTGTACTTGCCATGTCGCTCACTTGAACGGTTTCCTAATATAGCTACTCCTAATGGAGAATATGTCTGATAAAAAGTTGCAAATGGCACTGGCGTATATTAGCCCTTGTCTTTTCTTTTGCTTGTGGAAGAAAGGAAGAGGCGGAGGTGGAAAAATAAGGACAAACCACACTAAGTGGGTGATAATATGCAGCAAGAGGCTCAGGGGACTTTCTCGCCCGTTGTGAAAATATCCATGGATTGGAATTATTGGATGAGATATAAAGTAGGAAAATGCACTGCTCCTGCCCTGCTTAAGCCCCGACAAAGCAGACTAGAGCCAACGTTGCGGGACACACAGCAAATGAATGATGTGAGGTTCACGAACGATCCGAGCCTATTGAATGGCTCTTTGCTACGAACGAAGGGAACAGAGTCCTACTTGAGAGCCGTTCATTTTATCATCGTGCCCCAATTTCACTGCCTGCGCTCCCCACGACTACTCCCCACCACACACACAGGGTAGACCCCCCACCCCCTCCCTCCCCCCGCTAGTCCGCTGAGCAGGGAGGATAGGTGCACTTGTTAATTGCTACCGGGGCAGGCAGTAACTGGCCTGGGTGGGCGGACTCAGTTTAATATCAAAACAGGCTACGCCGTGGAGTGCATCTGCCGACAACCGGGTCATTATTGACAGATGATGAAGTCGTGTGAGCTAGCTTGTCAAAGGTCCGTTTGTACCTATTTGATGCACTTTGTCTTTGGCTAAGTGTTTAGACAAATTGCTCGTGTTTCCACCGTTGCTAGTGAACGATTTATCGCACTTATGACAATGTGAATTGTCAGCGTCAACTCGAGTCAAGTACAAGCAGACTTTTGATCGCTCCGTTCTTTCTTAACGTGTTGCGGTGTCTCCTCGGCTCAGCTGCCTGCCGGCTTCATTGTGTGTAGTGTGTGCATGTGTGTAGTGTGTGCATGTGTGTGTGCTGCCCGCCCCGCCCCTCTCTCCTCTCAGTCAGGCTCGGCTCCTCGCTGGCAGCTGCTGCCTGTCTCTCCTCTGAGAGAGAGAGAAAGCAACACGGAAAAGAAAAGAGGATCTCTTTTCTCGTTTGGAAAGCGCAAAAAACACATCATAGGCATGTCTTACGGAGTTGGTGCGATAAAATGTGCAAAACAACGTTTATGTAGCAAATAAATAGGAAATCAATTTTCTTAATTTCTCCAGTACCGATAAGAGAACCGTTAACGTGAAAGCTTATTGATCCTCCGGTATCTCGAAATCCGGCCCCGGGGCCCGTTTGGTCCCGGGTCTCGGTACCCATCCCTATTTGGTACGTAGTTGTACTTGGACGGAAAAGTTTGGGAACCCCTGTTCTAACGGCATTACCGAGGACAGGGTGCTCTGCTGCACCGAGCCGCCCCACTGTGACTGTAGTTTAGAAAACATCTTCAAAATGCATTAAAAAAATCCTCCGCGGGCCGCCGGGCTTGCAATACACTGGCGGAAACCCTGTAGAGAATGTTAAGGGCTAGTCCAGGACGCGTGTATAGTTTTTACAACCCAGTTTAGGTTTACAGTAACCACGCCCACCCGCATGACACGACCGGAAGAAGCGCAATGGCACTATGCTAGCTTAGCAAGCTAGCAAAACGCTCACCTAAAAAGTTATTTATTAACCGAATCTTTGCCCTAACCGCAAGATTTAACCTTCAGAAAACTTCACGGCAATTGTAACTTCAAACATATGATTTGTTCGCCTTTTTGTGATCATTCACTTACACATAGTTTTTTATACCCTTCTACTGCAATCCGACTGCAGTCAAACCAGCAAACTAGGCATTGTGTTATTTTGCGGTGTGTTTATACAGTTGATTGTCGCAAAATCCAAATGCAGCATCATGTTATGGTCATTGACTTGTTATTTTTCTCAGATTACATCACCGTTTAAAAATTGTAATTGCATTGCTTTCATAGTAATGTTAAATCGCCCCCAATATACTACTACTATAGAATCAGAGATTTACTTTTAAAAGAAGAAAAAATAATGTTAATGTTAATATCTGTTTTACTACTTAAATAATGTCATATTATATGCATAAAGTGATATATATATCCGCGTAATTTATGTCATATTATGCATAAAGTGTTTATATCCGCTCTGCTGCATAACGGGTGATCTTCATTCATCTTTCCCAATTATTTTCCAAGCTTGGTGGCTTGCGTGGCAACAGGCGGAAGTGACGTAACACAAGTGGGCGTGGTTTCACCTAAACTGGGCTGTGAAATGTATACACGCGTCCAGGACTACATAACCACTAAGAAGAGGGCAACAAGTGTAAATACAGATTAGTCCTAGAAGCTTGTCTACGTGAATAGGAGTGTTTTCTCCAAATGATTTGGATTTATGTAAGTGGTACACATGTATGCTGTTAAGGTGTCATTTCAGTTTTCTAATTATTTCTTAGACAACTCAGCTCATTCCAAAGAAACAACAAAAATGCTTACCTTTTATAAAGAAGAAACTAGGTGTATGTGATTGTTTTATTATTGATCTTATTCATGGACTCCATCTGTATTGAGCTGAAATATGAGCCATGTTCATGAAAGCCATGTAAACGTTTAATGTTGGCTGTTGCAGATTATCGTCTTCTCCTGCATAACCTGTTTAGTGCAGCTTGCTCTCTTGTTTAGCCAGGATTCATTTACTGAGTTAATTTCATATACACATTTACATTTTTTAGAATGTTTACAGGAATTGTCCGTTACACATCCAAGGCATTGGTTATTTTGCTTTAGATAGACTTGGATGACTCTTTGAGCTAGATTTTAATAACTTTATTCAGTGTAAGTCATTTTGTTTTGTCATGTTTGTATTGTACGGCACCCCTAGGTTGCTGATGCCTGCTGTAGCATCAAGTATTTCACCTTTTTTAATAACATATCTAAAATGAATCCCAATGCTCCAGACTATTTGAGTCTCTCTTTAATAGAGCCCGACCGATATATCAGTCCACCGATATTATCGATATATCGGTATCGGCCGATATTGCCGAAATTTCTTTAGTTAGTTTATAGACAGCATGTTGTGTATATTTGATCTTTTTTCTTAACTCAAGTTATATTTTATATTTGTTCTAATGTGTTTTTCTACTTCTAGTTATTTATAATTATTAAATTCCCAGTTCAGTTGACTGTTTCATTGCATTGATGTAATTTTGGACAATAGTTTATTGATAAGCTGTAAAATATCCTGCATACATTACATATCTCAAGTCATATCTTTGTCAAGTATTTGATATTTGAGGCATCATTACAAAAAATATATATATAATGTGTATATATAATATAAGAATATCGGCCGATATATCGATATCGGAATTGTTTTACTCCCTAATATCAGCATCGGCATCGGCCTCAAAAATCCAGGATCGGTCGGGCTCTACTCTTTAAGTCCTAATGAAGTTCCCCAGGGAATTTGAATCCAACGTCCAAGTCACCAAGGTTATGTACATGTCAGGTTTCAAACCCATAATACTCGAGTCTGAGTCACCAGCTGATATCTGTGACCTAATCTGCTGGATATTAAATGTTAGCTCTACTGTTAGCTAACATGATGTTAGCTAGCTAGTTCATACACTTTACGGTGCATCCTCGACAGACGGACTAGCGATGTTCTCCATTCCAGTCAGTGTGCTCAGCGGTCTACTACATGCAGGCCAATACTGTGAACCATCACAAATTTAGGGTAACTGAAAAGATGTGGACCTATGTCTAAAGCTGGTATTATACTTTCCAATTCCGTGAAGGTCCACGCGATGTAAATTTTGTCTTCAGAGGGTGTATGGGTAGGCTCTGTCCGGACATTAGTGTACCTCCCACTGTACCAACCATTGTGACTGTGCGGCCACTAAGCTACAAGGGTGCGACTGCGCATGCGTTGGAAAATTTGAAGAGGCTGTGCGAAGAGGTCCGTCGATACCTGCATCTCTACAATTTGTCTTAAAAACACTATAAAGGCAACATAGTGCATTGTTATCATAGTGCGCATGTGCAGAATACGTCAAGATGCCACAGAATACGCCGGACGCTGTAGAATACATCAGACTCTGATCTACTGCGCATGTGTGGAACGTGTCCTCCAAGAGGACTCCAGAAAGTAGTATAAACAGAACTACTACGTGTCTGTGGTGTCCCCATCTGTCAGTGTACGCATCCGTTCGGGATCGGAGGCTTTTTTTAATCAAGTCTCGAAGTTCAAGTCTAAGTCTGCGTTGAGTCAGGAGTTCAAAATTGGGACTCGAGTTCAACTCAAGTCTCAGTCTAGGACTCATAGATCGTTTTTTTTAGCTAGGGTAAAGATCCATGTGATCTTTTTGCCATGATCGTCCCACATCTATCTGTAACGTGTAATTGTCAGATTCCAGGGTGACTCTGGTCCATTTTTTAGATTGCTTGCTTTCTGAATCTGCACAAACATTTTAACTGCCGTTTTTTACGCAGTTAGTCAGGATGTGAACATAATAATGCTTCCCGCTGCAGTTCAATCACCCAAATGGAAGTAGGTCATCCTTCACTCTTCTCACTGCTTTAGTTCATTAGATTGCTCATTCTCACACAGCAAGCCCCATTTGCGTAGTAAAATATGCCGGCCCAGGTAATAGCCAGGATCAGTAGTAGATGTATAACCGTGCTACTTGGGTAATGCTGAGGTCCAGTATGGAGTCTGGGAACAGAAATGGAAATGTCCAAATGTCACCGTTCACTGGTGATGCTACACTGACTAAGTTTACATGGACTGCAATACTCTATACCACACATGGGCAACATACGGCCCGCAGGCCGTATGTGGCCCACGATGGAATTGCAGTGCACCTGAACACAACATGCAAGATACCCGTTGAATAAGTGTCCAAATGTTCATGTCATTCTGGCCAATACTCTTCTGTTATAGCATTTCAGTCTGGAATATGGAATATCTTTCAATAATCTTTATGACTAAAAGGCTAAAAGTAATCTCATGTGTAAGAAATTACTGTTCTACATTGAAGTAGAAATTTAAATAATTAACTTGTTGGTTTTGGATTTATTTAGCTTCAAGAGTGCATTTTTGTTCGTGTGACCCTCAATACAGGCTTTGAGAATCCCGGCCACTTACTGATACTTAATGCTTAAATTAACACACTCATATTCTGGTTTATTTCAAGAAAAACATTTTGGATAGTGGAAATTCAAAGTGGCTGGTAACTTTAAAATCTAGCAGCCATATGGCAGGTGGTGAAAAAAGTTAACATAGGAGTGAGTGAGAAAAGGATCAAATATTGGTGGTTAAGAATGAATAATGACATCACAACTGTTAATTTAAAATTAGTTATTCCTCTAAAACTGGCTTCAAATGCCCCAAATTCTTCGCGCTGGTACCGTTCAGCCCTCGGCAAAATCTGGTAGCGAGGACATTTTTTTGTGGCCCTCTCTATCATCAAAGTTGCCCATCCATGGGTTACGGCATGACAATATTTGTTCGGCCCCCGGCAACAATCTGGATTTCTCATGTGGCCCCCATGAAAAATAGTTGCCCACCCCTGCTCTATACTGTATATAGATATATAGATATTAACCTCATTCAGACAATACTCTGATTACGACACTGCCATGTAAACAGCATGTTCTGATTACCTTAACCTGAATAAGGTCATGGTCAGAGTAAGCAATAGTTGAATTAAGACGTGGAGTATTTCCGATCTTAGTCGCATTATTGTAAACGTGTACACCTATGACATCCTATCGGAGTTTTGCAGCATTTTGCGACACGTACAGCAGCCCAACTGCTTGACGAAGCATGCTCTAGCTTCCAGCGAGTGTTGCGAACATGTTTACAGAAGAAAAGAGGTTGGTGACCAGTAAAAAGAAGTCTCAACATGTTGTCCCTAACACGGTAGAGTATACCGCATACTCAATCCACAAGAAAAAACGTAGGTGCAAGGCACACAAAAAAGTAGCACTCAATATCAGCTGAGGAAGCTTTTGGCTGAAACGTGTACATTGTGGTCTGACCCACATTTACTTTAAAAAACTGAAAGGATAATGAGAGTGCTGGCCCGTTTTCTTTTTTCGTAACAGTAGAAAATGGTAGAAACATGACGGAAGAAAAGATGACTACCAGCAATAAAAAGAAGTCCCAACATGTCCCTAACACGGTAGAAACATCACAGAAAGGCTTTCAAGTTAAACTCCAGAGGGAAACAAGTCATTAATAGGACTGTGCTCTGTTAATGGAAATCACAATAGATTTTTGTTTTTTTAGAACAAGGTCAATCGTCGGATTATTGCAGTCCATGTAAACATAGTCATAGTAGGATCCTGAATCACCTCACTGATTGCCAAGATAAGCTGTAGTTTTTACTGCAGGGCTGAAAACTGCATTTTAGACACTTTGACCAGCTGATTTCATATTTTGAATGGGAAAATAAATGTAACGCTGGTTGGTCAGCTCTCAAAGCTACAGAAGTTTAAGGCACAGTGTTTGGTCAAAACTTTTCACGCCCTGTTGAACAAAATTATTTAGATATTTAAAATGTAATTCCATGTTCCTTCTCTAAACTACATACTATGGCCTGAATGTATTACAGTTTAGACAAAAATGAACTTGTTAGAATAAGGTACAGTAGAAGACTAGATTATTATTATGTTTTAATGTATTATTACTATTATTATAGTTATTATTGTTGGCATTTGTATTGCAATCATGTTGGAACTGTGTCTATGTACAGCTAGTATTGATGAGGTTTGTAGATAATTAAAGATAATTAATTGTAAATATTTTTATTTCAGGGCTCAAATCTCCTTTTGATTTGAAAATGTTTTAACGTAAATATATAGAAGAAAGAGATATAGAATAATATAGATGAAAGACAGAAGAAATATGTATAAGTTTTGATCTCGGCATATTGCACAGTGGGACTCTCTCTGGTCCTGGATTAAAAAACATAGTTGTGTTGCGTTTTAAGGTGGAATAATGTTTTAAGGTGGAATAATGTCTTGGCGATCAAGGTAGGTGATCATCTTGATCCCTTCACTGCGTTATTGAATCGGACTGAGTTTTCAGGTAACTCTATTGGGTTACAAGTTCATCTCTAAAGTCCAAAAACTGTTGAATATAATTTTTTGAAAATACTCGCATAGACGTGTTAACCATGAACTTTTTTCTATGCAGTACTTGAAATATTCATTATGCTCTTTTTAATTCTGGAATATTATTTCTTGTCATCACCATGCCTGCTCTGTAAGTTTTATCTGTCAACATACAAACTCTAAAGCAGCATCAACCTGGATGTTTGACTGGTTTAATACTCGTTAACTTACCTACTGTGATCATTTTAGTCAATTACATCTTAGAAGATTCATTACAGTAACTAGATAGCTAGATACATGCATCAAATTTCAAAATATAAACCCGTCTTCAACATATGTTTGAGGTAAATTGCTCAGAGAATGCTCCAGAGTTTATGGTATGATGGCGGCATTAAGGAAGAGCTACAACCATGTTGAGTGGTAAATTTCACACAGGACTCTGTCTTTATTTGGTGCTGCTAGCCTGAACAGAAACTTAGTCAATGTTTCAGGAACCTGATGCGTTTCCCTACATCCAATGAAATGGTTTCCTGGACCGCGGTACGAGATATTTAGGGATCAACTAAAGCAGATGAATCCCCTCGAGGCTTTCTGACTTAAAAATGTGTTCTGTTGACTTTCTAGGCAAGCCGATCAGCAGCGAGCCCAAGAACGTTTGGATCTGCGGTCACTCCCTGGTGTACTGGGCGGAGTCCAGGGCCAAGTCTCCAGAGGTAGGTATGCAGCTGGGCATGGACCCCAGCCGTGTGGTGGTCTCCTGGAAGGGGGTGCAGGGCATGACCTGGCCCCAGCTCCTGCCCCAGCTGCACCAGCTGAAGGTCAAATGGCCCAACCCCGACGTGCTCATCATGCACCTGGGTGGAAACGACCTGAGCACCGACAGTCCCACGGACCTGCTGGCCTCCGTCAGGAAGGACCTGACCTCCATGCGGAGCATCTTTCCACAGTGCCTCCTGGTGTGGTCCAACATCCTGCCTCGCCGTGTGTGGAGGCACTCCACCGACAGCCACGAGGTTGACCTGGTCCGCACCACAGTGAACCGCAGGATCCAGAACATCATTGGCGAGCTGGGCGGCACCGCTCTGACCCACGACAACATCCGTTGTGGCTCCAACACCGGCCTTTACCGGGCCGACGGGGTCCACCTGTCACCCAAAGGCATCGACGTGTTCAACCTCAACCTGCAAGATTTCCTAGAGAAGTGGGAGATGGAGGTGAATAAGGCTTCCGAGCCCAGTTAAGAGCCGTCTTAACACTTATGAGATTTTTTCTTGTTTTGTGTTTTTACTTTTTTATTTCTCATAATACCCTAGTAGTTGCATTGGTGGGGAAAAACAGCAGTTACTTTACTCACAATGATAAAATTCCACCTAAAGAGCATCCAATTTTGTTGTAATAAATTTAGTACTGTGTGTACTGCGTTATAGTGTAATAGTACTGCAGTCATGGTGGTGGTTTTAGCTTATCATGTAGAAACCTTCAGCTGTTTGTCTGACTGGAAACAATAAATTGGATATCAAATACTCTGCTGTCAATCTCATTCATCACTTTAATAAACCAGATGTAGTTATGTTCAAAGATGAAGCCAATATATTTGGGATTTATATTTGGGTAAAATCAACAATTTTGTTAACTTGAACTAGTTAATCTGAGGGAAAATGCATGGTAATGGGAGCAATGTAGCATAGTTGAAGATATATTGCACAGAACAAATTATTGCTATTGAATGCGGGTTCAAATAGAGGAGCAGTTACAGTGGTTAATACAAAATCCCATTATTGAGGTAGGATCAGTAATAAACGGTTATAGTGACCTACAATGGACTGCTGGCGGACTCTGGTGGACAATAACCACAGGTGTGGCCTGAGGTAGCTCGCAAGGCATTAATGGGATACAAGGATGGTGCTGCCATCCTTGTATCCCATGTACATGTCCAGTATAATCCATACTGCATTTATGATCACTGTTCCACTGACAGAAATGCATTTTTACAATGCGAAACAAACGATCTTCACTGCTCCCCATCTTGTCCTATGGAAACCAGACGGCGTCTCCAGTCTAACACGTTGATTCCATCCATACAGTCCGTAGCATCAAACAATGCAGTATTCATACTTGAAACATGTTATGTAGAGAAACAAAGCATAACACTGTTTGGCATGGGGCAAAGTAGCCTACTCCATACAATCTCTCCTGTTGTCTGTCTGCTTAACCAGACTGACTTCCGCCAATAACACATAGCCTACTGCCCACGTCAAAGTACGCGGCTACTATTTGGGACCGGCGTTTATTTACCAAAACATGTAGCCAGACCCGGCGTCTATTAGTATTTGGGACTCGGCTTTTCTTTGAAGTTTTACGGTATATAGAAAAGAGTGAAAAAGACAAAAGATAAAGGACGAGCTCTACAGGCTGTTTGCCTCAAACATTGTGATGACTCATCGACATTGGTGTCTAGGTGTGGGAGTGACGGTGTGTAGGCATCGGTAACTACACGCTGGTGATGTGTGGGAGTGACGGTGTGTAGGCATCGGTAACTACACGCTGGTGATGCGTTCCAATGCGGAAGCAAGAAACGGAGAGCCATCATCTCGCCATGAGTCGCCATCCAAACAATTGAGAGGCAAAGTGGAACGTCACTTCCTGCTTTACCAGAGATTTTCATCCGCAATTTATTTTCCCATAGACATTTTGTAAAATGCGTATAAAATAATTTTACTTCATCGAACCAAACGGTTCAGCTAACTCTATAATCGGGAGAGACCATAGAACATTTCACTCGGACCAAAACAAAACAGAAAAAATCTTTAAACCCACATTTTTTTTAACGTTTTGGTCCCAGTGAAATGTTATGCGATCTCTCCTGTTTCTAAACATATCTACCGTTTGGTTTGAACCAGTAAAACTATTTTTATAAGCATTTTACGAAATGTGTATGGGAAAATAAATGGCGGATGAAAATCTCTGCTACAGTGCTGAAGCAGGAAGTAGGCGGTCACTTTGCCTCTCTATTGCACTCCTGAAAAAGAGAGTAGCTCCTCGAAGTTGGCCAGTGCTGTGGCTGATGCCTGGGATTCTGGAAAACACTGGGGATTTTATTTAGAAAGTTATGACCAGAAGCGGTGTATTTAACTCTGGCTGGTTTGACACTGCCTGCATACAGTCTCCTAATGAGAAGCACACAAAATGTTGGTACTAATTGCCATTTTCATTTGCTGTTAAATGAAAATGTAATGATTGTCAGTGAGGACATGCAAATGTGTGTCAAGTTTATTTGTATAGCCCTAATTAATGTCTCAGAGGACTTCACAGAGAATATGTCTAGCTAAATCTAGCTGTCGTGTACACTATTTAGACCAGTGCATCTCAAACATTTCCACATCAAGGGGCCCTAAACTAACACAAAGTAGACCACGGACCCCCATTTGATCATCTCATAGGAATTGTGCTTTTAGATGTTTTATTACAGAAAGTGTACGAAACCCATGACCAAAACAACAGTCATACATTCTGTCATTGTGTTACTTATGGATGAAATTATAGTGAAAATAAAGTATTCCCCTTTTTGCTGGGGACCCCCTGGAACCCCTTCAAGGACCTCTTGTGGTTTCCTTTAACACTTTCCTCGCCAGGGTTTCTGACCATTTTCACTAATCTTCCAAGACCCACAGAATATTTTCTTCTATGACTATGGTATATGTAAACACCGAATATCTCAAAAGAAAGAAGAGTTCATAGAAAAAAAAAAGTTTGTTTCAGCTTTCATCCTCTAGTTATTGACACTTGAATGTAGGTAGTTTTCACAGAGAAAGCAGCACGTTGTACCAGCGGAGTGAGGGAGATATTCACCCCGCACTCAGAGAGGGGATGTGCGGGTCACACTTTCATTCGGAGAGGGTGCTTCTGTAGCTCGAGGTCTGGAGGTAGATTTGACGGCTGGAATTTACACTATGTGAGTGCTCACAAACTGGATTACTAATCTACTTGACAGGTTGTTAAAAACAATTTAAATTCAGCATTGTGTTCTCTACCCATCGAACAACTGCTTCTCATTCACTGTTAGAAAGAAACTTGCTCTACAATTCATTCTACCAATATTGGATTATGCTGATGTATAGGCTGCATCCAAAGCAAATCTTTCCCTTAATGTAATTTATAATAGATTATGCAGATTTGTTCTTGGCTGTCCTTTGACAACTCACCACTGTACAATGTATGAAACTCAACTTGCCCTCTCCCATCATAAGAAAACAGTGCCAGTTTATTTTTAATGTATATATTTCAATTACCATGGAAGGGGTGAGATTTATACACACATCACGTAGGTACAAGGCTATAGCAGTGAATTCTGTATCAATGCAAAGAAGTAGAGCCTGCACACTTACTCCAAGCCACGTAGTTTAATGAGGAAAACAAAGTGGCAGCTTTTTGATCCTACATTGGATCTTCGTCAAGGTCAGAAATGTATGTCTATATTTCAATTACCCCCACTATATAAAGCAGTCTTTGGTACCCTTCTCCTCTATCAATTGAGACACTTTACACATCTTTTTTTTCTGTTACTGCAGTCTGTAAGTCAATAGCTAAGAAAGCCTCGCTGCCTGATTGGAATGATCTACCGTACCTGTAAATATTTGTTTCATATCATGTTTTCACCTCTTCACAAATGCTCTGTCGTCTTATCATAGGACCAGTTGTGCATGTCCACAATAACATCGGTGCTACGACTTAATTACTTTAATCCTAAATCAAAACTTTAATCACTATCACTGAGATGAATATGCTAATACCCGATACCTAATATATGAATGAATGTATGTTTTCCTGTTTTTGTATGTCCTATTATTTGATATTTAATTTGTTGTTTTTCGTCACACTTAGTCTTTTTATGTTATTTTGTTGAATGTTTTGTCTTATTGTGTCTATATTATATATTGTATTGTCATGAAGACCCCCTTAAAAACGAGATGCTTGATCTCAAGGAGTTATTCCTAATAAAAGAATTTCAAACTTTAAAGGGCACCCGATCCAGAGAATCACCCTATAAGGTTGGTGGGCCTCTGGGTTGAGCTAAACAGAAGTCATTGACAGAGGTGTTTGGAGGAAGTGGTTTGCTGTCAGATGTTGGTGAGCTTCCCTGCTTCCTCCCCGCCGACCAGGTGAGATTTCTCTTTGCAGGTTCAGCAGCCAGGAGGACGGAACCTACTCTATATTACAGTGGTTCTACTCTATAATACAGTGGTTCTACTCTATATTACAGTGGTTCTACTCTATATTACAGTGCCCCCCCCCCCCCCCCCCCCCGGGTTCTAGGCCTACATCTCTCAGCATTAAAAAGAGGGGGGAAAGGGGATACAGTTAGGCTACTTGTTAAGACAGGACATTGTACGACATTGCTGAAGATCAAATTCTTTAAACCCCTATACTTGTTACTTGACTTTATTGGTTTATTTGGTCAGGACAGTACACATTGATGAACAGTTACCTATACAGAGTCATCTACTGTATATGACCACAGTAAATATGTGGGATTTAGCTAAAAGCTCATTTGCATCCGTAGTCCTCAGGACATACAAACATAGAAGATAAAGACATCTAAACAGAATACAGTAGGAAGAAGAGAAAAAAGGCCACTAGAAACAATGTGGCCCAATGGACATAATTGTGCGTTAAAAGCTAAAGTGCACGGGATAAAAGTGCAAAATTACAAAATAAAGTGCAAGGGTAGACACATGAGGGCTGAGATAGTTATGGTTGCAGTGTTCATTTATTTTTGAGCCATTCCTTGAGGTTTATTTTGAAGGTTGGATATGTGGGGCATTCCCTTATTGCAACTGGGATAGTAACTGTTCCAGATTTTTCCACCAGTGACAGATAGGACATTGTTACCGAAGGCACGGTGCGCCTGCGGGGAATCTCAGTCTCCTCTCTGGCAAGCCCTGGTGGTCATGCCTTCTACAGGTAGGGGAGAGTGGGGTGAGTTGTGCCACCCCTTGTATCTAGAAAACCATAGAAGAAATTGGTCATGTGACCACACATTTTTGAAGAGGCATCCATTTTACTCACTCTGCAAAGAAGGGAGGCAGATGGCACAAGAGCGAAGCACATTTAAGTTCAAAAAACTGTTTTTTTGCCCCTCAAAGTAAATTTTTTATGATCAAGGTTTATTGATTGTTGTGTCTGAACAATTATAGACAAGCTTGAAAACATTTCACACATGTGTTAGTGTTTTAGTAAGCTACAATATGAGGCTATACTGTTAGCATGATGTTCGCTCCAAACCAGCTATATGATACAAGTTTGTTAAAATGGTGGGGATGGGGTGATTTGTGCCAAAAGGCCTGGGTTAAGTTGTGCCGGTGCAGTTGCAGTTGATTTAGTGAAATTTTATTTAATTTTGTTCTTAAATGTTTAAATAGACCTTGTTGAAGAATATTGCAGTATTGGCAAGTGTAGCCTGGCTCTGATAGTTTATTTTGTTCATTTTGAACATAATTTTTATTTCTGAAAATGTTAAATATGTAGGTCAACTGCTGCTACCGTTTAGCTTTGTTTAACCCCGTTATAAGTACACTGGACTTTAGTGTTATTTTTATTTTGTCTTGCTTTGATATAGCATTACAGTATTTCAATCATGAGAGACTCGTAATATAATTTTAACAAACTTTATTGAATCAGAATAGACAGTTTGAGTATGGCGTATGACTCCATGATGGGGGGATGTCCTATCTCATACAGCACTGACGCCCCTCTCTCATAAGCAAGAGGAGCGTCACATCATGGAGTCATACGCCATACTCAAACTGTCTATTCTGATTCAATAAAGTTTGTTAAAATTATATTACGAGTCTCTCATGATTGAAGTGTAGTCGCAGACTGTAGTTCAATCATGGAAGACCAAATAAGGCATTAATAGAGCACCCCATGCTGTCATAACCCAAATGACATCATAAATGACATCATAAATGACATCAGTTATGACATCATAAATGCCCTTCTCCCAAATGACATCAGTTATGACATCATAAATGACATCAGTTATGACATCATAAATGCCCTTCTCCTGGTACTATATAAAGCCCCATCACCACAGCTTAAATCACACTTGTGCAGTCATCACTCACCTTGTGTGAGCATCACGCATTCATCCAGCATCTCCAGAGCAAAAAGCTTCATCCCACCACCTCCCCAGATCACCACCAATGTCATGACTCCTGTTGGAAACAAATCCCCTTAGGGGGGGTGTCCTATCTCATACAGCACTGACGCCCCTCTCTCATAAGCAAGAGGAGCGTCACATCATGGAGTCATACGCCATACTATTCTGATTCAATAAAGTTTGTTAAAATTATATTAAGAGTCTCTCATGATTGAAGTGTAGTCGCAGACTGAAGTTCAATCATGGAAGACCAAATAAGGCATTAATAGAGCACCCCATGCTGTCATAACCCTCAGCCCAAATGACGTCACTAAATGACGTCACCATCTCCGACGTCACCTTCTCTATGACGTCACCGTTGCAGCGTGACGTCAGTTGCCCAAATGACGTCAGTTATGACATCATAAATGCCCTTCTCCCAGTACTATATAAGGCCCCCATCACCACAGCTTAAATCACACTCGTGCAGTCATCACTCACCTTGTGTCAGCATCACGCATCCATCCAGCATCTCCAGGCAAGAAGCTTCATCCCACCACCTCCCCCAGATCACCACCAATGTTATGACTCCCGTTGGAAACAGATCCCCTCAGGGGGGATGTCCTATCTCTTACAGCACCGACGCCCTCTCTCATAAGCAAGAGGAGCGTCACATCATGGAGTCATACGCGGCGTATGACTCCATGATGTGATGCTCCTCTTGCTTATGAGAGAGGGGCGTCAGTGCTGTATGAGATAGGACATCCCCCCTAAGGGGATTTGTTTCCAACAGGAGTCATGACATTGGTGGTGATCTGGGGAGGTGGTGGGATGAAGCTTTTTGCTCTGGAGATGCTGGATGAATGCGTGATGCTGACACAAGGTGAGTGATGACTGCACAAGTGTGATTTAAGCTGTGGTGATGGGGCTTTATATAGTACCAGGAGAAGGGCATTTATGATGTCATAACTGATGTCATTTATGATGTCATAACTGATGTCATTTGGGAGAAGGGCATTTATGATGTCATAACTGATGTCATTTATGATGTCATTTATGATGTCATTTGGGTTATGACAGCATGGGGTGCTCTATTAATGCCTTATTTGGTCTTCCATGATTGAACTACAGTCTGCGACTACACTTCAATCATGAGAGACTCGTAATATAATTTTAACAAACTTTATTGAATCAGAATAGACAGTTTGAGTATGGCGTATGACTCCATGATGTGACGCTCCTCTTGCTTATGAGAGAGGGGCGTCAGTGCTGTATGAGATAGGACATCCCCCAAAGGAATTTAAAGTTATTTCAGGAACTGGGAGAGTGAAAACGGGGGTCATGGAGCTCGCCTGGGGTATGCTTTAGTCAGGTCGTGGGCTGACGGGGGGAGAATTTAGGCATGTCGGGAGATGAGTGGCTGACCGGGGTTTTTTAAGGCAAAGCGGGGTTGCAAGGGCGTGGATGTGGATAGCCCGGGCATGGGCGCATTGATGAGGAAAAGGAGAGTTTGATCACCACCAACGAAGTGCTTGTTGCCTCTTTAGTCATGGAAGGAGGGATCTTTGGGCTGATAATATGGTGTCTTGCTCTGGTCGAATGAAAGATGCATAGGCGGATGAGGACCAGCGCCCCAGTTGTTGAAGGGAGGCGGAGGACGCCCCCTGCATGGCTGCTGATGTGGCTGCTCCGATCCTGAAGGAGTGACTGGAATAGTTCTCTGCAGGGATGTTGCATTTCTGGAGTGTGGTCTTGAAGTGAAGGATGAACCAGGATCCTGTCATGTGATGATGGGGAGAGATGAGGAAAAGGGGGCCAAGGGCTGATTGAGGTTTATGCAAATGCCGGAATGATGGGTTATGCAGATTGTCGGACATTGGCTGACTTGTCAGGACGTGGGCTGACTGAAGTTTAAGCAGGATGCAGGGATAATGGGTTGAGCAAGTTGTCAGGATGTGGACTGACTTCTCGGGACGTGGGCTGACAGGTTTAAGCAGAATGCAGAGATAATGGGTTGAGCAAATTGTCAGGACGGGGGCTGACTTGTCAGGACATGGGCTGACTGATGTTTAAGCAGAATGCAGGGATGATGGGTTGTGCAAATTGTCAGGACGTGGGCTGACTGAGGTTAAGCAATGGCGAGGACACTTATGGGGTTATATGCAAATTGCCCGGGCATGGGCACCAAACGGGGATTGGGAGAGAAGACCGCCACCAACGAAATGCATTAATACTTCCTACCAATCATGGAAGGAGGCATCTTTGGGCTGATGATATAGCAGCTTGCTCTGGATGGATGTAGGACGCATGGCTGATGAGGACAGCAGCCCAGTTGTTGAAGGGAGGACCCCCCCGGGAGGGGACCACCCCCCCCAAAAGAAAAAGGTCAGCGATGACCTGCATTTTTTAAGGTCAGTAATGACCAAGGTCGCAACAACCTGCATGAGCATAGCCAGCAATGGCTTAAAGATGCAATATTTAACCTTTAGCATTACGGTATATTATTATGGCATGAAAATGTCTAAAAATGAGTAGACATAATGTTATATTCTTTAGTTGTGCACTTACTTTATCCCAAATTGTATGAGGCAAAGATAGGCTTGATATTTTTCTCATAGTTTTCCTATCTATCCGTTCTATTCCTAATAGATGCACGTTCTGATTTGTGCATTTTGACATTTGGAATATTAAAGGTGGGCTGACCATTGTTAATAAGTACGTTTTCCCCTTGGATTTGACTTTAAGTTGCGTGTCTACAGTATGTCTATTATGGGCCTTTTTCATTTGTTTTGACAGTCGTGTACTGTCACTTCGGGAGAGTTGCACCCGCACCCTCGGCTGAGCTGTTGTACGGTGGACTTAGTTCAGTTGAGGCAGAGACTGGCTGTGGAGACACGCGGTTTTCGTGCCATGACCTTTTTGATTAGTTTTGACGTCCAGCGGGAGGGGGAGCAGTGAATGTGCTGCATCTGTAGAAAGTTTTAAGTCGTCGGCAGACGAGACGATTTCGTCGTAGAAAAATGAGATTCCGTTCCAATTTTCTAAGAGGTGTGCCCAGGGGGTATACTTTTGCTGAAGCCACTGTGCTGTGCCCGGCTATATGCTTTGCTGGAGCCACTGTGCTGTGACCAGGGAGGAGCTCTGCTGAAGCCACTGTGCTGTGACCGGGGATATGCTTTGCTGAAGCCACTGTGCTGTGACCAGGGAGGAGCTCTGCTGAAACCACTGTGCTGCGACCAGGGATATGCTTTGCTGAAGCCACTGTGCTGTGACCGGGGAGGAGCTCTGCTGAAGCCACTGAGCTGTGCCCAGGGATATGCTCTGCTGAGCCACTGCTGTGACCGGGATACAGTGTTGCCAGATGGCAAATGTTGAATTATCGTACCAGAGGGTCAAAATTATCGTTTTTGGAGTGAAATTATCGTACGCCCCCTCCCCAGCGCGCGTGCCTTCGGCGCGCCTATGTCGGGGGGCTGCGCTAATCACAGGCTACTTTTTGGACTTGCCATGATTTTTCAACACTGTGGTCTCAGCCTGCGTTGCAACAACAACAAAACACCCTGCATGTATTAGCTGCAAATATGTTTGTTTGAAGAGATGATTGTATAAACAGATAGAGTGATAGACGTAGGATTCGTCTAAGTGTCACGAAATGATGAGATTCTCGTACGTTTGGGGGATTTGGGGATTATTGATCGTACATCGTACAGAGGTCAAAATTATCGTACAGGTACGATAATTATCGTACGTCTGGCAACGCTGCCGGGATATGCTCTGCTGTAGCCACTGTGCTGTGACCAGGGATGTGCTCTGCTGAATCTACTGCGCCGTGACCGGGGAATGAGCTCTGCTGACCTGACGAGTTATGCATAACGGAAAGCCGGGTGATGCTGCACAGCACATTAAAGCCGTGGTGGACTGGGAGGAGCACCTTTTGTTTATGATCGAGACTGAAGCTTCGTATGCATTTGCAATACCAGAGTAAATCTCGTAGAGGAAGATCGATTCCCTACTGGGAGAAAGTAGGGAACTCATGGTGCCTCTTTTCTGCAACCATTCACCTCTAGAACTTGATTCAAGCATATGCTGAAGCCAGAACCACCCGCAAGCATTTTTCGGTTGAAAAGACGTTTAAATTTGAAAGTGAAAGTTTTTTCACCCGCTATTTGCAGACGTTTATTGAACTTCAGATTTAGACCATATTTCACCAGGATCTTAAATTAAAATATCAGCGCGCACACGGGATTCGAACCCCGCTTTCCCACATTCAAGCCAGTCCGCTCTAGCGCCGAGCTATACATTTTCTTATATTTTGAAGGACGGCAACAGCAGAACTGATGATTATCGCCATTTTGCCTGAAGCATGCGACGGGAGACGATAGTGTCGCATCTTGCATTTGCGATGCGCATCTTTGGCAACGCTAGACCAGCCACGCGCATGCGCAGTATAGCATGGAAGGCCGGTGGCTAGCCAGGTAGCTAGCGCGCTACTCAGCATGGCCGGAAAAGTTTACAAGGGTTATACTTTATCTAAATGACTGGGATTGGATCGATGGATTGGATGCGTAAGAGAGGAACCATGCTATGAAAAAGAAAAGGTTGACTGGAAACTGGGACTAGAGGCATGTTGTTAAAACCCGAATGGACACGGGAGAGGGAAGCGGCCGTATGCCGTATGCCGTATGCTAAGGGATTGGCACCCGGCCTGAAATGAGTGCAGCAGCAATGCCGCAACGTTGACTGAAACCAGGGACTAAATGCATGTTTGATAATACCCGACCGGACGCGGGAGAGGGAAGCGGCCGTATGCAACAGGGCAGAGTTGCTCGGGGATTGGCACCCGGCCTGCAATGAGTGCGGCCGCCGGAAGAGATGCCGGCTGAAAAGGGGGGATACGACCTGAAACCTGGGGCAGGGCTGTTTGGGCTGCTGCCGTGGGGAGCGTGGGGCTCGCGAGCTGGAGCCTTGGCGCGTCCGCCGAGGAGCCGGCAGTCGTGGTGCGCTTCGCTGGGCCTTTCTTGGAGGTGGACTTCTGGGCTCTTTTGCTGCGGCCACGGCCTCCGGAGTGCTGTGCGGACTGAGATCCGGGGGAGGTGGACTTCTGGGCTCTTTTGCCGCGGCCGCGGCCTCCGGAGTGCTGTGCGGACTGAGATCCAGGCGAGACGAGGACCTCCTTGACGTTGGATCTTCTTTTGCAGCCGCGGCCCCTGGTGAGGGGAGCGTCCCATGAGACGCCTGTGACGCCCGGAGATGGAGCCTGGGGATTGGGGATTTGCCCGAGGCTGGCCGGGGCGTTGAATGTGCTCTGGAGGAAAGCGTCCACGGTGGAGCTGAAACTTTGCTGCTCGTTTTCGGACTCGGACATGGTGCTGGACTGAATGAAGCTTTTTGCTCTGGAGATGCTGGATGAATGCGTGATGCTGACACAAGGTGAGTGATGACTGCACAAGTGTGATTTAAGCTGTGGTGATGGGGCTTTATATAGTACCAGGAGAAGGGCATTTATGATGTCATAACTGATGTCATTTATGATGTCATAACTGATGTCATTTGGGAGAAGGGCATTTATGATGTCATAACTGATGTCATTTATGATGTCATTTATGATGTCATTTGGGTTATGACAGCATGGGGTGCTCTATTAATGCCTTATTTGGTCTTCCATGATTGAACTACAGTCTGCGACTACACATGAGATGAAAATGTTCTGTTTTACTTCAGTAATCAATGGCACAATTTACCCCAACGTATTCTCTCCAAAGGCACAACTTACCCTGCACCGGGGGAAGTTGTGCCAAGAGACCACTTTTTTAAGAATAGCCATATTTTTAACAGTTTATTTAAGATCCAAAGGGAGTGTTCCCAGTGGTGCACAACATCCTGAAAGATATTTACATATTGTAGTTGGAGGCATTACTGTCATGCCCTCACTTTAAAGACACCTCAAGTAAAAAGTGGCACAACTCACCCCACTCTCCCCTAAAGGTAAAGTCCCACTGATTGTCACACAATTGTGTCTGTCAATGCCTGTGAGAGAGAAGGCGAGGAAGCTGTCAGTTACAACTGGGAAACAGCTGAATCTAACTATGTAGCCTACAGTCTGGATGAGGTGTCTGTATGCTACATGGATCAGTCAAACCATTTGTAAAATATTTAAAAACCCACCCAACTCATGGAAAACCAGCTCAAATTCTGTCCTCCCACCCAAGCCTATTGCCCCACGCACAATGCAACCCAAACCAGCCCATTGGGTGGAAAACCCGCCCATCTGGCAATACTGGTCTCCTTGTGTAATAATGCATGTAAGCTCAAACCTGTAATGCACAATAAAGTGATTTCTTTTTCTTTCAGGACAAGCTGGACCATGAGGATAGGTTTGCAGCAATGGTGTTTCATGAATGTATAAATTATATGACCATAAAGACCAAAGAACAAACGTGGAAAATGTATCTCACACAAATGTATTAAAATCACTAGAACAATAAAGGTTTTTTGGCAATTGGAAATTGTTCTCCGAAGTCTTACCCAAAATATTTGACTGGTACTTTAAGGCACGGGCGCCGGAAGCGGGTGGGCAAGGGGAAATTTTGCCCCCCTGAATATGAGAGTGGGGAAAAAAGAATCGGCAGGAGCGAGCAACTCAATCACCTGCCCCCACCGCGTGATTTCTATTCGCACATAGGTTACGCAACAACCACGCCCTGTGCCCGCCTACGCACCAGTCAAGCGCCGGGATTGGCCAGGCGCCCATGCTCACGTGAGACTGACAAGGTGAAGGCCACAACAGACTCGTCCGCCTCGTATAAAGCTTAATAACAACTGATTCACTTGGACTTGTCTATTCATAGTATTCCCATGATGTCACATGCATTTCCGACCAATATGGCACTTTACACTACACACAGCTCATTGGCTGTGTGTGTAATTAGATTGTAATCACCTGTTACAATCAGACCAAGATGTCTGTGGTGATGTCACAGAATACTATCAATAAACCACTGGTCTACTTGTTGCTGTGAGTTTTGTATTGTTGTGCTAACATTCTGGTATCATCATCAACCTTTATTTAAACAGGCAAGTTAATTAAGAACAAGTTCTTATTTTCAATAATGGCCTGGTGATAAACATGGACCTGGAACCATTCTGCCTATGTTTGAATCTGGTTTTCTATTTTGACACTTATGAGCACTCAGTGCAGACTCAGAGTAGTTAACTGTTTCTTTAATGATTAATACATGTCAGTTCGTGAATATATTAGTTAATCATTAGATAGTTGCTGATTAGTCGGTCAATTCCTGAATAGAGTGGTTAATGATTAGTAAATGTGAAAATAATAATAATTGAAAACAAAATATTAAAAAAAAATATATATACCCCCCCACCCCACCACCACCACATCAATTGGGTTAGGGTATGGTCGTGGTTAAGAAAACCCTAATCTTAACCACATCTATTTGACTTGCTGCATGTTCTGTGTGTTTGAGCTGGGCAGTAGTCCAGTGGTGAAAGACCATGCCTTCCAACCCAAAGGTTTGTGGCTTGAATCCCGGTATGGACACTAAAACCTTTTCAAGTCTTTCATTGGGAAAGCCATAACAAAACTGCCTAGAGATCCATTGTAAGTTACCTAGGCTGATGGTCTAGGGGTAAAGTCGGTCATCTTAACAACCGCATTGTATGGGGAGAAGTGCAGGTTCGATTCCTGCAGGGGATTTGAAGTCGTCTCCCCACCCCTCATCCTCTGCCGTCTCCTTCCCTCCTTTCTTCCTCTGCCATCTCCTGGCCTCCCTCCCTCATCCCTTCACCCTGCTCCCCATCCCCCCCCGCCATCTCCTGGCCTCCTTCCTTCACTGTGTTCTCACTCAACCACTCTCACCATCTCTGCAGGGACTGTGCCTGCTCTCCTCTGCGGGTCAGTCCCTGCAGAGATGGTAGTAGAGTGGTTGAGTGCGAACAGGGTGAGAGGAAGGAGGCTGGGAGATGCCATAGGTAGATGGCAGAGGGGGGAATTTTGTTGAAGGGAGGACAGTTGGGTGGGGGGGATGGTGGTGGACTGGTTGTCCTCTCTCCTGCCTTGTCCTCTCTCTTCTCTCTCCTGCCTTGTCCTCCCTCTTGCCTTGTCCTCTCTTCTCTCTCCTGCCTTGTCCTCTCTCCTGCGTTGTCCTATCTCTTGCCTTGTCCTCTCTCTTGCCTTATCCTCTCTCTTCTCTCTCTTGCCTTGTCCTCTCTCTTCTCTCTCCTGCCTTGTCTTCTCTCCTGCGTTGTCCTCTCTCTTGCCTTGTCCTCTCTCTTCTCTCTCTTGCCTTGTCCTCTCTCTTCTCGCTCCTGCGTTGTCCTCTCTCTTGCCTTGTCCTCTCTTCTCTCTCTTGCCTTGTCCTCTCTCTTCTCTCTCCTGCCTTGTCCTCTCTCTTCTCTCTCCTGCCTTGTCCTCTCTCTTCTCTCTCCTGCCTTGTCCTCTCTTCTCTCTCTTGCCTTGTCCTCTCTCTTGCCTTGTCCTCTCTCTTCTCTCTCTTGCCTTGTCTTCTCTCCTGCGTTGTCCTCTCTCTTGCCTTGTCCTCTCTCTTCTCTCTCCTGCCTTGTATTCTCTCCTGATTTGTCCTCTCTCTTGCCTTGTCCTCTCTCTTCTCTCTCTTGCCTTGTCCTCTCTCCTGCGTTGTCCTCTCTCTTGCCTTGTCCTCTCTTCTCTCTCCTGCCTTGTCCTCTCTCTTCTCTCTCCTGCCTTGTCCTCTCTCTTGCCTTGTCCTCTCTCTTCTCTCTCCTGCCTTGTCCTCTCTTCTCTCTCCTGCCTTGTCCTCTCTCCTGCGTTGTCCTCTCTCTTGCCTTGTCCTCTCTCTTCTCTCTCTTGCCTTGTCCTCTCTCTTGCCTTGTCCTCTCTCTCCTGCCTGGTCCTCTCTCCTGCCTTGAAGTCCTCTCTCTCCCTGTCCTCTCTCTCCTGCCTTGTCCTCTCTCTTCTCTCTCCTGCCTTGTCCTCTCTTCTCTCTCCTGCCTTGTCCTCTCTCCTGCGTTGTCCTCTCTCTTGCCTTGTCCTCTCTCTTCTCTCTCTTGCCTTGTCCTCTCTCTTGCCTTGTCCTCTCTCTCCTGCCTGGTCCTCTCTCCTGCCTTGAAGTCCTCTCTCCTGCCTCGTCCTCTCTCTCCCTGTCCTCTCTCTCCTGCCTTGTCCTCTCTCTTCTCTCTCTTGCCTTGTCCTCTCTTCTCTCTCCTGCCTTGTCCTCTCTCCTGCGTTGTCCTCTCTCTTGCCTTGTCCTCTCTCTTCTCTCTCCTGCCTTGTCCTCTCTTCTCTCTCCTGCCTTGTCCTCTCTCCTGCGTTGTCCTCTTGCCTTGTCCTCTCTTCTCTCTCCTGCCTTGTCCTCTCTCTCCTGCCTGGTCCTCTCTCCTGCCTTGAAGTCCTCTCTCCTGCCTCGTCCTCTCTCTCCCTGTCCTCTCTCTCTCTCCTGCCTTGAAGTCCTCTCTCCTGCCTCT
Source organism: Poromitra crassiceps (assembly GCF_964638095.1). Lineage (NCBI taxonomy): Eukaryota > Metazoa > Chordata > Actinopteri > Beryciformes > Melamphaidae > Poromitra > Poromitra crassiceps. The sequence continues at coordinate 43,203,745 of NC_139633.1, read as the reverse complement.
CTCTCTCCTGCCTTGTCCTCTCTCCTGCCTTGAAGTCCTCTCTCCTGCCTCTCTCTCCCTGTCCTCTCTCTCTCTCCTGCCTTGTCCTCTCTCCCTGTCCTCTCTCTCTCCTGCCTTGTCCTCTCTCTCACCCCCCACAATGGATCTCTAGGCAGTTTTGTTATGGCTTTCCCCAACAAACGACTCGAAAAGGTTTTATTGTCCTTAATAAACAGATCACTATTAAAAACTTGACAAGACAAAACTGAACTAAACCAAACACATGCAGTAGGCTAAGCCCCTGCAAATGGGTCCAGTTACAGTATGTAGGCAGCAGTCCTCGTGCCTTCCCCTGTCAGAAGCAGGGACATGAATCCCCCATTGAAGGATGCAGAGACAAACATAATTAGTTTTCAATTAACCACACAATACAACAAGAGTCCCCTTCAACACAACTATTACATTTACTTTCCCATACGTCATCATTTATAATGACTCCATCTATAATGACTCCAAGTAGTTTAACCCCTCAAAAATTGGTTTGACAGTTTTTCACAAAAGACTTGCTCCTGGCCAATCCCGGTGCTTGACTGCTGCGTAGGCGGGCACAGGGCGTGGTTATTGCGGAGCCTATGTGCGAATAGAAATCACACGCCCCCACCGGCTACTACAGGAAATGCCATTTATTTGCATTCAACACAACGACAGCATCTCAGACAGGGTCACTTAACTGCACACCAGACTTACCCATGGTGCCAATATTTCAACTTTGTATTAGCATGCAGAGCAGCACTATTAGTCGACACATAACTTTGCAGATAACTAACATCATGCATATAGAACAAGAAGTCATTTTAACCTCCAAAACACTTCTACAAATCTACAAACAAAACACTACCGCAGGGCATGCTGGGAACTCCGCCCACTTTCCTCTTCCACAGGTTCAATTTCCCAGAAAGCTTTGAGGGGCCTAACTTTTAACACACTGTTTTACAATTAAATTATCAGGCTAAAGTGTTAGGATAGAAATATTTATTTTTTAACACAACATGCAATTCTGGAATATTTGAATATTGGACAAAATTAAATTAAATGAAATGTAAACCATAAGAGAAACACATACAGCGATGGGGGCTATAAATACCCCTCACAAATATAGCGTGATAGTGAAGTGGGAAGTTAGAAGCAGCAGCACCACCAGCACCACCCACACCCTCCACAACAACCCCTGAGGGGTGCAGATATGCACATTACTTCAAATTTGTATTTATTTTTCATTGTTACGATGCCACACCCTTACTGCACTCACTAATGCACTTTAGGATGGCTTGAATGTGTTGTCATTGGCTGCTGCTATAATGGTATAGTATAGGCTAGGCTTAGTTTGATTTGATTTTTGTGTTGAGATGACAAATTTTGCACTGTGTTTCAGAGTGATAAGTTCAGTGTTTCTGCCTGTTGTAATGTAATTGTAAAACGACAAAGGGAGAGCAGGTCACCAAGTGAGTGAGAAAAGGAGAAAATAATGAATAATGACATCACTACAGTATAATCCTTATGTTAATTTAAAATAAGATATTCCTCTAAATATGGCTAAAAATCATCCAAACGTCCCAAAAACTTCAACAGTCCCTTCCTGCTTTTGCCCCCCTAATTACAAACTCATTCCGGCGCCACTTCTTTAAGGCCTATAAAATAACCCTTCAGCCGGAGGCGGAACTTGCAATCTTCTCTGCTCCTCCCTACGGCTGTGCAACAGTCTCTGACGCAGGGCACGACTGTCGCCAACAGACTCATTCTGAAGGAGTGGAAGTCCCACTCTCCACCTTCTTTTCAGTTGTGGCTGACGGACATGGTTTCGGTTGTGTGCATGCCTGCATGGAGAGACTCAGGTACCTGAGGACCAACTCAATTGGGAAATTCTCAACTATTTGGGACCCGTTCCTGGCCTACTTTGACGAGGTTAGAAATGACGAGTAACTCGCTCAGCTAATCTCTAATGCAGTGGTTCTCAAATGTGGTCTGGGGACCCCCAGGGGTCCGTGGCACTTTGCAAGGGGGTCCGCAAAAAGTTTTCAGGAAAATATAAATATAGCCTATATATATATATTTTAAAGCTTCAGTTCAATGAAAATATGTTATGCTTTAAATCTAAAATGGTTCATGGATTACATTCTAATCTGACAAACCTATCAATTTAAAAGTGAAGCACGTTACCGTGGAAACAATTAAGCTTAACCCAAAATCACAAATCAGAATGAGGGGGTCCCCGCTATATTTTCTATCTTGTAAGGGGTCCTTGCCTGAAAAACATTTATACCCAGTCATCACCATGTCTTGAGATGTCTTAACACATTCACTGCCAACAGTTTTTTTTTTACTGTAGGTAGCTTCTGCCAAGTTTTTTTTTGAGGATTCTGGCTCATCTTTCAAGAGCCGAGGATTTTGTGAACACAAAATATCTCAAAAGAACTAATAGAATGTGTGCTTTCTCTGTCTAAAAGAGTTAGTTTGTAGAGTTAGTAGTTATGTAGGCATTAGCAGTTGAATACAGCATGGTTTCAGCGTCTGAAAATGAAAGGTGAGAAAAATGCCTTTTTGTGAAATTCGATAGAACAGTCACTTTAACCATTTATTTTTGGCATCAGTAAGACGTCAGACATCTAAACAATAGTTTTGAACAGTAATTTCCTCCATAACAGCAGGAAACCCCCCTCTCCTTCAAACTCCTCCCTCCGTGTGTGTTCTCCTCCTCCCTCCGTGGCTGCAGCGGGCGTGTCACAAGCGAGTTTCTGTTGTCTGTGCTGCCTGGCTGCCCCTCGTCGGGCGAGTCTGGATGGGCTCGCTCGTTTCTTGGGGTTTCGGTTGAGAGCTTTGATGAAGCTTTTGCGATTCTGGGCTTTATGCTGCGTGTTTCAAAGTGTGTTCCACCCAGTCTATTTTTGGAACCCCCCACCGTTGTGCGCCACCGTTGTGCTCCAGCGCGAAAGCGTTTTCGCCTACATTATGAGAATGGCTTCCTCACGCCTTTCCCTGCAGTGTTGGCTCGACTTTCAATAGTCTGGAGAGCACTGTCGCCACTTAGTGGGTCGGTGGAATGGGTTGTACACGTTCGGTGGCTCCCATATTTTTATAGGAGATGTAAAAGGGTTAGATCAACGTCCCACCGTCAATTTTTTTTTTTTTTGACGAGTTAACTCGTCCACGGCAGTCAACCGTTGTTGTTTTTTTGACGAGTTAACTCGTCCACGGCAGTGAACGTGTTAAGACGTGTCTTAAGACACATTTTTCAACCTCTGCTCTAATGGACTCCTTGCATGTGATTATTGTAGTAATTGTTTGGTTTAGTTGTAAGCCAGCAAGGCTACCAATTGTACCAAGAATGAATGTGGGATACAATGTCAATCTGGAGAACAAACACACAATCACCAGTAGTAACAGTACAAAAGGACAATCTTTATTTCATTAAGGCTAGTAGTACAGTTTAAATCAGGGTGCTTGGGGTTACTAAATGAGGAAATTGCTGCCTTTCAGGGGGAACTTAGACTGGTCACATACAGTACACACCACCATCAAAGGATGCAAACCACATCATGCTAAGAGCACTTCACTGCTTATAAAAGCACATCGCTGCAAATAAGAGCACGTCACACTGCACACAGAGGGTCACATGACACATCTAAGTTAGGGAGATAAGAGTGAGCACAATACATAGCCCCCCCTTCCCGCGAGCTCCTCAACCCCACTCAGGTTCCCTCTGTGCCCTCTACAAAATACATAAATACAATAATCAATAGGCTACTATAATTACAAAAGGTTAAAACGTAGTTACGTAACTTGGTGGTCACCAAGACCCCCCCCCCCCCCCCCCCCCCCCCCGGAGTCAAGGCTTGGGCACCGTCCAACTCCCCGGGGGAAACAGCTTCGCTGGACGGTACAGCAACCAAGTCTGTGATTGACAGGTAGCAGAATGCCAGCGGCAGCAGGCCGAAGGCGGACAATAGCTGGAGAGCGGCGGTGAAGCTAACGTTCCTATAGAGAGCCATATCTAACCCTCTCCTAACATGGACAGGACTCTGAACCCACGCTTGCATATGCTGTCTTCACACCGGCAGCCCTAATCAGCTGCGAATGCCCCACCCGCCTGAACGTAGCTGCACGCTCCCCAGAACAAAGTCACACTCCCTGGCTCTCTCCTTTTGTCAGAGACCCACAGCGGGATAATCAGTCACACCTGACGCTCATCAGTCCCATTAGCTGCACCCGGTGCGATGAAGTAAGTCTGTTTACATCACATTATGCAGGGCCGATCCTGGCCATTTGGGTGCCCTAAGCGTAATTGTTCGGTGGTGCCCCCCCCCCCCCCGTAAAACTTTCAATAACTGTCAAACGAAAGACTGCAAAATCATTAATTATGAACGATACTAGTGTATCTCACATTTCATTACATGTGGGAAACAAACAATTGTTAGAATTACTGTACATGTCAGCAAACAAGTGATTGTTAAACTGTACATGCAAGCAGGGCGGACTGGGATCATAATTCAGGCCGGGCATTAGATACCAAGCAGGCCAGGCCGATACAGGCCGACGTGCGTGCCGGCGTCCGAAGGGCGGCGGCGAAAGATTTGGGCTGTTTGAAGCCCAATTTGGGCCGTTTGAAGCCAGATTTGGGCTGTTTGAAGCCAGATTTGGACCGTCTGAAGCCCGATTTGGGCCAGTTGAAGCCAGATTTGGGCCAGTTGAAGCCAGATTTGGGCCGCTTGAAGCCCAATTTGGGCCGTTTGAAGCCCAATTTGGGCCGAGTCCAATTTTACAATGAGATGCACCCTGAATAAAGTAATAAAACCACTAGTAAACCAGTAGGCGGCGCCTCGCCTGCTGTTCAGTGAGTGGCCTGACTGAGGGCACCAAAAAAAAAAATTTTTTTTTTTTTTGGTGCCCTCAGTCACGTGATGCCCTACGCAGTCTGCGTACTCTGCGTAATGGGTTGGAGCGGGCCTGACATTATGTACAGTATTTTCTTACAAGCACCTTATGCGGCTGGTAGCAACCATGTAATGTTGGTATGTGTGTGTCTGTTTTGCTTTTCTTCTGAAAATTTAAAAATAAAATATTGAAAAAATAAAATCATAGGCCAATTGCGCAACCATGGCTGAGACACGGGCGCTGCTGTGTTTGCATTATTGCATTCTGCTTGGTGGTTCAGATGTATGCCATGTGGGTTCATGGCAGAGTGTAAAAATCGAAACTAGCAATAAATTCCGGCTGGCAACCCAATCTGCTAATTTTTTTTTATTGTTTATTACATCATTAGGGCATTTTTGGCTAAGTTTAATTTGGTTTGTTCGCATTGCTATAAATGTGTTATAAACGGCAATAAATGCTATGGTGGGGGGAGGGGGGGGGGACTGTTGAAGTTTGCAATAAAAAGATTATGACCAAAAATGGCTAATTAAATCTCCCATTAAAAACTGCAGGAAGGTGCTATTTTTGGGCCCCCAGCCACTTTCTAATATTTTTCTTTTTATTGGCTTCCTCCAGACATTTTGGAAATAGGCCTTCAAAATTTTTGTTTTAGTATTTTTCAGCAGACTGCAACATTTTCTCGTTTGGCATATGCATCTGATGTAGGCAATTTTGCTTGCATTTGCTTCTGCTGCATTATGGGCCACTACAGCCTAATGGAATACATATTTTCAGCTAAAATGGTGTGGTTGTGTTCATATGGATGTCATAGTGTGATGTGTGTATTGAGAAATGTGTGTACGTGTAGCCAAAATACACACTCGTTATGGGGAAAATGGCCCATTGAAAAACTTTTTATTCCAATACCACCCCAGCACAAAATCATATTATTGTATGCACTCATCCTGGACTTACAGTAGGTGCTCAAAATTGTAGTTTTTTTGTATTTTTCAGCTAATTAATGTTACATTATGTTTGAGGTGAAAATGCATGTTATTTCCCTGGCTTCCAAAGGCTGTGTGCCAGCACTGTCACCAAGACGCTTTTATCCAAAGTGACATCACACACACACCTTTTAACACAGGTGCAAGAAGAACACTAATGAAACATGAAATAAATCCATGCAACAAACACACTGGGCCTGCAAAGTAGCAGAAAAAGCTTTTATTTAGTTGAAGAAATGAATGGATAAACTCAAAGATAGAACATGAACAATATGAATATAGGATATCTCAGGTTACAGCAAAAGAATATCCCTCCACCCTGACCAGACTAACGGCAACAAACCAAAACCGTTTGAAGAAAGAAAACGCACATGTAGCCATTACTTTCAATCTGTTATTGCAATGATACCTCAGAGGCTGACGTCCGGTCTCAGATTTACCGTCACATTCTCTCATTTATTAATTCAATAGCGCATCATAGAAACAAACAACTCTTTCAACAGTAAGCATGTAAAAACGAGGAAGCATGTAAAAACGAGGTAAGTCTAAACCAGAGCCCAAAGTTACAGCGGAGGTTTCATTTCTGTTCTCTACTTCAACATGTTCTATATTCTCAAATGAAGGTAATCTCTACAGTAAAAATAAATCAAGGCAAAACTTGTGATGAAAGAAATATATTCTGAACTGCCAACTCGTACAACAGATACAAAAACAGGAACTGAGGTTCGGGGCGAGCAGCCTTTCTGGTGCCGGATTACAAATCCCAACCCCCCCTCCCCCTTTTTTTAACTCGTTGGCGGGAAAAATCCAAAAGCAGCGGTAGCAGCAGTGACGAGCTGGGACAGAGACACAGAGCCAAACAGGATGTGAGGTCACGTGATAAGAGCCAAACAGGATGTGAGATCACGTTATCAGACTGATACCAGGCAGAGACCTTTAATATAGAGACACCCCGACTTCCAGTCACTTCCTGTATCTGTGCCACGGAGGTTTCGCCACTGCCACGCCCACTTAGGAGACTGGTCAGCGAATGAAGTTTCATACCATTGACAGACAGCCAATCACAAGCTGATGACCATGCCCATTTAGGAGACCGGAAGAGTATCATTACTTATTATTGGCAGAGCCTGGAGTGGAGTGTCTCTATGTATATTAAAGGTCTGCTGATACGTAGAGTGAAACAGGATGCGAGGTCACGTGATCAGAGCCAAACAGGAAGTGAGGTCACATGACCAGGATGGTTTGAATCAGGTTAGCCAAGTGGTGATCCAGGTTGTGGGTGGTTTTAGTCAAAGGGACCGAAGTCGTGCTCCAGGTTTTCGGACTCATCGTCGTCGGAGAAGAAGTCGTCATCGTCGATGTCGTCCTCATCGTAGTCCTCATGCCACTCGGGGACATACTCCTCGTCGTACTCCTCGTCGTCCTCGTCTGCCTCATCGCCCCCCTCCTCGCCCGTGTAGTTGTTGTTGTCTGAGTCAGCCGAGTCCTCCGACTTGGGCCTGAGGAAGAGACGAGTCATCGGTCACATGACTTTACCATATACTGTCGATCTTGGTTTTGGCAGTGTGAGTAAGGCATTTACTACTTTCTAGCTATTTACATAGCTAGAAAGCATTGACTGTATATTAATACACTACTCACTGTCTGCAAAGCACCAGGAGCAGCTGCATAACAAAAAGTTCAGAGGGGCGGGGACCTCACACTGCGCATAATCTAGTACAGTAGTTCTGGCCTGTTTTTGGCATCACAACGAATAGTGAGAGAAGGTGGAGTCACTCTCTCCAGATTATTGATCTCAGTGGTTTTTATCATGATTCATATTATATCATATCGATTCTTTGGACAACCATATATTTGCTGATATCACAAAGTCTGCCATGGTACAATTTTGATTCAATTCAGGGGTCTGCGATCGATATGAGATATATGCCCATTTAACACAATCAGATACAAAATTTAATACCTCATCAAATAGTGATGAAGACTTTTAAGGGCCTTCATTTCCACTAGATTGATTTATCAACTTTAATACTTTTCAAGACCCCGCGGATACCCTGATTAAACAAGGCCAGGTCGAAACCTGGCATAGGGCCGGTGTGCTCAGTAAAGTGCAGAACTCTGCCAAGGTGTATTGAGTCATTTGTGTTCAGTCTACTTTAGTGCACATCAACTGTAGTGTGCCTGTGCTGTAGTGTAGCCTATGTGGGTTAATAATCCTGGGTTTAAGCTTCATTAAAGGACGGCTTTCCCGTGGGCAATATGAATATATATTAAATCTCACGCCCCTAAGGTTTTCGAATCCGTTGAAATTTTTGAAATTGGTTGTTCACAGCCAGAGCTATCAACCATCTATCACATATTTTTTGGCCCAGCCGACGCGTTTTACGTCAGATGGGCCAAGTCCGCCTTGCGGAAGTCGAGCACCTATGAACTACAAGTGTTGTGGCCCTGTGCCGCCATGGTCCCGCCTCTAGAGGTCCTCCACGCCCCTTCAGAGGTCCTGAAGAAAAAGAAAAGGCAGCCATCTTTTTTCACCGCCTAGCCTAGGTAGTAAGTAATGTTAGCTTCCCATAGCTCCTTGCAAAGAACCATATCTCGGGAAGGGAAGCACCTCCAGACACGGGACTGGCAGCATTGGAAAGCTCGTCAAATTTTACATCTAGTAGAAGGTGCGTTGAAGTTACGAAATCAACGCTGAGCAATGTACCCTTTTTTACACATTTTTACATTAAATAGTTACAACATCAGATGCGCGTAACTCCTAGGAAAATGCCTTAAAATGCATGAATTTTTTTTTATGAAGACATCTCCCGACATATATACTACCGTTTAAATTTGGTGCAATTTGGAGGCAATTTTTTTTTTTTTTCTTGTTCTACTAATGTTTTTATGTCGAAGCCTTCTTCTTCTTTGAGTTTTATGGCGGTTGGCAAGCATATATGTGCATTACCGCCACCTACTGGAGTTTGATATCAGCCAAATGCCTGAGGGTGGGCGTGGACTCGAAGGCCACGCGAGCCCAGTGCATTGTGGGAAGTGTAGGATTTCGGGTCCCCGCTCCTCCATGTCCGCTGCGACAGCCGAGCCCATTCGCATGATCAGCCGTGGAGTTATTATTCTCAACTGGAAGCATAGGAGCCGGTGACAAGCACACGCGGAAGGCTGTAAAAAAACTGGATGTCGCGCACCCTTCACAGTGCAGAGAGAGTGCAAACTCAGCAGAGAGCCACCTCCCATACAGGAGGAGTGTGCAGTTGAGGCGGGCGGGGCGGGGCGGGGCGGGGGGGGGGGGGGGGGGGCACGCAGAGCAGCACACAACACTGACCCAGACAGACCCAGGCAGCAGGACAGGGTTGGCAAACGCAAGCCAGAATATCCGATGCCCACCAGCAGCAAATCAAGAAAGCAAAGAAGCTGCAACCAGCAGCGCACGCAGGGGCCAGCGCTGCTGGTTGCAGCTAAAAATATTATTCTGCCAAACAAAATTCCCTGGCCTTCACTGTTTTATTGAAGGAAATTATTTTTGAGGTGTGACTACATCAGAAAATTAGCTTCAGAGTCAGTGATGTGTTTGAAATGTTTAATTTCACAAAAGGGCCATTATCTCAGCTTCTAGAAAAAAACTGCTCTTTTTTGTTAAATCAAGCTATCTTCTCCGGCTGATAACTAAAGAACGGAAAATGATATCAATAAACCTGTTTTTGCTGATGATAGAAAAGAGTCTCATCGTTCTTTTTGCGTGTTCATTGTTTACATAGTAATATCACACAATATTCTGTGGGCCTCGAGAAATCACTGAAAAAAGCTCTGAAACTCTGGCACTGGGAGCGTCCGTTCTCCAAAAGTGGCTGGCACTCAATGAGTTAACATGAAGTGCCAGATTTATGGTTAATCTAGTAATATACCGGTATATTATTTTCACACATAAATGTAGGCTATTGAAATGTAGGCTTATTATGTGGTGTATTCCCAGCCCCCCCCCCCCCAATACGTGTAGGCTAGGTGTTTTTTTACAATGAATTCGTATATCATTAATAATTGGGATTATTGTAAATATTAGGATAGGTGACATCAGATGACTGCTTACCATGTAAAAGCTTTAATAACACTGGCATTGAGGGCCATAGTGTTATTAAATATTGTACATGGTATGCAGTCATCTGATGTCCCCTCCCCTAAACGTTACATGTCATGACTTGCTCCTTGGCAGAGATCTGTGCTCGAGCACATTGCCTCGTGTTTCACTGTAAACGAGTAGGCTATTGTGACAAGCAAACGTTTTCAGTGAAACAAGTTCGCTTGTCACACAATACTCGTTTGACTTATTTGAGGGCATGTATGTTTATCGTTCACGTTCGCTAACCTGTCGGTCTTTAAACTCTTTGAACAGGTCGGGGTGCCTGTCTGCAAGATGTTTAGCCAGGTTCGATGTGTTTGAGCCTTTCGCTTGGGTCGCGTTGAAGCACCTTTTACACACTGGTTTTGATGTGTCCACGGGCTTGCCTTCGCTGTCGGCAACGTATACAAAATATTTCCATATTTCGCTTCGTGCATCTGCTTTTTCTACAAGCGTTGGGCGGCTTGCAAGACGAAGCCGCTGCCATTTTGGCTGTGTCTGTCCTCCTGTGTGTCGGGGTGCTGCAGTGAGGACTGAAGGACTGGCCATAGAGCGAGCAGAGAGGGAAGGGGGGAAAGTCGGCACCCCCACACATGAAGCAGACAGAGTCAGAGAGAGCTTTTTTCACTTTTCACCAGTCACCATTGGTTCAAGGCAACACTGTGTTGCCAATGCCTTCAAGTGAACTGGGACACAGGCTCTCAACTTTAATGCCGAAGCATCCTCCTTGTAACGAGCTAGCCACAATATTAGCCAGAGGTGCATTACCGCCACCTACCGGACTGGAAAGTGGAAAGACATTACATCGCCTGAATCTGTGCTCAAATGCAGCGACTGAGTGGAATGTAAGGGCCCTGCTGTGCATGCTGCACACCGGCCCCAAAAACCCTCACATTTGGGAAAACTTATAGAGGGAGAAGAAACAGCCTATTAGCCGATAGGCAGTGTTGGAGGAACAAACATTTTAAATAAAAAGCAAGGTGGGTTTTTTGCCTTGGTAATGTTATTGTGCTTATTATGTATGTCCACAGTTATATTCCCATGGCACCTTTATGCTTTGGACTTTCACCTTTGTCTGTTTTGTGCCCAGGTTCCTGGGAGGGCGGAGTCAAACCAACTCATTTGTCTAAGTGGGGGCACCTGGGGCCCAGTGCTTCTCACCCCTTAAGGCCCAGTTCACATAAATGACTCGCAATGGAACAAGATGAAACTTGCAACTGCGTGCAATGCTCTGCAACTCTGGCTACCTTTAAAATAGGATGAGTGGAGATGACATGAGACGATGCTGTTCAGACTGCTGCAACTTTGTTCAAATTTAGAACAGTTTTGTTGCGTTGCAAATAGAGCTGTGCATCTTCACTGATCTCACGATTCGATACGATTCGATTATAGAAGTCTACGATTCGATTCGATTCGATTATACGATGCATCTTAATTCGATGCATCACTTTTTCCGCAATACATTATTTATTTTTTGTCACTTTCTTTTTTCTCACTGTGTGGCTACTTTTAAAATAAAAGTGCATTTGGAATTGCATTGTATTATGATCCATAATTAAAATAAACAACTGCATGTACTTACATTCTATTTTATTTGATTATAATTTTTTTTTTTTTTTTTTAAATAATCGTTTTTTGATATTTGTTAATCGATTCAGAATCGTCCTATTAAGCATCGCGATGCATCTCTGAATCGATTATTTTCGGCAGCTCTAGTTGCAAATCATTGGTGTGAACTGGACTTAAGACTCTGTCCTCCTGCCCTGGCAGAGTAATCAGATCCTTCTCACCCTGCACACTAGTGATGCGTGGGTCAGGGTGTTTTAAGTCACGCACCAAGCCAACCCGTCATTAGAGCCAGTCCACCCGGCCCGTTAAAATGCTGAACCCAACCCGGCAGCCTGCAAATGGCCAATTTAATGTAATATGTCTCCAGACGTGCTGCGGAGCTCTCCAGGGTGTCCAATCGCTCTCCCCCCTCTCTCTCCCCCTCACACACACACACACACACTTCATGTCGTTATCGCTGCTTCGTCGGTTACATGTTACTTATTCCTTCTCAAACTACTTCCTACATGGTGCTACTCTAGTCTATCAAAATATCTTAGTTGTCATTGATTGTGTTGCATAGTTGTTTTCTGTACTGTTGACAAATTCTGATATTGTAAGTTGCTTTGGACAAAAGCGTCTGCTAAATGACATCATGTAATGTAATGTCGGCGTTACAAACTCGAAATAGTTAAATCCAAGGTCTTCAAAAGGAGGTAGCAGGTTGGCTACAGAAACAGTTCTTATTATTATTTATTATCAATTTCTTTTAATTGCGTCATGCGCTCTCAATTAGTCACGTCGCACTAAAGTTGACAAATAGATCACCATCCATCTATTATCACAGAAAGTCTGCGGTGGGATTCGTTTAATAAGCAAATCCTTCCAAAGTGTTTGTTTTGAGGGCACATAGGCTCCCTCATTTAAGTGTTTGTTTACTCCACCATGTCGGCTATAGAGTGCACTAGCTGCAGACGCCTTGTCTGTGTGTGTGTGTGTGTGTGTGTGAGAGAAGCCCTTTTCCCACATGCGCTTTGTACCGCAAAATGACCGGAACGTGGTCAAATGGCTGCATGTGGGAAAGGCGCCGTGCCGGTATAAGCGCGACCCCGTCGTCGCGGCCATTTCACCAGTTTTGAGCTAGTCAGAAGAGCGGTATGCCGCGATAGACAGACAGGTGAGAAAGGGGTCCAGTCATTTTCCGCTATCAGTGGGCTGTGACTTCGCGGACCAGGTTGCACACAGTAGACAGTCCAACACCAAATACACAGCTGATTGTTCGATATTCCCCTGGTGTTGCGTACCACCAAAGGACTATTGCCAGTCGCAAACGCGCTTCCAGTGGTTTTCGCCACCGGGTGATCTTGCGTGCGGGTCAGACCAGACTCAGCACGTAATACCGGGACATGCGAAAATGACGCTTCCATTCCACGTCGTCAAAATTGTTCAGAGCATCTTCCCAAAATAAATTCCCTCCTGGTCTCTCTCGCTTCCAGACGGCTCTAGTCTCACGCAGCAGCGCAGAGGTACATAACACTGTCATGATCTGTCCCCGGTTTAGTCTATCTTCATATTCTGCGCGACACTCTCATGGGCGAGGTGTACACACGTTGCTTAATGTTCCAGCGGGCATAATCTACTCATTAGCGCACATTAAAGCAAACTGGCGAAATGATCTTGTGATAATAAGAGCAGTAGCCTATGTCAGCTTCATGTGTGTGTGTGCTGATTTTCCCCTCTCCTCTCTGCTCGCTCTCTGGCCACAGTCCGTCCTCCTCCTTCAGTCACAGCCCGACAGGGACTAAGCAACGTTGCCGACAGCCAAGGCAAGCCCGGACACATCAAATGAAGCCAGTCTGTAAAAAGTGCTTCAACGCGACGCAGGTGAACGGATAAACAAGCAAACTTATTTCACCATTCGGAGTTTTGCCGACACGTCACTCCCCACCCGCTCTGCAGTGCCGCCCCCCCCCCCCCCACATACAGGCAATTTCGCTGATAGATTCCCACATGCCAGAGGAGAGGTGTGAAGGGAAATGTCCGATATTGACTTACAGGTAATTTTCCGGTACGCATGTGGGAAAACGGCTAGAGAGAGAGCGATCACAGCTTTAATAAAGGGTTAGTCTGCTTGTTTCGCTGCTGTAAGTTATTTAATAATGCTGCTTTGTCCCATTCTGAGCCTGCCCCATGATGACATCACGAATAACCCGGTGGAGACCATACCAGGGAAAGAGATCCAGAGAAAGACCAGCTAAGCAATGGAGGGATGACCGGCAGTTCTGGAAAACGCACACTGAGGCCTTCGCCCAACTACGGCACACAATGGCTACACAATGATGATGGTGATGAGCCTGCCCCGCCATATCTTCCTAATTTTCCAACCCAGACCGCCTGTGGAACGGGCCAACCCGCAGGACCCAGCGGGTTCTGGGTAACCCGCGCATCACTACTGCACTGCACACCATTTCCATTTGCTTTCACTCACACACACACACACACCACTTTTCCATTCATGCATACGATATGAACTGATCTTAGTTTAGTTTCCTTTGAGTTGATTTCATAAATAGTTCTTTTTGCTGTTTAACTGCGTCCTCATTGTTTTTTGTCATGGCTCCTCCTGGCTCCACTACTCCATATGAATAATCAAATTATGGTCTGTCAGTGGAAAAACTGTGGTTTTTCATAGACTACTTCATAGACATAACACGGTGATTTGAGTGAAAACGTTCTTTTGAAATATTTGGAGTTACACTACTTTTGTTTCAGCCTGGCCTTCATCTTTTGTGCATATGCATCATCTGAGGCAGTTCTAAATTTGTTGGCAGAGTGCCAACAAATTCAGGCAAGAAAATATTGATGAATGAATATTGATTGAATCCCCGATTTGTGCGGAAAACCTGTGCACGCATGTTTTAACACAGATTTGTGCCTACGCACTGTTTGTGAATGAGGCCCATTACATTGTGATTGGACAATAAAGTAAATGACGACACACCTGTTGCTATGCAGATGTTCATTCAAGGATTTGAAAGGGCACTTATTAGTCCAGGCTCTTAGGGAATGCACCAAATTCAGCTCAGATGTAGCCTAGGGCATGTAGCTCCCATGTAGCTCCCATGTAGCTCACATGTAGCTCCCATGTAGCATAGGGAATGCTCTATTTTTTTCCGAGCGAGAGTCCGAGCCGGTAACCCCCGGGGTCGCCATGGCGCCAAATCTATGGCCGCTGCACGAAAACAGTTTTGATTATAACTTTTGAACCAGATGAGCCACAAATGCAAACTTGATATCTATTTGATGTTTTTTGACCATTAGAAACATGTTGGAATACTTATATATATGATTGGGCCTAATCTGCACATTTGGACAGTTTTCCAGTCCAGATGTGCCCATCGACTTGGAGCCGCAGCACCCCTGCTGCCTGCTGGACTCACACTTTGTTGGCTTTGTCGGCTTTTGCCAGGTTGGAGGCCTGAGCAGAGTCTGGGTCCTGGCTGCTTTTGGACTGGTAACCCACCCTGAAGTCCTGTGATTGGACAGACAGACAGTAAGTGTTCATATATGCTGCTGATTGGATGTCAGAGTGTCAAAGGAGAGCTGAAGCAGCAGATGAAAGAAAAGGTTTTGCCAACAAAGGAGAGTTACTCAGAGCTAACTGGGCTAACCTGTGTGGAGTGCTGTTGGATAGAGCTAACTGGGCTAACCTGTGTGGAGTGCTGTTGGATAGAGCTAACTGGGCTAACCTGTGTGGAGTGCTGTTGGATAGAGCTAACTGGGCTAACCTGTGTGGAGTGCTGCAGGATAGCCAGCAGTCTCTCCTGGATGCGGCGGATCAGCTCCAATCCGGTGTTCAGATGATCGGGTTTCAGCAGCCGCACACAGGAGGCCAGGTCAGTGCACTGCAGCAGGGTCTCCTCTATACACACACACACACACACACACACACACACACACACACACACACACACACACAACAAATATATTGTTGCTCACCTTCGGTGTCTGGCAGGTTTTAACAGACTGAGCTGGATAGGGTAGTTAAAGTCACACCCCTTTCTGGGTTAGGCATATGAACCAAGGGATTTCTTCCGCCATTAATCTTTCCATCTACATTTCGTAAAACCCTTATGAAAATAGTTTTACTTTTTCAAACCAAGTGATTCGGCTATATTTAGAATCAGGAGAGACCATAGAACATTTCACTTGGACCCACAAAAAGAAAAAGTAGTATTATTTATTTTTGTTTGTTTTGTCCGAGTGAAATGTTCTACAGTTTATTCTGATTCTAATAGCTGAATCGGTTGGTTTGACCAAGTAAAACTATTTTGATACGCATTTTACAAAATGTCTGTGGAAAAATGAATGGAGGAAAATCCCTTGGTGCAGATGCCCAACCCAGAAGAGGGTGTGCCTTTGGCACTCTATTCAAGCCGTTGTTTTGCCTGAGATATGACAGACCTGATGCATGTCTGAGAGGAGTCTCGGGTCTATGTTATGGACCTGACGAACTAGCTAAATAAAATTGCTGCTAAAAATGCCATTCTACTGCTAAAAATGTTTATCATGTCAGAACCTAGCCTAATCAAAGGTGATCAAAACAACAGAAAGACTTGCCTAGTTTGTCCAGTAGACGGCAGAGAAGCTCCTTTAGCAAAAGATGACTACAGCGACCTAAAGTTTTCTATAAGCTTCAACAGAAGTGCATCTGAGGGCGGGTTAACCCTTTCAACGACAAAATCAACCTTGGAAGAACCGTGGTTAGACCTGGGTGAGAGACTCACCCTGGTTGGACCTGGGTTTGCCTGAGATTGCAGGAAAGCTGAGCGTAGATGGTGGAAAACTAATCTTCATATTCACTATGATATATACAAAGAAAGCCTTCACTCCTATAACCTCGAACTGAAAAGATCGAGACAATCGTTTTTTTCTGATATCATTAACAAAAATGTGAACAATGCACGAACCCTATTTGCCACAGTTGAGAGACTGACTAACCCGCCTCTCCGTGTAGCACCTGAGTTTCTCTCCACTGTCAAATGTAATAAGTTTGCTGCCTTTTTTACGGACAAAATTATTAATATCAGGCAAACTATTAGTGGCTCCACACTAAGAAATGATGCAAGATCACCCTACCCACTGAACCCTAGCTCGATAAATTTGTCCCAGTTCAGCGCTGTTGACCACAAAATTTTAGATGAAATTGTGCAAGACCTTAAACCATCTTCGTGCTGTCTCGACACCCTTCCAACAAGTTTTTTTTAAAGCGTTTATAACTGCTTGTCGTCTGACTTATTGCAAATAGTCAATTGCTCCCTTCTGACTGGCACCTTTCCTGAGTCCCTGAAAACTACAGTTATTAAACCCTTACTAAAAAAGCGTAGTCTTGACACATCGGTAATTAGTAATCTCCCCTTTATAGGCAAAATCATTGAAAAGGTTGTTTACCTACAACTCAATAGATTCCTAACCTCCAACGATCTCCTAGATAAACTCCAATCAGGCTTCCGCCCCACCATAGCACTGAAACCACGCTTACTAAAGTCGTAAATGACATTAGAATTAACTCAGACTCAGGCAAAAATTCGATCCTAGTGCTATTGGATCTTAGCGCTGCCTTTGACACGGTTGACCACTCAATATTATTAGACAGGCTACAAAACTGGGTTGGGCTGTCGGGTACGGTCCTCCAGTGGTTCAGATCCTATCTCCATGACAGGAAGTACTTTGTTTCCATTGGCAATTACACATCTGACCTAACTAGTATGACATGTGGGGTGCCTCAAGGATCCATTATGGGGCCCGTTCTATTCAACCTCTATATGCTCCCTCTAGGCCTAATTATGCACAAAAACAAAATAGCTTACCATAACTACGCAGACGACACCCAACTCTATATAAGTATTTCCTCAGGTGAATATGCTCCCTTAGACTCACTCTGTCAGTGCATTGACCAAATAAATTACTGGATGTGCCAGAATTTCCTCCAGCTAAACAAAGACAAAACAGAGGTGATCGTCTTCGGTCCCAAAGAACAAAGGCTTAAAATCGCTGCACGCCTTGAGTCTCAATCCCTGAAGCCTAAGGATCAAGTTAAAAATCTTGCCGTTATCATTGATTCCGATCTCAACTTTAACTCCCACATTAAGTCAATCAGAAAATCAGCTTTCTATCATCTTGAAAATATAGCAAGAATTAGGGGCTACATGTCCAGACAGGATCTAGAAAAACGAATTCATGCCTTCATCTACAGTAGGTTAGACTACTGTAATAGCCTTTTCTCTGGTCTCTCCAAAAAAGAACTTCGACAACTCCAGCTCATTCAGAATGCTGCTGCTAGAGTTCTAACGAAGACTAAGAAAGCTGATCATATCACTCCAGTTCTTAAAGCGGGACTTACCCCCCTAGATTTCCTGCAAAACGGCTCTCCACTCGATCCGAAAACCCCGCAGGCAAGATGGCCGCCCACACTCCCCTCCTTAGCTGGCAGAATTCCTCCCCCATAAACTAACATATCTTGGCCAATAAGTATGCAACACACAAAACAAAACAACCCGTAATATCTTAATTTGATGTAGAATGCAGAGGACATGTAACTGTTAAACTTGCATTTCAGTAATATTGTGCTCTAAAGATAACGTTAGTGGCTCGAGACTGTTTCGTCCTGAAACCCACACCATTTGGGGGTGGTTTTGGCGTAACCTATGTGGGATTCGAAATAACGCATCCGAGATAGAAAACGTTATGAATATAGCCACGTTATAAACAACAAACTAACGCTGGTGATCCGTATGGAAACAGTGTTACTCGAAATGGTTAAAAGTTATATCAATTTGGTCATTCAGTGGCATTTTACTGCCATATAACATAACTAACTAGCGGCTAATATTAGCCACAGTAGGCATTACCCATGGATGCATTGGTCTTAAAAGGGCTCACGCCGCATGAACTACAGTAATGATCAATGGGGAATTTTTTTCCCCACATGAGTGGGGCGCGTGCTAACCCCACCGTGACGTCACGATGTACCAAATATCCCATTCATTTGAGGGCATAAAAAAACCAGTGTTCAACCCATAGAGGGAACTTATGCTGCTGAAAATGATACAAATGGTACAATGGTAACAGTTTGGTCTCAAATGTGGAAATTTTGACCAGAATTCTTCACACACCACCCCCAAAGTCATATATATTGGTTAAAAGCTGAAAGAAAGTGTTTTGGGGGTAAGTTACACTTTAAGTCCTGACACTGGTTGCCAGTGTGTCATAGAATAGATTTTAAAATACTGTTACTAATCACTTAACGGCCTAGGCCCAAAATACATTGCTGAATTGCTCCCACGCTATGAACCGTCTAGACCTCTCAGGCCAGCAGAGTCCGGCTCACTAACTGTCCCTAGGATCAAATCAAATCATGGGAAAGCCGCATTCACCCACTATGCTTCTGCTAGCTGGAACAATCTGCCTGAAGACCTCAGATTTGCCCCAACTTTACTTACTTTTAAAAATAGACTAAAGACTTTTATGTTTACCGTCGCTTTTAACTGCTGACAGATAGAAAATTTGTTTTATTCCTCTGTAAGTTTTTAACTATTTTTGCAACTACTCTGTTGTGATGCTTTTAAATGTCAATTTGATCCTCTTCTTTTATTCTCTTATTTTCTTGTGTCGACCATCTTATGTGAAGCACCTTGAATTGCCTCTATCTGATTTTATGCAAACCCAATGCTGTGGCATGTACGGGCAACAGAAGACGCAAGGTACCAGTAGAGGGTATGCTTGGCATCCAAACTACAGTATAAAGACAAAGCTGTTATGAAATGTCTATTTTATCCTCTTTCTTTTTTCCTTATGTCATCCATTTTATGTGAAGCACTTTGAACTGCATCTGTGTATGAAATGTGCTATACAAATAAACTTGACTTGACTTGGGTGTGAGGGGTTTGAGACTCACCCTGGTTGGACCTGGGTGTGAGACTCACCCAGCAATTTGGACCTTGGTGTGAGAGGGGTTTGAGACTCACCCCGGTTGGACCTGTGTGTGAGAGGGGTTTGAGACTCACCCTCATTGGAACTGGGTGTGAAAGAGGTTTGAGACTCACCCAGCAGGATCTGCAGAGCATTGGTGTGGAGCTCCAGAGCCTCAGTCTGCTGCTCCATCACATCCATCTTCTCTGTCTCCTGGTTGTAGTAGCTGTACACACACGAGTACGCCAGGACCTACACACACACACACACACACACACACACACACACACACACACACACACACACACACACACACTACATTTTAAGGGACCAAATTAGTTGGACAAACTAACATAATCATGCAATGGTCCAACTGGGTTTTGAAGCATTTGACTAAATATGAGCAGATAATATTGTCCAAAACACTTCAGAATTTATTCTGCTGCTGTTGACAGCAGTTGCATCATCAATAAATACAAGGGAACCAGTTCCATTGACAGCTATACATGCCCACGCGTGGACATGAATGACTGTCAGTTTCATTTCCATTGGAAAATGTAATTTTGGTCCCTTAAGATGTAATGTAATTCCTCCACCGTTCACCTGATTTGGATGTAAATAAATATCCCCGAAGTCTGCAGTTAAAGCACATCTTGATTGTTTCATTTCAAGTCCATTGTGTTGGTGTGCAGAGCCAGAATGATGCAGATTGTGTCCAATGTCCAAATACATATGGACCTAACTGTATGTATGTTTTGTTTTCTCTCCCTATGTTAAATGCTGTCAGGGTTGTGGGTGGGTCATGTCTTATGTTATAACCTGCCATTTACTGTCATCTGAGATTTTTTGTTTGCTTGGCTGAAAGAAAGAAAAAGTATAAATCCCCCATCAACTATTAGCACAATAGACATCAACCATACAGCAAAAAACAAACACACAAATCAAGACCAAATAAACTTTTTGAATCTATCATGTGTCATTTGTCTCCTACTCGCCCAAGCTTTAGAGATATATTTACAGAAAGCAAACACATCCTCAAAAAGGTATTCCATTAGAGCTCCATTCTCCATGCCTATCAAATCTAAGTCAGGAAGATCAAGTTGATTGAATAAGGCTTCTATTACATCACGATATAAAGGAGAATATAATATCAAATGAATTTAATTCTCCACTTCATTCAACTCAGTGCTCACAAATTCTTTCATCCTCACTCATACTGTACCTCTGTATCTCCCAGTTTCAATATGAAGCGGTAATCTAGCACAATTTAGCTGTAGGAGTGATCTCTGACTTTTGAGAAAATTACATTTAACATTTTTTCACATTTATATTCTTTCTTAAATAAACAATAAGTTCTCAACTTTGGCATTTACCAAATTTATTTTGCCCAAAAATGTGTGCATTTAGCCCGGACTTGGCATTTAAACTCCTCCACCTCCACCTTTGAACTTGATCAACAAATCCACATTCTTCTAATAAATCAAATATTCCCCAAACCCATTCGCATCCGACAGACAGAAAAAAAATTAAAATAATAATACATCTCTAGCCAACCTATTAGTTGGTAAACTCAACAGCCGGTTCCACAGGCCGGGCATACTGGGCCTTCCACCTTACTTCACAGTAGTCCCACGCCATGTCTCCATTAACTGCCAAAACAGGTGCATATGTGACTGTGATTGGTCAGTTACCTGGTGACCCTGAGAGTATATGACTGTGATTGGTCAGTTATCTTGAAGTCCCGCTTGCCAGACTTCCCTCCCTGCCAGGAGAGGAGTCTGGCTGCATGGAAACAGGTTGCTGCTATAAGCTCTGCCATTGGTGGCGTCCATTTCAGATGGCAGCGGAAGAAAATCCCTTTGTGCTCCCTGCAAGCTCTGCCATTGGCTCCGACCCGCTCTGACTGAGACCATATATGGGTTTCCTTTCTGCTCCTTCTGTGACGAATCTGTCTATCTCAAATGCCTGTGCCGCTGTGAAACATCATCATTAACAATGCTAGCTCGTTGCTACACACTGAAAATGATTGGATCTGGAATGTGTTTACTTGGTATTTTCGTTGTTTGGTTGTAAACGTAAACAGAGCCTTTCCCCCCGCTATACCAGAGTGCCAGCCAGTACAGCCAGACTCTCCCCGTTGTAGGGAGAGAGTCTGGCAAGCGAGACTAGTTATCTTGCGACCCTGAAGCCATTTTCACACATGCGCTTTTTACCGCTAAATGACCGGGACGCGGTCTAATGCCTTCATGTGTGAAAGTTGTTTTCCGGTATCATCGCGGACATTTCACCAGTTTCGAGCCAGTCAGAAGAGCGGTATGCCGCGATAAGGGACACAAGTGTGAAACGTGTCAAGTCATTTGCCGGTCCTTCTCATCGGCGAGGTGTACACATGTTGCTTAATGTTCCAGCGTGCATAATCTAATCATTCGCGCACATTAAAGCAAACTGGCGAAATTATCTTGTGATAATAAGAGCGGTATGTCAGCTTCATGTGTGGGCGTGCCGATTTCCCCCTCTCCCCTGCCTGCTCGCTCTCTGGCCAGTCCTTCAGTCCTCCTCCTTCAGTCAGCAGCCCGACAGGGACACAGACAGCTCTGAGAGTCTTGCAAGTCACCCAACGCTTGTTGAGAAAGCAAATGCACGAAGCGAAATGTGGAAGTATTTTGCTTACGTTGCCGACAGCGAAGGCAAGCCCGGACACATCAAACAAAGCCAGTCTGTAAAAAGTGCTTCAATGCGACGCAGGTGAACGGATAAACATCGAGCCAGCCAGGCTATTTCTCTCAGACACGGATCCCAACTTCTTCAAATATTTCAGTTCAAAGACTGGTTAGCGAATGTGAAGGATACAACTTACATGCCCTCTTAAGTCAAACAAGTGTGATTTATTGTGTGACAAGCAAACTTATTTCACCATCAGAGTTTTGCCGACCCCCAAAATAAGGAGGATTCCCCATCCAAGTGCACACGCCCCCCCCCCCCCCCTTCCCCCAACATACAGGCAATTTCTCTGCTATATTCACACATGCGAGCGCTCAGGTGTGAAGGGAAATTCCGGGAAATGGCCGATATTGATTTACAGGTAATTTTCCTGTACACATGTGTGAAAACGGCTTGAGAGTACATGACTGTGATTGGTCAGTTACCTTGCGACCCTGGGCGAGGACTTTACAGGCGTCGATGACGAAGGTCAGAGCCTTCATCTGCAGAGCCTCATTGATGGATGACACTTTGTTCTCCAGGTTGATCGCAAAATCCTTCAACAGAGACAAACACAGAGACACAGCGAGTCAGAAAACAGAACACTGTTCCAGGTGGAAGGTTGGGAACGTGGTGACGCCACCGGATTGCTACCACGATCTCGGGGAGCCTCACCAGCCCCAACCTCAAAATCCAAGATGCTTT
Organism: Poromitra crassiceps; assembly: GCF_964638095.1. Classification (NCBI taxonomy): domain Eukaryota; kingdom Metazoa; phylum Chordata; class Actinopteri; order Beryciformes; family Melamphaidae; genus Poromitra; species Poromitra crassiceps. The sequence continues at coordinate 43,180,813 of NC_139633.1, read as the reverse complement.
AGTCTCTCTCTCCATGCCAGCACCATGCTTTAGTCTCTCTCTCCATGTCAGCACCATGCTTTAGTCTCTCTCTCCCTCTCCATGATAAAATGGTGTAGGTCTACTTTTTTCCTCACAGAAAATTGATCAGCAATCAATAAAGAATCTGACCAATACGCAGAATCGTTAATGGCATTGGTATCAATAAAACCTTATCAATTCCAATCCCTAGTAGTCAGGTACCTTGGCCTGGTGGTGAAAGGTGCATCTCTCGTTGTAATCCTGGAACTTCTTCTCCTGCCGCGCTGCTTTACTCACCTGGAGAAACCAACACAACAGGTACAAATAGACATGCAAAAAGCAGGAACAACACCTGATTATATCGTATAAATATTATACTACATTGTACATAGATTCCACTCTCTCTGATTTTGGAACCAAACACCTGTCTACATTCACAGTATATTACTAAGACTATTAGTACTTTTGTACAAAACTATCTATAAAAACTGGATGGTGGTCAAACTATGAACAGTTCCTGTTCCTGAAAAGTCGATTTTGAACTTGCAAGGTTTTTAGCTGACAACAGACCACGCTCCTAAAACGACAAAAGATTACAAATTCCTGCTCATTCAAACAAAGCCTCACAGGGGCACCAGTGATGTACGTAGGTACAGCAGGGTTACATTTCCCATCAAGGCAAGGCGAGGTTATTTGTATAGCACATTTCAAAGAAAAGAGCATGGAAAAACAAAATCATCATTCAAAAATGCATCATTGAACGCACCATGGCAGAACAGTTGTAGTAGTCTTTGTGTGTTGGTTTCCAGGGTTTCAGACAGCGCCAGCAGAAACCATGGTTACACTTGGCACAGGTCATACTGTGGGTTCAAACACACTCATGTTCAGTGCTCTGTGATGCAGACAAGGCCTTACAGACAAGACAACATCACTAAAACAACATCAAACTAGAACGACCGCACCGCGGATTTATGCCTCCGCCATTAGTTCATTCTTGAGTCCAAATCGCCATTTGAGGCAAATTGGAAGAAATTCCGTCCAGGCATTCCTGAGATATCGCGTTAACAAGCTTGAAAATGGCGTTCGAGAGGTCACAGTGACCTTGAACTTTGACCACCAAAATCTAATCAGATCTTCCTTGAGTCCAAGTCGATATTTAGGCAAATTTTATGAAATTCCGTCAAGGCATTCCTCAGATATCACGTTAACGAACATCGGACGGACGGACGGACAACCCGGATCCATAATGCCTCCGGCCTAGCTATCGCCGGCGGAGGCATAATAAAACTAGAAGTGCAGTCGGAGAGCGCAGACATCCGCCAATGCCAATACTCCAGTCTGCTATGATATGCACATTTTGTGAGTTGGATTACAACCTACCCTTACCCCCAACCCACCCACATCCTCCGAAACCCCTCCACCCACCCCTTAAACCCTGACTCTCTATGACCTTCCTAGCTACGGCCGCTTTCCCCTAGCCACACCTCTCCACGGACCTTCCCACCACCCAGAGCCCCCTATCCACTCGCTCTGACTCTCTATGACCTTCCTATCCCTGGCTATGGCCCCATTTTCTGTAGCCCCACCTCCTTACTGATTACACCCCCTCTCACCACCCACATCCCCCTAGACATTCCCCCAACCCACCCCTCGAATCCTTTTTCCCCCCCCCCGATTTTTTTTATCCCATTTTTATCCCCCATTAGTGCTAATTTAATTTATTTATCCTGGTTGCTGCTCCACCCTCTGCCGATCTGGGGAGAGCCGAAACTGTCTCCATGCTTCCTCCGAGACATGGGCAGTTAGCCAGCCGCTTCTTTTCACCTGACAGAGGAAGCTTCACCGGTAGGAAATAGCACGTGGGAGGTTCACGCTATTCCAACCAGTTCCCCTCCCTCTGAACAGGCGCCCTTAACGACCAGAGGAGGAACCACATTAGCAACCAGGATATCGCATGTTTTGGTGAAGGGGGTTCCTATATGAAGGAAACCCCCGGGAGGCACGGGGAGAACATGCAAACTCCACACAGAAAGGCCCTTTTGATGACCCCACCCCGGCGGTGGGCACTCGAGGACATGCGGACGGGCACGCATTCCTTCAGCGTTCACTGCGTCCCAGGTGGGAATCGACCTTCGAGCTGTGAGGCGACAGCGCTTACCACTGCACCACCGTACCCCCCCCACCCCTCGAATCCTGACTCTGTGAGCTTTGTATCACTAGCTACAGCACCTTTTCCCCAGCCCCGCCCCCTTCCTTGATCCCCACACCACCTCCCACATCCCCCTAGCCACCGCTCAAACCCCGACCCTCTAGGACCTTCCTATCCCTAGCTAGGGCCCCTTTTCCCTAGCCCCACCCCTTTACTCGATGGAAGAGACGGACATGCAACCATAGTGACCTTTGTCCACCAAAATCTAACCAGTTCATATTTGAGTTGAAGTGGATGTTTAAGTCAAATTTGAAGAAATTCCCCAAACCGGCAGATTGTGAGGTCACACATCACAGTGATCTTGAAGTTTTACCTTTAACCACCACAATCGAAGCAGTTAATCCTCGAGTCTAAGTGGATGTTTCAGCTAAATTTGAAGACATTTCATCATGGCATTCCTGAGATATCGCATTAACACGCATGAAACAGGAGGTCGTGAGGTGACAGACTAGTGACCTTGAACTTTGACCACCTAAATCTAATCAGTTCATCCTTGAGTCCAAGTGGACGTTTGAGCCAAATTTGAAGCAATTCCATCAAATCGTTCCCGAGATATCGCATTAAAAAGCATGAAAATGGCGTTCATGAGGTCACAGTGACCTTGAACTTTGACCAGTTCATCCTTGAGTCAAAGTGGACGTTCGGGGCCATGTGTTGGTGTGAATGTGTTTTTCCTGCAGGGTGCCTCGGGCCCACAGGGTACATACTGCAAGCAGCCCTCGTTCTTCTCGATCTGAGCCTGGCAGCTGGGACAGCGCTTGGAGATGAGCTTGGCCAGGTGTTTGCTCTGAGCCTCCATGCTCATGCCCTCATAGTATCCTCCGTCGTCCATCCACTGGGACATGTGGCTGCAGCTGGCCGGGTAGTGCGCCTGCAGGGGGTGACAGAAACTAATCAACCACCTGGGATTGACCCCGTTTGTTCACGGAGTTCTACTATTGGTGGGAATCGCAGAGTAACTCACGATACAATACTATCACGACACGATGGCATCACGATTAGAGCTGTCACGATTCCTCGAGTACCTCGAATAACTTGAATAATTAAATTGATCGAGGCCAAAATGATTCGCCTCGACACGCATCTGAGTAATAGAAGAGAGTGGGTAAAATAGAAATTCCGACGGAACCTTAAGGCAACACGCGAGAGCGCGTTACGTCAGTACGTCACTCTACCTGAAAACATCAACAAACGGGTCCACCCGAAAATGTGGCTACACTTTCCCAAGATAGACTCAGACAACACTGGTTGCAACATTTGTGATGTGAATTGCAAAGCTGGCCAGGGAAACACCTCAAACTTGAGGAAGCATGGTCAAACACAAGATATATTTACAGTAGCTAAATGCTGAAGACTGTAACGTATTACTAGATAGGCTGAGGGTGAATGAAGCAGGCAGCGCACCGCATGTAACGTTAGCAGCACCTCCTCAGCTGTAACGTTGAGAGAGGCATCGACTTCTACAACATCAGGTAACGTTATTTAATTAGCTAGCGTTAGCTGGATAAGTTGTTTCACTGCCGTTGTAGTTGTTAGATAACGGGGCTTTTCACTGTCTTCACAACGACTGCAAAACAGAGATCGTTAACGTTAGCGTTAACGCTAACGTTGCTGCAGTAATTGTCAAGGGTTTAACAGAACGTATTTCCTCAGCCTGTATAGTAGCTATCAACATGAAATAAAAAGCATTTGACAGCTTAAACCCGTGGCTTTTTATTTGGAAGGGTTACATTTGCTGTAATCTTTATTAACATTTCTTAAAATGCATTAGAATCTTTTTATTTTTTTGGGTTAAAGATCTTTTTTTTTAATTAACATTAGAGCAAATATAATACGAAAAGCCAAAGGGTTAAGCTCTCAAATGCTTTTTATTTTATGTTTCTATGTACTACAGAGCCTGAGATATGAAGGCTTTAGTGAATACCGACCGCTCTCTGAGAAGTTTGGACCGTTTTCTGTGAGAAATACAAAGCTCAACCTATTAACGTTAGCGGCTAATTTAACAGCGTTTTGTGTGTGTGTGTGTGAGATCACACTAGCCTGTTGGTGTGTGAGAGAGAAAGAGAGAGTGAGTGTGTGTGAGAGAGAAAGAGTGTGTGTGTCATGCAGCGGTAAGGTAAATGAAGGATGTAAACTAGCTAGTAAGCCATTCATTCATATTATTTAACGGTTGCTGTACACTGGAAGAACTCAAACGTCAGGTTGAAAAGATGAATGGTGCCACTGCCAGTTCTATGCAATTTAAAAATAAAAATGTTGTTTTTTCTAAGAAAGAAACTAATGTAGTTGTTTATTTGAAGAGATTTATCTTATTTTTTGGTGTATATTTACGATAAGCCTTTGAAAACACAAAAAAGGGTTCTTATCCGATTACCGTAAATTCCGGACTATAAGCCGCGGCTTTTTTCCCGTTTTTTGGCCCCTGCGGCTTATATAACGGTGCGTCTTATCTATGGATTTTTTCAGAAAAAAAAAAAAAAAAAAAAAAATCTCTCTTTTTTAGCACTCTTTCTAACTATAAATCCACTTCTGTTTTAATTTCCTCTCTTGCCCTCTTTTCACCACACCGCGGACACTGTGTGCACTGTAAAAATAAACAATGGTGGTGTTGTGTTATGTTGTTTTGTTGAAATGTTACGGTAATATGGTAAATGGGAGCTTCCTCAAACAGCCATCTCTTTCCCGACAATCCCCTCTGTGCGTGACCACTTACATATGGTAATTACGGTAAGCAAACGGCCACAAGCCCATCAACTCCCTCCCCCGACTACCAGGAGAAAATCACAAACTTCGGCGAATTCACACAAAGGAAGATCAAGGAATATTCCATCGAACCGGAGCAGATCATAAATATGGATGAAGTGCCTTTGACGTTCGACCTGCCACTCACTCGGACTGTTAACAAGAAGCGCCCTGGAGGATTCTTTCACCAAAAAAAAGCTTTGCTCGTTCTCGACAGCATGAGAACGAGCAGTAGATGATCATGAGGTGGTTTTTCAGACGTGTCGATATAGCAGTTTATCGCAAAAGTGTAATGGAAACACATTTTTCGCATTTGCACGTCATGTGACCCATATTATCCCTTGGAAAAGGAGCGGAAAATAAGTTTGGTAAGTAAGGTTCGATAGCCGTGTCAAAACCTCCGCAGCAAGTGGAAAACTTTGAAGCAACGCTACCTAGCAGAAAGACGAGTGTTGTGCAAAAGCGTAGCCGGGCAAATTAGATAATGTTTAATGGCAGAAATCGGTCCATGGTGACAGCAGGCTGCCTGTGTGCGCGCATTTGGCACAGCGGCGAGATGAGAGGATGAAAAGCACACACTGGTGCGGTGGTGCTGTCTGAAGTGAATACAGTGACTGTGAGTAGGCTAATACATTGCACACGTTTCAGGTGCAATTATAGAACCAAATCAGCCTTTTCCTCCCTCCGTCTCTAAATCGGACCAGTTGTAGGCTATTAGGCTACCTTTTTTCCTCTGCCTGTCGCGCTGACTGCATTCACGCAGCCAGCAACATTGTGCGACTCATTTTCTTTTGAATTGATAATCAGGCTCGTTTATATGCATTGTAACTTCATGTTGGGATTTCCATTGACCATTGGTTGGATTTGAGCATGCAGGGGACGGGATATGGGGCAGATCCCCGTGCGTAATCACTGTGGCAGCTGCTGCAACGGGGAATCACTCAAACGCAACTTCAATGGAAACGCCTACAAGTCGCAATTGTACATTGTCGAAGTTGTAGAAATATCGCAATTCTTTTGCGAAAAACTGTAATGGAAACACAGCTATAGATGAAGAGGAGTTCGTTGGTTTTGAGTGACAATGAAGGAGAGAGGAGAGTGGTTGACGAAGCCACCCTGAACCTGTTCGTTTCCGACACTGAAGATGAGGACTTTGGTGGTTTCAGTACGCAGGAAGAAGAGGAAGACGAGGATTAGTGACTTGACTTCTCTGGTTACAGGTTTGCTGCACATATAGCCTATTGTTGTGTGATTTTGTCTGGGGATTAGTGACCTGACTTTTGTTTTGTTTTGTTGAAATGTTAATAAATGGGAGCTTCCCCAAACAGCCATCGCTTTCCCGACATTCCTCTCTGTGCACGAACCCTTTCATATGGTAATTAAACATCAAAACACCCGCGGCTTATAGACCGGTGCGGCTTATAGAAGAAAAAAATAGTCAATTTTGGTCCCGCGGCTTATACACCGGTGCGTCTTATAGTCCGGAATTTACGGTACTCGATTAATCGATGGATTATTCGGTAGAATACTCGATTACTAAAAGAATCGATAGTTGCAGCTCTAATCACGATACAGCGATTCTGCGATAATCGATAGTGAACATTCAGGGCTGAAGTGGTGGCTAAACGCACGTAGATGCAGTTTACGCACCTTTCTCAATACGATGTAGCGCTCACTCACCTCGATAAGATTGTTTATGCACTTAGTTATTATTGGGCGAGTTTTACAAGTTTGAGTCAAGGACTTCACACACCAATTAAGAAAAGAAAAAAATTTAGACAACCGTATCACACATTCGCCTTTACTCAGGAAACGACTCACCTCCGCCTTGTCAAGCCGACTGCTGCGCCCTACGCAGCGGGAGAGCGTGAAGCCCATTTTATACTTGGTCTGTCAACAGTTTTGAAACAGTCGCCGCCGCTGACTGGCTCGAAACTGGTGAAATGTCCGCGAAGACGGGGTCGCGCTTATACCGGCACGACAACTTTCCCACATGAAGGCATTAGACCACGTTCCGGTCATTTAGCGGTACAAAGCGCATGTGGGAAAACGGCTATACTGTCGTGCAAGTGTGATTGGCTAGATAGAAGAGCACATGCAGTTGACTTCCTTGTTTTGGTTTTCGCTGTATTGAAATTAATATGAAAACGTGTCCCCGCTATTTTTAAATCAGCCTGTCCTGGATGTATGATTTTGTGAAAATCACAAAGAACACCGTGACCAACTTCCCAGAGAGAGAGGAGGTGAGTTCTTGCAGGGACAGCACGGTAGTTTGTTAACCGTTTCCATTATGTTGCAATCTGCCTGTTTATGTCCGACGTGGTTTCACTGTCCAGATCTTATTACTGCCTGGGAACCTGACGAGTCTGTGAGCTCATGTTTAATTTGCTTTGACAGTTGGTAATTGGTCTGGCGATGTCAGGCTAGACATAAACAAACCAGCATACAGCATTCCCTCTCTTGGCTGTCTGACTCTGCACAAGTTCTCTATAGCGTTCAAGTGGCACATGACCGTTGAGCCTAGGAGTTTGTTCACTGAACCATAAATGCAGCAACATGAGCGACACTTTCTTTTTTGTGGCGACCATGTGTTGAGCGACACTTTCCAATAAGTATAAATTAGGCTTAAGTGCCTTCATAGCCCAGGACTGAGTGCCTTCATAGCCCAGGGCTGAGTGCCTTCATAGCCCAGGGCTGAGTGCCTTCATAGCCCAGGGCTGAGTGCCTTCATAGAACCACTTAGCCCTGGCACTTAGCCCAGGGCTATGAGGGCACTCAGCCCTGGGCTAAGGAGGCGAGGGGCGTGTGGGGGTTTGAGGAGCTCTGACCTCAGGGAAGTTGCAGCTGAAGCAGGAGGACCAGCAGCACTTGGAGCAGGTGCCCATGCTGCCCATGTTCTCCTTACACAGGATCTGGTCACAGCCCAGAGGGTTGGTGCACCACGTCAGGTTAGAACAGCACTCCACATAGCCCCGCAACAAGGCACTCTCATACTGAGAGAGAGAGAGACAGAGAGACAGAGAGAGAGAGACAAAGGGAGGGAGAGAGAGACACCGAGAGACAGAGAGGAAGACCGAGAGAGAGAGTTACAGAGGATCTGATCACAGCCCAGAGGTGCACCACGTGAGGTTAGAGTTAGAACAACACAACAGGAGGACTCTCCAGTTTAACAGCGGCCAGATTCACATGAATGTGTTCTTAAGATAGATCTTAAGAAATTACATATGAGAAATGACATTTTAGAAAGTTCTTAAGAAGGCTCTTAAGGGCAATAACCGTAACAGTCATTTGTTATGAATTTCTTACATTTCCCTACTTAAGAACTTCTCAAAATAGGGTCTGAATTAATTCTGGTTAATAAACTTTAGGCTTACTGCCACTGAGGCAGGCTACAAGACGAGGCTAGGAGGCAACCTGAAGTGCTTCCATCTATACTGGGAAAAACCTGTTTAAACAACTAGGGCAAAGATGTAAACATTGGTTGTCGTCGGTAAGTGTAAAATCTGAGCTTATTTTCAACAGACATGAGACAGAGGTCTACTTGGCCCTACACCAGGCAGGCATGTCCAAAGTCCCATGGGCCAATTTTCGACTCCTCGCGGGCAACATTACGGTCTTCCAGAGGCTCGATTTGAAAGCTAGAGTGAAGATACTGGTGTCATATGAAACCAGACCACCTAAAAGGCATAGGTTGCTAACATCCATGTGACATGCAAGCTTGTCAGGAAGGGTGCCGACTCCCTGTGATGCTGCGTTACCTTGGCGATGGTGTCCTTGTCGGTGAGGATGCTGAGGAAGAACTGGGAGGTGGGCTGGGCTCGGCAGTCTGTGATTGGACAGTTGCAGTTCATCACCAGGTTCTGCTCGATGCGCGCTGTGAGGTACTCCTGCCAGCACGACTGCACGCACGCACACGCACGCACATGCACACACACACACACACACACACACACACACACACACACACACACACACACACACACACACACTTAGAAACTAATATGTAAGAATATACATGGGGTGGCTGTGGCTCAGGAGATACAGTGGGTCATGTCAGCACACTGCATGGTAGCATGCCGCCATCGGTGTATGAATGTGTGTGTGAATGGGTGAATGTAGGCACATTGTAAAGTGCTTTGGATAAAAGCGCTATATACTGTAAATGCAGTCCATTTACCATTTACCAATATACACGATAGTATATTATAACATACAACATACAGTAACATACAACACAACATATAACATACAGATTATAATACAAATCCTCACACACAATGTAAAACACACCGTTAAAGGTGCTGCAAGTGGTGTTAAAAAAATAATAATAAATAAATAAAGTGTTAAATAGCTCTACTTTATGACAGCCATCACTGATATAGAGTGTTTGGTCAGTAAAATGGGTCCTCCGCTCTGCAGTATACAGAATTTATTTACATTTTCTGGGATCCCATCCCACTTTTATCCAATCAGGAGAGAGGATTCCACAAACTTATTTTGTTTACTGCAGAGCGGAGGGACTGGGAGACCCACCCACATTACAGACCAAAGCACACTATAACAGTGATGGCTGTTAGAATGTAGCTATTTAAAGGCCCATTCAGCAAGTTTTCCAAGTTTTGCTATTGGGGAAACTGCGCCCTCTGGGTGCAATAGTATCGATAACGATATCGCCTTAGTTCAAAGTCAACAAAATACAGCGCAGAAAGCTCTATGTACATGTTGTGACATCGGGTACTCACCACGTGATGAAATAATAATCCATAGTTCCGTGAAACATCATTTTCGTAGCAAATCCGAATCGAGTTACTTCCTGGTTTTCAGGAATACAACGCTGCCACTGTAGAGCGCATGCGCACATCTTTTTTTTTTTATTGCCACGGGACGTGGCAGACAAACTGCTTAGTCCCAGGGCTGGCCAATGGAGGGCGGTGTGGGATAAATAAATGCGAGAGTCTCCCTATTACAAGTCAATCTACCATGTCCTATGACTAAAAAGCTCTTATATTACAGTAAAAAATGTCAAAAATCTTACTGATTGGGGCTTTAACAATTTTAACAAAAAACGAGAATATTTATGCTAAATTTCCTAACGAAAATTGAATTGTGCTTGCTGTCCTCGCAACGCCACTGCCCATGCAGCCCCAATCGGCATTGTGTAACTAGGACGTCTCTAGGTGGTTAAAGGGTGTAGTAAACTGGTTGCTAGGGTGTTTCCGGCTGGTCGCTAGGGCGTTTGTAGATGGTTGCTAGGGTGGACTAAGTAATTATGGGTGGACCTATGTGAGTAGAAGATGATGTGTTCGGGAGTTATTTTTGTGCGATTTTTGTGAAATAGGCCCCACCCACAGAAATTTGGAAGTCGTCTTTCCAAAAACCGCAAAATCAGTTTTGTGCAGGACAGTCCACCCATGATGTGTCTTAGTTTGGTGAGGATTGGACAAAATTTGAAGGAGAGATCGCAAACAAACGGTTATGGACAAAATTCAAAATGGCGGAAAATCTAGTCAGACGGAAATGGGCGTGGCCAGTGGATGCGGAAGGACCCAAGGAATACTTACAAGTCTTAAATTATGTTCACTCCAAGATTCGTGACTTTGAAGTCCTCTAAAATGAATGATCATGTTTTTTTTTTAATGTTTTGTTAAGCCCCCCTCACTGAGAGGATTAGAGAGGTGTGGCAGGAGGAACTTGGTGTTGATTTGTCTGAAATTATATGGGACAGGAGTCTGTCTGGTCCAACTTTGCTCGATTACCAGCAGACACCAGCTGATCCAATTTAAAGTTACTCACCGTCTACATTATTCCAAGTCCAGGTTGCACAAGATCTACCCTTCTGTCTCACCGCTATGCGATAGGTGTCAAGGGAAAAAAAAAATTCTCAAGTGAATGCAACACGCTTCCGTAGATTCTGTCGAGAGACACTTATCAAAGGTGTCGAATGCCCTACCATAAATCAGCCTTCATAGTGTGTGTGTGTGCATGCCTCACCCGGCAGCAGTAGTGCATACAGCAGAGAGTGGGCGTGGCCTCGGGCTCAGCGGGGGGGCGGGGCCCCAGGCAAACGGGGCAGGCGGAGGTGGGGCTCGGGGGCGGGGTCTTCAAGGCGGTGGCCATGATGTGGTTATCGGGCTGGTCTGTGATGAGGTCATCGGGCTGGTCCGTGTAGCTCTTTAGGCCGGCGGCCATGATGAGGTCATCGGGCTGGTCCGTGTAGCGCAGCAGCAGCTGGTCCACGTTCCACTTACAGTGCACCAACAGGTGCTCCGCCCAGTCCAGGTCCAGACTCAGAGTGCCAGACACCTGCCAGGACCACAGATGGGAAAAGATTACACATTCTTTAATTATAGTCTGAATAGATTGGTGTATCACATTTAGGTAGCATTGTTGTTGCCTACAGGATTATTGCATGAATACATGACGAGGCCTACATATTAAAGAGGAGATGAAACATTTGACCATATGGCTAGTACATTTGGATTTCACCTCAGAAGACAAGACAGGACAGGACACTGCTTTCAAGTCTGAAATGTACCTAGATTTGCTAGAATTTTTTATTTTGCCAACTACGGCGCTGCTAGATGTCACTAGATTGACTGTACAGTACAGAAGTAAGGATTTTGAATGTTTTGATGAATCAAAACAACCACAATTAGGGATGGCGAAAATGTTTTTTTCCCCCTGACCGACAAATGACAAATATGAACCAATCATTAACCAAAATAACCGACTACATTAAATGTACTATTTATAGCCTAATCAATGCATTTCCCTAGCTGGCGAAGGTGGTGCAATTGACCTATCGCTAAGCCCCGCCCCTCGTGCTCACTCGGACAAACACAGGGCAGGCTGAGTAGAATAATGGCAGCCGTCACTGTCAAAGTTATATCCCAAGACGCTCTTCACAACTTTTTGAGGCCTGATATCGTCTAGAAGCCATCAGAAAGTACTTCACTATGCCATGGAGGGCAATGTACAACATGTAAAGCTATCGATAAAAAGAAATGCGATACGTGTATGCCTGGAAACAGCTTTAGCGAATGTTTAATCAAACGTTTTAACGGAGGAAGACAGCAGGCGGCTCGCATCCAGAATTGACATTCACTTAGAGGGTAGCAGTATGGGTTAGCTCCCCAGCCTGCGTCTTCCGTGAGGAGGAAGCCCAACAACCCACGAGAGGCCTTTTAGGAGGGCCATTCAAGCCGCAAGTGGAGACTGCAGTGCCACCAAGTACTGGTACTGCATGGTGTCCACTAAGATTCCATCACCTCGGAATGAGATGTTTGGAGCGGGGGAGTCTGGTGCAGCGCACAGGTCCTAGACCTGGTGAGACGAAGGAGGAGCCCGGCCGGGTGGCAACCCACAGAGCCCGGTCCCTCTACGTACCAGAGCCCTATCCTGCCCCCGGTCCCGGCAGAGTAGTTCCGGAGCAGCGGATTGAGTGGCCCTGACCGCGTGACCACCTTCGACCCTTCCTGGAGGGCTGACCGTGGGTAGCTACTGGGACGTAAGTTGGGGCTTGGCCAGCCCCGGCTGGGTCACCTGGGGGAGGGTGTATGATGTTGCGAGACCCGAAACATCCTATGACCCCAGGGTACATCACTGAAGATACGTCCCAGTTATGCATCCATGCAATGTTTTTTCTTTATTAAGAGTAACCTCTCCGTGGATTATATTGCCTATATGCCGAATTGAAGAGTGGCACCTGGTAATCTATTTCATGTACCTCTGTATAATCAAGAAACGTTAAATAGTGTTTTTCATAACTGTAGCGAGACAACGGCATGCACACATGGGGTGGTGGTGTAGCAGTAGCAGATCAGCAGAGGCATAGCTTACAGCTTTTAACTGAATCTTTTCTCTTTAGACTACCTCACATTTATTTGGAGAACGATATTAATTCCCTCGTTTTAGGGTTTGACTGGTGTCTGGCGATGTTATAATCACATCAATCAATGCGCCTCTTCACTAGTCTCGCTGGCCAGCCTCCCCTCTCTATCTCGTCACCAACTCATGCGCATAACGTGCGCATAACGTAATGACTGGAAACTCGCATAATTCAGCATTTACTGGTACTTTCTGAATACCATGATGATTTCATGATAGCTTTTGGATCATGGAAGCCAAATGAGGGAGAATACTCATCATCTCGCTGTCACCACGATTGCAGATTTAACTCCAAAACAGTAGCATTGTGGATGTGAGTGGATCTATGTTTACTAGTTTAATATTATCAATTGCCTGGCCTCCCAGGATACCTCGTAATGTTGCATTTACCCCCCATGCACATCGTTTGACCATTTTTTCAACTTATAAATGTATAAAACCAGAAGAAACTTGCGTTATCTAGTGCTTCTCTATGGAACTCTAAGCTGAGAATGTCCGAGTGTATTGTAGAGCTGCACGCGCTGTGATTGGCTCATCTGCGTTCGGGGAGTGGCTTAGCGATAGGTCAATTCTTGGTAGAACTGCAGCCCTACACTTTGAGCCGCCCCTGGAAATTAATAATAAATATTTTTCAGTATTCTGTCATATCGCCAAGAATATCGTTACCGCAGAAATACCCTGAAATATGGTGATATTATTTTAGGACCATATCGCCCACCTCTATGGGCCATGAGAAGGACCCTAGCATGATGTTTGTCAGACCTGCTGCACGGTACTCTGCATCAGCTGACGGACCTCCTCCTGTGTCATGGTGCGACCCATCGAGAAGAGCACCGCCTCCAGAACGCCATCCTCCAACCGCTGTGGGGCCGCCACCAGGCTGCACGCACGCACAAACACACAAGTTATAAGATCGACACTTTACATAATCACTGCAGCTCTTCTTCATTCACTTTTTCTTAAAAAAATGTTTTTGTTGTTTTTTTGAAAATGAACGAATAAATTAATGAATGAATACTTTTTTTTCCAAATTATGCAAGTTTAGATTGTTTTATTCATTTTGTCATGCACTTTTGACAGTGCTTTTGACATGGGCTTACAACACACACAAAATACAAAATACAACATAAGATGTTAGATGTTGAAGAATGCACTCAATATAACTAATAAGTTTTAGGATGACTAAATACTTATAATTTGTTAGCAAACTAAGCTTGTTCAGGGCAAACCAAGCTTGTTCACCAACTTTCATGGTGATTTTCTCTGAATGTTGCCTTTAAGAGTAGGCTACCAACATTCAAATAAGCAAATCTTCTTAAACTATTTTCAGATTTAAATATATGACGAATCATTTGAAAGTTTACAATCTGCACTTTCAGAATGTGTAAAAAATAAAAAAATGACCTTGGCCTGTCACATATAAGTTACTGAACTAATATTTTTCTTATTTGTAGTACTGTACATATTAATAAATGCACAAATATTTATCGTTATAAAATAAATGCTGAAATATTTGATTAAAGTGACTAGGTAAATATATTTTAAATTATTTCATGTGAAGCAATTTGTAACTGTTGTGATAGGTGCTATACAGTTAGTATTATTAAAGATGAGCGGAACCCAAAAATGTTTTTGTTTTTTTGTTCACATACCTGGGTATTTAGTGCACCTATTTAATAATGTATGGGGAAAAATTCACAAAAATCGAATTTCTTTAGTTTTTCCACAGTTTCACATCAAAAGTAAATTTTTCAGGGTTTAATTCATAACTGTAATCTACAGTATGGTGACGTAACGTAGTACAATAAAATGTCTACCCCATTTCAACCAATCATATCACGACATAGCAGCTGTCAATCAATCTTCATTTCGAGGAGAAAATTCTGCAGGCAAGATGGCGCCTGTAACCTGGCAGAATTTCTAGCCCACAAACTAACTAATAACTTGGCCAATAAGTATGTAACATACAAAATAAAGAAACGGGAATGTCTTCATTTGATGTAGAATGCATAGGACAAATAGGTTTGTTAAACTCGCATTCTAGGAATATTGTATTTACCGTGGCTAGTTGACGCTCCAAGCCGACAGGCAGCACTCTTGCGGATTGGCCAATGCCAGTGCACAGAACTGTCAAATCAAATCATCGACTCTAAGGCCCGCCTCTCAACTCTCTTTCATCTCAGGGCGAGGCAATATCTGTTTTCAGTCCGATATGTCACCGACCCTCGCGCCACTTGGGTTCATGTGGTCTTGAAGTTAAAAATGATACAGCTTCTTTTTTCGTTATTAAAATATGTACAGTGTATCTACTTCTGAAAAACCCAGTGTGTGCTATTGTTCCTGTAAAGCACTGTGTGCAAACTCTTTCAGTTAGGTGCTGTAGAGATTATCATTATATTACCATTGCAATTATTTATTTGTTGAGGAAAGTGGTTAACAAATAACAATTATTATTACTTCTATACTACCAATATGTTTGTCAGTGACAGAAAAACAATCCGCTGATTCCTAATTTAAAGCCTTTGGCAGCTTTTAATAAAATGATAAGACGTTACAGGAGGTAATGAATTACCCAATCTTCTATTAATAATAAAACAAAAAGCATGGTTCAAAGTTCAGAACATCTTTATTTTCTTATGATAGAAAATGAAACATTTGAATTGCAAACTAAACGAAGCAAATAAAACCAATTAATCAGAAAAAGAGTGAAATCGCAAATCTCAGAGGCTGCGGTTAATTGAACAAAATCACTTTTCTTTAAACAATATATATATATATATATATATATATATATATATATATATATATATATATATATATAACAAAAATGCTTACCCTATATATTCTTTCCCTGTTTTCCTTTTCTTAGTTATTATCTGTTCTGTTTGTCTGTGCTGTGTGATGTTTCCGTTTGTTTTTGAAAAGCAATAAAAAGTGAATTACCACAAAAAAGAAAAACAATTTGCGAATAGAGTGGCAAAGTCACCCCCTCTTCAGGGTTAGACATACGCACAAAGTAAAGGGATTTCATTCACCATTCATTTTTCCACAGACCTTTCGTAAAATCCTTATAAAAAAAATTACTTGTGAAACCAAGCGATTCAGTTATTCAGAATCAAGAGAGACTATAGAACATTCCACTTGGACCAAATCTTAAAAACTGTTGATTTTCTTTTTATCTGTAATTTTTTTTAAGGTTTGGTCGGAGTGAAATGTTCTATGGTCTCCCTTGATTGTAAATATAGCTGAATCGCTTGGTTTGACCAAGTAAAACGATTTTTAAGCATTTTACGAAAGGTAGATGGAAAAATGAATGCAGAGGGAATCCCTTGTTATAGATGCTGAACCTGGAAGAGGACGTGACTTTGGCACTCAAAAAAAAGCAGATGTACAATATATGACTTTTTTATTTATTTATCAGAGTTCGTTGTGTTTTTCGGTGAATCAGAATCTCAAACTTCCTCCGACATACAGCCGGCTGGTCCCTGACCGTGGCGATCGCACCTGATGTCAGCATGGTTGTTGCCGGCCTCCTCGGCGCCCTCTGTCTGGCTGAAGCTGAAGTGCGCCTGTCCCTTGCTCGGCGTGGGCGGGTCCTCGGGGAGGAACTCCACGATGTGCGGCTGCTCCTCGTTGCGGCGGACATAGCCTTTGCTGATGACGGTCATGATGCAGGAGAGCACGTCACTGGTGCTGCAGCAGAAGCTCACCGAGCACCGAGAGCCAGACGCCTCCTGCTTCTGACACGAGTCCAGGACCTGACAGAGATCAGAGAGAGACCAGAGACATGAGAGACCAGAAAGAGACCAGAAAGAGACCAGAGACAGACCAGAAAGAGACCAGAGACAGACCAGAAAGATGAGACCAGAAAGAGACACCAGAAAGAGACCAGATAGAGTCCAGAGAGAGATGAAAGACACCAGAGAGAGTGTCAGTGATTTGTTCAGATACTTCAGGTAGAGGTCTTCACAGGTGTACCCAAAACCTGAGACCCGACGCAGGATCTGTACGGGTTCGGGTCCATGTTTTATTAAGGTCAATCAGGTCCTGTTTGGGTCCCATTCTATTACCGCGGGGGCCATGTCGGTTTATCACTGTCATAACATGGAACGCGTGTTTTGTAGTGGCCCATTTCCACCGCGGCCCTGCACAGCTCGTCTCGCTTTTTTGTCTCATTCCACCGATCAAAAACGTGGACAGCCCGGGTTGAGTCGTGCTGCTTTTGGTCCCTGCTCTGTTGAGGTTCTAGGGCTGTGGACCCGGTACCATACGGTGACGTGAAAACACTGCAGACGACTGATTGGTCAGGCAGAATCGTGTTTACTGTAGGCATCTACCGTAAATTTCGGACTATAAGCCGTGGCTTTTTCCCTGTTTTTTGGCCCTGCGGCTTATATAACGGTGCGGCTTATCTATGGATTTTATCAGCTAACGACCTCCAAAATCTATGGATGTTGGTATGAGGCAGAACGAGAGCAAGACAGACATTACGAGAGCGAGACCCTGATTGGATGATGTTGCAAAAAATGTGCCTCGCGACCTGATTGGAGCACTGTGCCACTACGCTCTCTCAGCCACTACAGTAAAACACCCTCCCTCCTCCCTCGCTCCGGGGGGGAAAATGGCAGCGATTGAGCCTGAAAGACAGTCTGAATGAAATTGAATGTAACATTCCCAATTCTATGTATTACATTCTAAAAAACTAACGGCAACATTTTGGAAGGCTAAGCCACACAACTAGCTCGTTGTAATCTAACATCATGCTTCAAAAGATGGAGAACTGGCTGTGTTACGACGATGGTGGCGAGAAGAAGAAGGAAAGAAGGAAATCGAGCAGCAGCACGTAACCTTGGCATCAGGGTGTTGACACAGAGAGCAGACGGCCGAGGTGTGTCCACCGTTCAGATCCGACTGAAGGCCAAAACAGTCGCCACCGAAATGAAAATTGAACATTTTAGAGGTGGACCATCCTGGTGTTTCAGATTTATGAGACGAAAGGGACTGTCCGTCAGGGCGCGGACGACTGTGTGTCAGCAACTCCCTCCCGACTACCAGGAGAAAATTACAAACTTCGGCGAATTCACACAAAGAAAGATCAAGGAATATTCCATCGGACCGGAGCAGATCATAAATATGGATGAAGTGCCTTTGACGTTCGACCTGCCTCTCACTAGGACTGTTAACAAGAAAGGTGAATCGTCCATCACGTTGAGAACCACAGGTCACGAGAGAACGAATTTCACTTGTGTTCTTGGCTGCACAGCATCTGGAGTAAAGCTCCCGCCGATGGTGATTTTTAAGCGTCTCACAATGCCAAAAGAAAAGATCCCCAGCGGGATATGCTTGTTTTGTTGAAATGTTAATAAATGGGAGCTTCCCCAAACAGCCATCTCTTTCCCGACAATCCCCTCTGTGCACGAACCCTTACATATGGTAATTAAACATCAAAACACCCGCGGCTTATAGTCCGGTGCGGCTTATATATGTAACAAACAGGCAATTTTGCTGCTGCGGCTTATACTCAGGCGCGCCTTATAGTGCGGAAATTACGGTACTGTCAATGCTGGATACCAGTTTAGTTAGCTTACCTTCTCTTCTGTTATGTTATTTCCATCAGTCTTTTGTGTTGCTGCCTTCGGCGCTGGTGAAATAAAATCGATCTCCTTGCTCAGTTTTAACATGCGGTGGTTTTCAATTGTTTTGAGAGAGAAAAAGTCCGCTCCTCGGGAAGCCCTTTGTAGTTGGCTCCGCTAGGCCGCAGGCGAAGCCCGCTGGGGTTCTCCTCGTAGCGCCTCTCCCGTCCCCGCGCAGTGCATGCATGTGAGTTTGAGTAACAACAAAGTGATATCCATTCTCCTGGCCAATTGTCACATTTGCCCATGTACACTGTAGGTCATTTAGAGGCACCAGTATTTCATAATCAGTTTAAAAGTTCCATGTATTGATTTAATTTTAACGTTATACTTATAGCCTACTTCGGCTATGGGCGGAGGGCAGATATGCGGTCGCTATGACGACCAGGTGTGGGCGGAGGCAAGTAAACTTGCTATGGAAACAGAGTCTATATCAAGTAGAGCCGAGTAAGACCAGATCGAGTGGAGCTGTACTGTGTGGTTATATGTGGTGGAAATGAGCCATAGGAGAGACTATGGCTAAAGACAGTGACTGTCTCACATTCACAGTAAGCAACATTTGGAAACAAATCCACCTTATCACACTATTGAGTTTGACCGAGAACGTTACTACAGATCCATTCAGTAACGTTCTCAGACTCTACAGCCACACCACAACAAGTGGACTCCATGCCCCTGTATGAGCTGGCACCTTAAAGACCAGGTGGTCGATGTGCAGCTCCTTCTCCTCCTTCATGATGTGGACGATGAGGCAGTAGATGTAGTTCCGCTTCCTCTCCAGCATGTGCGCCGCATCCTCGTCCACCTTCAGGTAGGTCTGCCTGGGCAGTAGCGAGCAGGACGCCACGCCCGGGTCCGCGCTACGCAACGCTGTGTGCGGGTTCAGCCGCAGCACACCTGAGACACACACGCACAGAGACCATCAGTACACATGCCTGGCAGTCAGATGTCAGGGAAAAACATTTAAATAATGATGGAACCATAGATCAGTTTAAATAATCATGGAAACAGATTAGTTTAAATAATCATGGAAACAGATTAGTTTAAATAATCATGGAAACAGATTAGTTTAAATAATCATGGAAACAGATTAGTTTAAATAATCATGGAAACCTAGATTAGTTTAAATAATCATGGAAACCTAGATTAGATTAAATAATCATGGAAACATATTAGTTTAAATAATCATGGAAACCTAGATTAGTTTAAATAATCATGGAAACCTAGATTAGATTCAATAATCATGGAAACAGATTAGTTTAAATAATCATGGAAACCTAGATTAGTTTAAATAATCATGGAAACAGATTAGTTTAAATAATCATGGAAACCTAGATTAGTTTAAATAATCATGGAAACTGGGTGTTCGGGTAGTGTAGCGTTCCACATAGTTTTTGTCATCAGAACTTCTATTTACCGGTAGTTAACGTCTAGTTTTCATCAGTGAAAATACTGTAGGTAGTCTACGAACATTTTTCGCCGTAGTTTTCCTCGACAAAATTAACACTGCTCTAATATCAGTTTTGGCCTCTGTTACAGTGCGGCTCATACAGTATATGATTCATATTTATGGCTGTCTATCAAAGGAGTGGATGCTAGCTCTCTGTGAGGGGAGCATGTCTAGAATATGCTTCCGTAGGCTCATCAGCTCCCTCTCTCTTCCCCCTTGACAAGATGGCGGTGCCCAGTTACACCGGCATGTCTGGCAGTCTGTTAAGAGTAGCGCAGCCTCTGTTTGTTAGGTTTCCTTTCTGTCCTCGTCAAATGTACGCCCTAAATGAACGCCTGAGGGAATACCATCACGGAGCACTCGCGCACCACCAGACTGAGCTGTTCGAGAGACGTAGATGACAGCTGTTTGTTAGATGTTACTGGTGCTAGTTATCCCCTAGACATGAGCCTTGATGTTATTGTTAATGATAAAACTAGTAGCCCTGCCCCTGTCGTGACAGCTCTGTGTGATGCACATTCATTTTATGAATTTAACATTTGTGCAATTTAACCATGCTTTACTTAATTAAGTGTGTGCTTTATGATAATTGATAAGATTGACAATTCAGCAGAAGAGAGCCTATTTGATAGGAAATACTGTTTTAGTTTGTTGTAATATTGTTTGCCCCCCCCCCCCCAGTTTAACATTCTACATTTTACATAGTCAACATTAGAGACAGTGAGGTCTGTGTGTCTCTGTGTGTGTGTGTGTGTGTGTGCGGACCCTGGCTGCTGGTCAGCAGTCCTCCCTCAGCGGTGAGCGGTAACAGAGCATCAGCCAGGACTGCGGGAGAGAGAGAGGCCTCCTGGGCGAGAGACGCCACCTCCACTTCCTGTTACACCACACACACACACACACACACACACACACACACACACCTTTCAGGATGTTTGTTTCCCCTCGCCTCACTGACTGATGTTTGATATTAAAGCCCCTGGAAATGAAAGATAAATGTGTTTTGAGTTTGTCACACCAAAGAAAAATGTGTTATTAACCAAATTTCAACAATTAAAAATGCTGCAAATGATATAAAATGAGGTTTAATTCTCTGCTGTGAAACTGTGGGGGCTTGTCTGCTACAGTGCCCCCAGTGACCCTCCGCCCTCGAGTGCTGCTCAACGTGATACATTCTGAGGCACTTCAGTCTTTATGGTATTCAGAGAGGGGCCATGCTAAGTCTCTCCATGATGTCATCGAGAGACCTCTCTGGGCCTGCCCAAAAAATCCTGAGAAAAACGGTCTAACTCCACAATTCAGCACTAGATGGTGCTAAGACTTTCCACATGTTTTCAGCAACTCATTTCTAACATGTGTAATGTTTATTATTATGTATTATATTTATCTAATGTATTATTAAGTATTATGTTTATCTAATTAAAAACAAATGTCTGAATTTGGTTTCCAGGGACTTTAAACTAGTAAAACAGAATAGACAAAATCATATTATAGTGAATTTGATCCTGGCCAGCTTTCTGCTGTCAGACTCGTGTTAAATCAATAGTTCACCCCAAACTGAAAATTCTCTCATCATCTACTCACGCTCATGCCAGCTGAAACAAATGATTTGGGGAAAATATCGAATTGCATTTTCCCCCCAGAATCATTCTTACAGATATTGTGATTGCGACTGATTATGATTTCTTAAAGTCAACCATCAGTCAATATCCACTGTGTAATAGATTTATGATTTTACATACATGTGATGGCAGGGCTGAACTATATTCCCAAACCGAATCAAATATTTTTGATACATGTGTGACAATTTTCTACATCTACAAACTCCACTGTAACACAGCTGTGTTGCTGCAATAATACCTTCCTACAGGACCCAGTTGATGATTAGGGCAAATATTCTATATTGTGTGTGTGTGTGTGTGTGTGTGTACCTCAGAGGTGTTGAAGTGCAGCAGTATAAACATCTGTAGCGTGGACACATGCAGGGTGTGTGTGTGTGTGTACCTCAGAGGTGTTGAAGTGCAGCAGTATAAACATCTGTAGCGTGGACACATGCAGGGTGTGTGTGTGTGTGTACCTCAGAGGTGTTGAAGTGCAGCAGTATAAACATCTGTAGCGTGGACACATGCAGGGTGTGTGTGTGTGTACCTCAGAGGTGTTGAAGTGCAGCAGTATAAACATCTGGAGCGTGGACACATGCAGGGTGTGTGTGTGTGTACCTCAGAGGTGTTGAAGTGCAGCAGTATAAACATCTGTAGCGTGGACACATGCAGGGTGTGTGTGTGTGTACCTCAGAGGTGTTGAAGTGCAGCAGTATAAACATCTGGAGCGTGGACACATGCAGGGTGTGTGTGTGTGTGTACCTCAGAGGTGTTGAAGTGCAGCAGTATAAACATCTGGAGCGTGGACACATGCAGGGTTAACCCTTTGTACAGCAGCTCAGCGTGACCGAGCCACGTCCACTGCAGCCGGCGAGGACGAGAGTGACTCAGGCCGTACGCACACTGACCTGAATGAAGGGATGAATTGATTTGATGATTAAAAAATGCATAACACTGCACTGCAGTCATTACATACCTAAATAACTCGCACAAAGCCCAAAGGCTTATTTCCATGGTGGTCTTCTAAGGTATTAAACTCGTTGAGGTAAGAGGTGACGTGTGTGTACTGACTGTGTGTGTATATAAGGTGTTAAACTTGTTGAGGTAGACGAGTTGTGTGTACTGACTGTGTCTAGGTGTTAAACTCGTTGAGGTAGGAGGTGAGGTGTGTGTACTACCGACTGTGTGTAGGTGTTAAACTTGTTGAGGTAGGCGAGTTGTGTGTACTGACTGTGTCTAGGTGTTAAACTCATTGAGGTAGGAGGTGAGGTGTGTGTACTACTGACTGTGTGTGTATATAAGGTGTTAAACTCGTGGAGGTAGGCGAGTTGTGTGTACTGACTGTGTCTAGGTGTTAAACTCATTGAGGTAGGAGGTGAGGTGTGTGTACTACTAACTGTGTGTGTATATAAGGTGTTAAACTCGTTGAGGTAGGAGGTGAGGTGTGTGGGTACTGACTGTGTGTGTATATAAGGTGTTAAACTCGTTGAGGTAGGAGGTGAGGTGTGTGTACTACTAACTGTGTGTATATAAGGTGTTAAACTCGTTGAGGTAGGAGGTGAGGTGTGTGGGTACTGACTGTGTGTATATAAGGTGTTAAACTCGTTGAGGTAGGAGGTGAGGTGTGTGGGTACTGACTGTGTGTGTATATAAGGTGTTAAACTCGTTGAGGTAGGAGGTGAGGTGTGTGGGTACTGACTGTGTGTGTATATAAGGTGTTGAACTCGTTGAGGTAGGAGGTGAGGTGTGTGTACTACTGACTGTGTGTATATAAGGTGTTGAACTCGTTGAGGTAGGAGGTGAGGTGTGTGGGTACTGACTGTGTGTGTATATAAGGTGTTAAACTCGTTGAGGTAGGAGGTGAGGTGTGTGGGTACTGACTGTGTGTGTATATAAGGTGTTGAACTCGTTGAGGTAGGAGGTGAGGTGTGTGTACTACTGACTGTGTGTATATAAGGTGTTGAACTCGTTGAGGTAGGAGGTGAGGTGTGTGGGTACTGACTGTGTGTGTAGAAGGTGTTGAACTCGTTGAGGTAGGAGGTGAGGTGTGGTGGGAAGTGTTTTTGGGGTTGGTCCAGGAAACAAGGCGAGGAGACGGCCCAGCAGCGAGGGGACAGAACCAGGACCTGGACCTCCGCCTCATCCTCGCCCTCCGGCCACTCCTCCTCCATCATCTATGACGAGAAGCAAGGGACAAACTGCATCAGCTCACATTAATGTGGGATGAGTGTTTTGTCTGGTTCTGCATCTGTACAGGTGCCATCTGCCAATGGCTGGTATACTGAGAACATTTACGTAAAATTAAAATTACTTACATTAACATGTTTTTTTTTATTTTTATCGGGTCATAAACTGCATCATGCAATATCTCATTTTAAATGATCTCCGGACCACTATGAAAACAACTCGAGACGAAACAGTGAAGTAATCTCACGATACAGAACAGTGTTTTGTTACAAGGTTGCTTTCACCCTTAGATTACTCTCTACTGGCCAGAGTGGCGGGTGGTCTGGTGAGTGTAATTTTGTATACGCCAAATCATGAATCAAGATGCTTAGCAAAGAGCAGGTAGGAGACCAGGTTCTTTATTTTAGACCCAATTGGAATGCACCGGCTATTTTACTGCACAGGTCTCACGTGGCAATTGAAACAATTTCCCAACAAGAGCAGGACTTAGTGATGGACTTAGTGATGGACTTAGTGATGGACTTAGTGATGGACTTAGTGATGGACTTAGTGATGGACTTAGTGATGGCGGAAAGGAAACAGACCCCTTTAATGGGGGAGAAACGTTGAGCAGAACTGGCTCAAGAGAGAGAGAGAGAACAGTACAGCACAGTAGTGGCAGTAATAACAATAATACTGTTAACAACTGTAATGAAAGTAAAAACAGAAGTAGAGCCCGACCGATATATCGATCCACCGATATTATCGGCCGATAACCGATATATCGGTATCGGCCGATCTGTTGGCCGATATTGTCGATATGTTTTTATTTTGTATTTTTTAAGTTATAGACAGCATGTTGTATATATTTGATCTTTTTTCTTAACTCAAGTTATATTTTATATTTGTTATATTCGCATTTCTGTATTTCTAGTTATTTCTAATTATTACATTCCCAGTGAAGTTTACAGTTTCATTGCATTGATGTCATTTTGGACAATAAAGTTTATTGATAAGCTGTAAAATATCCTGCCGACATTACATATCTCAAGTCATGTCAAGTCATATCTTTGTCCAGTGTTTGATATTTGAGGGATCATTACAAAAACAATTGTGTAATATAATGTGTAAATATAATAAGAATATCGGCCGATATATCGATATCGGAATTTTTTTACTCCCTAATATCGGTATCGGCATCGGCCTCAGAAATCCAGTATCGGTCGGGGTCTAAACATAAGTAGCAATAGTAATGCACAGTTACAACAGTAGGCTCCACCATTGGCAGCTGTAGTAGCCAGAGTAGAGGAACCAACTCAGAAACAAGGAACTAGGTTTGCATAACAGCTAATTACTTTCCGTCTGTGCTACCAGGATGACTACTGCTACTGACACTGCTGGCTTGTGACATCCCGCTCAGCAGTTCAGGACTAAGTTTGCAGGACAGAATGTGTGTGTGTGTGTGTGTGTGTGCATGTGCGTGTACCTCCAGGCTCCGGTCGAGCTGTTGTAGTCTGTACAGGTGGAACTCTTGCTGCAGCTCTTGGGACTCACTCATGTTTTTCAGCATCTGCTGTGGGAAGCGGCTCGGGAAGCAGGAACCGATCCGCTCCACTACGGCCGCCTCCAGCCACAGCTTCCCCGCTCCCAGCAGCCGGTCCCCCAGGTAGTACCTGAGCAGCACAACACCTTTTTATGTCATCTCTTATCTTCATGTAATCCAGTTTTATGCTCTGTACAATGTGACAGGGACTGGTGTTTTGGGTAACGAGTAGGCCAAGGTAATTTGTCTTTCCTTTTCTTTCTTCTTTTTTTTTTTTTTTTTTACAGATTATGAAAGTGCAGATTGTAAGCTTTCAGATGTGTCATACATTGAAATCTGAAAATATTTGAAGATATACTTATTTGACTGTTCGTACTCCTAAAAGCAACATTCAGAGACAATCGCCCTGAAAGTTGGTGAACAAGCTTAGTTTGCTAACATAAGTACTTAGTGATCCTAAAACTGTTTGTTATATTCAACATCTAACTCTGACACACCTGACATACACGGTTGTGCAGAGATTTCCTCTCTTTGATATTCAACATCTAAACCTGCGTATTTTGGGGATGTTACGACTGCGGTCGTAATTTAGTTTTTTTTTTCATTATTTGTTTGTTATTTAGTAACTAATTTGTTCCATTTTCCCTCCTGATTGCCTGTGTGAGTGGCTGAGTCAGTGGGTTCCAGGTGTGTATATGCGAGTGCTTGATAGACGTGTCAGGAGCCAGTTCGTGATTGGCTGGCGTTGCGGAGGCCCAGCCCTTAAAAGAGAGCTGAGAGCAGACGCTGGTGCGTGCAGGGGCGGGGAGCTTTTATGCCATCCTAATCCACGTGTATGCATGAACCGTCCGCCCGCCATAAATCCGCGCAAATTATTTCATACTATTTATAGATCCGCGCCCGCCATGCACCCGACGCTATAAACGCTATAAAACACTAAAAGGAGCGAACTTACGGTTTCTGCTGCCGTTGGTGCGATCGCTGCAGTCCAAGACTCCAAATAAACTTCCATGCTGTATTATGTCCAGTCCACCACTTGCCCTCATGTAGTTTACTCGGCTAACACTATAGCTTTAAGTTTAGTTTACTTGATTGCCTCATTGTATGGGAAAATACGAACGCGTCTTCTCTTCAAACACGTCTTCAGCGGAGATTCCTTTTTGAGGGTGACATCATTGACCATATATATACCATATATACAGCACGTAACAGGATGTGAGTTGCCAGAACTGCAGGAACTGTATAACCAGCGGTGCCTCAGGAGGTCCCTGAAGATCATCAAAGACACAAACCATCCCCACAACAGCCTGTTCTCCCTGTTACCCTCAGGGAGGAGATACAGGGTCCCAAAAGCACGCACAAATCGCTTGAGGGACAGTTTTTTCCCGCAGGCCACGAGACTCCTTAACATACACAAATAGTGTAGTAGCTGTACTGTACCGTACTGTAGCTGCTACCATTATGTATGTCTAATGTTTAATTGTATGTTTAATTAGGTATATGCTATTTGCACCTGTACGTCAAATACGTCAAATTTAAAATGTATAAGCACGTCTAAAGTATGCACATGACATGTGCACCTATGTGCAGTGAATATGCCACTGTCTCTGACTTGTCTTATCACTCTACTGCCTTATTGCTTCTTGTGTCTCTTGTTGTTTTTGCACTCCTATGCCCTGTTATATTTGTACTATGTTGTAAACTGAGTCCACAGCACAAGAATTTCACACGTGATACTTGTACCACGGAGTGACAATAAAAATCTTGAATCTTGAATCTTGAATATGGACGAAAAGTGGAGCTTGTTGCGTTTACGGCGGTGGGACCTTTGGGGGATCTACAATGGGTCCTTTGGGGGATCTACAATAGGCGACTAAGAATGTGCCTGACGAGGAATGTAGCTTAAAATACGTTCATAGACTAGAGAACGTAATTCATATTATTTTTCTTTTCTTTTTTTTTTTTTTTTTTTGCAATTTTCAAAACGTAAAACAGAAACAACAACAAAAGGCTCAGACAGAGAAAGAAAAAACAAACAAACATAGTTCACATTCCAATACTACAGCTTGGCACTAACCAGCCACATAAGGTCCCCATGTGCCTACAAGGGATGTGCGTGGGATCCCACGCAAAGGGTCCATGAGAAGTCAGTTATGCGAGTCACGTATCGCTATTAACCTCATCCAAATAGGCCAGAAACGGGTCCCAGATAACCAAGAACTTCCCAAGAGAATTTGTCCTCAAAAACCGGAGCCTCTCCATACGTATAACCGAGATCATGTCCGTCAGCCACAGCTGAAAAGGTGTAGAGGGAGACTTCCACTCCCTCAGAATGACTCTTGGCATTTTTCCTCATTAACTCATTGAGTGCCAAGGACGTCGATCGACGTCAAAGTAAATAGTGACGTAGAGTGCCAAGGACGTCGATCGACGTCAAATACGTTTTTTGACGGTGGGACGTGGATCAAAGCCTCCTTTATCTCCTGTACAAATATTGTAGCTATTGGATGTGTATAACCTATTTTACAGACATTAGGTGGCGACAGTGCTCTCCAGATTAGAGAAAGTCGAGGCAAAAACAGAGAAGAAGTCATTGGGGAAATGGAAATCGTATCGCATCCGTATGCATCGATATGCATGAAGCATAACCTTAGCTGTGCCTGCAGCAGCCAATCTGCTCCCACAATTGAGCTCCTCCGTGTCCGCTGCGACAGCCCATCCGCATGATCAGCCGTGGAGTTGTTATTATTCTCAACTGGAAGCATGGGAGCCGGTGACAAACACACGCGGAACGCTGTAAAAAAGCTGGATGTAGCGCACCCTTCACTGTGCACAGCAAACGCAGCAGAAAGCCACCAGACACACTCCTACGGAGGAGGGGTTTGCAGTTGAGGGGCGGGGGTGGGGGGGGCACGCAGAGCAGCACATAACACTGACCCAGACAGAAGGACAGGATTGGCAAACGCAAGCCAGAATATCCGATGCCCACCAGCAGCAAATCAAGACCAGCAAGAAGCTGCAACCCGCAGCACACGCAGGGGCCAGCGCTGCTGGTTGCAGCTAAAAAATATTATTCTGCCAAACAAAATTCCCTGGCCTTCACTGTTTTATTGAAGGAAATTATTTTTGAGGTGTGACTACATCAGAAAATTAGCTTCAGAGTCAGTGATGTGCTTAAAATGTTTAATTTCACAAAAGGCTCATTATCTCAGCTTCTAGAAAAAAATGGCTGTTTTTGGTTAAATCAAGCTATCTTCTCCGGCTGATAACTAAAGAACGGAAAATTATATCAATAAACCTGTTTTTGCTGATGATAGAAGAGAGTCTCATCGTTCTTTTTGCGTGTTCGGTGTTTACATAGTAATATCACACAATATTCTGTGGGCCTCGAGAAATCACTGAAAAAAGCTCTGAAACTCTGGCACTGGGAGCGTCCGTTCTCCAAAAGTGGCTGGCACTCAATGAGTTAATGATACATCGTTTCAACCCGCCGCAACCCATCCGCTATTAATCAGAATGTTTATTTTTATGATCCCGCCCGCCCGCGGGGCGGGATATCCGCGGTCAGCGCGGTTATAACTTTGGCCCGCGCATCACTACACTCCAGTGATTCTGAGTGGGTGGGTCTTCTTTACACCATTTCCTGGCAATTGCCTTCTTAGATGCTGCTAACAAGACTTTGAGCAGATACCGGTCCTCCCGCTGGACATTTTCTCTAGTCAAGTTACCCAGATAAAGCAGCTCCCATGTTTTAGGTCATTCGTATCCCAATATTCTTTTCAACTCTTCCCATACATCATCCCAGTATTTCTTAATTTTCACGTTCTTTCTAACCAACGCTTGACTTGGTTCTATCAGATTCATTCATTATCTAGTCTATCTGACCCACACTTTTTTCTTCATTACTGACGTCTATTGATTTCCTCGTCTGAACTCCTCTCCTGAGAGCCTCTTGCACGCTGAACTGCTTCCTCTGTCCCGCTGGTGCGTTTCCATGGAATCACCTTGTTGAGTCGCTCCTCTGTGGTCGGCACATGGTTCACCCTCGCTGTCACCATCACCTTGATGTTTATTCGGGTCTCGGGTGCCTCGTCTGCACTCTCATAGATCTGCAATGCGGTGTCCCAATGTACTCGCATCTTCGTGTATGGACCCGGACCCCCTTCTCCTTCAGTGCTGGCCAATATGCCCATATATACTGTTAGTGTATGTATATATATATCAGGGATTCCGCTAGGCATTTTTCCAGACGGCCAGTGCAGCCAGTAACGTTCCAGAATTCCGGCCATATCGAATATTTACCGGCCACTATTAAAAAAAGGATGTTATAAAATAATTGTTTCCTAAATAAACGTTTTGAATACATTTATTTCTCTATAGTCTATTCTTTATAGCCTCTATAGTCGATTATCTTTATTCCAGTGCTGTCATTAACACATTGAGTGCCAAGGACGTCTGTGCACGTCCTAAAAAAAAGTAACGAGGAGTGCCAAGGACGTCTGTGGACGTCCTAAAATCATAATTCATATTATTCCATAATTCTGCTGTTTAAGGTCGTACCCAGCCAGTGAGCATGAATCCCTTCAAGGGATCACACGGCGCCACCTTAAACATCTACACGGGAGCTGCGCCACCCACCTCAGATCCTTTACTTTGTGCAGGAGAAAGCAGGGAAAGCCGTGATCAAAGGGGAAACCGATGCATGCTGCAGCCAGAGACATATAGATTGCTCTGTCTGCAGCTGACAGTTGGCTGCATCCGCGCCCACAACTGAGCTCTTCTGCTTCTGTCTATCTGTCTGCATATAGTTTCTCCACACGATTCCCTGCCAGAAAGGCAGCACCCGAAGCCGAACGGCCAAACCTTTTCCTTCAGTCCCGTAACTCCCGTTTGCCATTTCCTTGTTGCGCTGGGATTCGGGCAAAAACGGAGGCTGAAAACAGACTGTGTGCGTGTGGGGAGGAGCCCGCAGCTCAGAAGGGGGGGGGGGGGGGGGAGAGGGGGGTGGGGCACGCAGGCTGCACAGAACCACACCATGTCACCACACCAGAAAACATTAGCCAGAGTCAGTGAATGTGCTTGAAATTAGAGTGCAAAAAGTATTCATAAAAGTGACTTTATCTTGAAAAGTAAAAAAACACAGCAGAAAACCCTTGAAAGTGCTCTTCTTTCAGAGGCTGTCATTTCATAATGGAACTGTCTAGAAACAAAATTTCTTCTTTGGAAGAAGCAGGAGTATCCAATGTTTCATTAGAGTCCAGCCCTGTCAATATAGCCCTAATAGAAAAAATTCTATAGCTGTTTTCAACTGAATGGAAGTGAATCTGGCACAGGCTGCAGACAATTTTACTGAAGCGCTGTGGCACTCAATGTGTTAAGAGGCCGATTTTGCAGCAAGAATATTTAATTGGTCGGCATTCAACAGGCACGTAGTTCTCGGAAGGACGCTTTCGTTATTGAAACAGACAACGTGCACGGTCCTACTGTAGCCTATCTATCTGCATTTGCAGACACTCGTGAACCCATATCTTCTGGACATTGCCTTGATAAAAAAAACAATGTAGCTAAAAGTAATAAGTGCGACAGTGTCAGTGCAGACAGCGCACAACTTGAATCTCCAGCAATAGGCTACGCACCTTAATCTCTCCCACTCCACACCTGGCACCTGCGTCAGCTCTCCTGCACTCGTTCTCGGCTCCCATTTGTGGTAAGCATTTTGATTAATCTCCTCATCATACGAGCATCGGGCAACAAGCGCGAGCCATTGATTGATTGATTCGGCCGACGTAGGTAAAAAGGCTTTTTACCTCCTCTAAATTGACAGCCTACGTCGGGTCTCTCTCACTTTAGACGGCGGCAGGCACGCTTCTGTTTCTTCATGAGGTGCTTGACGGTTTCCTGCCGTCTTGCTGGCCTCGGCTGAAGTACTTGTCGTTGCATGAGATTAAAAAAAGGACTGGCCTAGCAAGGCATGTCTGTTTTGACATTTCGGTTTCCTCCTGCGTCAACTAGTCACAGCGGGTCCAGCGCTGGCCGGCGGGACTGATGCTGCGTGTGCGGCTTTTGAACGGCGCGCTACAATAGGCCTAAAGAAAGCGTCTGCTATATTTTTCTTTTTCACGAA
The DNA here is from genome assembly GCF_964638095.1 of Poromitra crassiceps. Taxonomy (NCBI): domain Eukaryota; kingdom Metazoa; phylum Chordata; class Actinopteri; order Beryciformes; family Melamphaidae; genus Poromitra; species Poromitra crassiceps. The sequence goes on along the minus strand of NC_139633.1, from coordinate 43,149,461 downwards.
ACACTCAACATAACAGGGGGCGGAAAAAATATTATGTAGGCTAAGTCTCTATTTAAGTCGTAGCTTATTGGCAACATCACTTAGGCTATTAATAGGTCACACAATATTAGGCTATTTTATATAAGAAATTTATTTATCTGGCATATTTTCAACCGGCCACTTGAGCGGTGACCTTTTAATTTGCCGGCCCACGGCAACAAATACCGGCTAAAAGCCGGCAATTGCCGGCTAACGGAATCCCTGATATATATATATATATATATGTATATAAATATACGCTAGGGCTGGGTTCAAAAAATCGACATTTATTATGCTGTGTGTGGTAGTTGAAACATAGTTTCAAGTTGACGTTTATTTATGTTTGTAGTCGAAACAAAAACATAAATACTGTAGGCTACATGAATGGAAATGTTTGATCATTAATATCTACTTTTAGAAATTATATAGGCTGAAATCAAATCACTGTGCATAATTGTGAAATTGTCTTTATTGACAGATGAAAAGGCTGTTATTTACCCTTTGTCACCACCTGGTGAGTAAATATATGTGTAACTAAAACCATTAAAATTGACAACAGGTCTGCAACTTTTTTTTCCGATGTATCTACTTGGCTGGTTGGGAACCCCTGTGTTACATAACTGGACAGTCATGTAATTCAGGGTACAGCTAAAAAAAACACGTTTTAGTATCACTAATCAAATCAATATTGAAATTGATCGAATCGGAATCGAATCGAAATTAATCGATTCGCAACCTTGTGAATCGGAATCGAATCGATTCTTGAAATTTGAACCAATACCCAGCTCTAATATACACATACGGCCCATATGCCTCACGTTTCTCCATTATCTCTCCTGCATAACCGTTGTCGAAGTAAAGGCGCCTGCCATCGATGTCAATCTTTTGCTGCCATGCTTTTTTAAGAATCAGATCTTTATAGTAAAATTACCACCGCTGCGGACGCTCCAGATCTTTAACATCAAACTGTAGAAAGATGACGATTATTGATCTTGGGGATGAGGTTGCTACGGGCTTCGGGATCAGTCCCGTGATGACAGTCCCGCTAACAGTGCGGTTTGCTCTGCTGTGCGAACCTCCGCATCCGCCATTGTTTCTTTGTCGTTACTATCTCGTTGTTGGAGCAATTTAACAATGACAATAAATATACTTGAACTTGATTATCCTCATGTTGGGTGGCGGTGCAGTCTCGAGTTTTGTCCACTTGCCAGACTTATGGTTCCGTTTCCCTCTCCCTCCTGTCATACTATTAGGACTGGTTTTAGTGTTCTTTTATACTGATAGGAGGTACTTTTATAAACCGATTCTGAGGAGCTCGCCACTACACGTCCATCTTCTTACAGCGCCACCGGAAGTCTGCCATTTCTGTTTAACCGCCCTTTTTCACTCAACAAACTGATCCGTAAGGCCAGGGACATTGTGGGGCACAAATGGCACAAGTGGGACAAGCTGGCTCTCTGACAGCGGTGTCGGAGAAGAGAGCGCTGTCCAGGCTACGCTCCATCATGAGCAATGACTCGCACCCACTCCACGGCGTGCTAGTCAAACACAGGAGCACGTTCAGTGAGAGGCTGATCCCACCTAGATGCAACACGGAGAGGCACAGGAAATCATTCCTGCCTGTGGCCATTGGACTCTTTAACGCCTCTCTTAAAAGAGCACCTCGGAGACGCTCAGTCTCCCTGAGACTGAGCCAGCCGATAGGTTAACTGCAGTGTTGGGCAAGTTACTGAAAATTGGTAATTAGTTACAGTTACCAGTTACTTCTCTCAAATAGTAATTTAATTACTTTAAAGTTACTAGTTACTTCAAAGTAATTAGTTACTAGGGAAAGTAACTTTTGCGTTACTTTTAAAAGTCCGCTTCGATTGTTTGCACACATTATGTTAGTGTTGCTGTGCCACAGTGTGGCATTAAACATTCACTTATTGGGGAGGCTTATAGCCTATCAAGGTCATTAGCCTCTGGGGCTCTGGCTGCAGCTGCAGCTCTCTCCCCGGACAAGGTCTGAGGATCAGAAACCAGATAATCCTGAAGTGAAGGATTCAGGAAGTTGTCCGTTATTTTCATGTCCTAAAGTAACTAGTAACTAGCCCAGTTACTATTGTAGTAACTGTAACTGAGTTACTAAATTTGAAAAGTAATTAGTTAGATTACTAGTTACTGCAAGAAGTAGTGAAGTTACAGTAACTACTCCCAACACTGGTTAACTGTGCCTGGCTTAGCCACATGTAATGTAATGGGCAAGCTGACTTAACACATTCACTGCCAGCCGTTTTTTTTTTTACTGTAGGTAGGTTCTGCCAGAGTTTTTTTTTGAGGATTCTGGCTCATCTTTCAAGAGCCGAGGATTCGTTTCTGTTAGGATTTTGTGAACACACAATATCTCAAAAGAACTAATAGAATGTGTGCTTTCTCTGTCTAAAAGAGTTAGTTTGTAGAGTTAGTAGTTATGTAAGCATTAGCAGTTGAATACAGCATGGTTTCAGCGTCTGTAAATTTATTCTGAGATAAACGGCTTTTTGTGAAATTCGATAGAACAGTCACTTTAACCATTCATTTTTGGCATCAGTAAGACGTCAGACATCTAAACAATAGTTTTGAACAGTAATTTCCTCCATAACAGCAGGAAACACCCCTCTCTTTCAAACTCCTCCCTCCGTGTGTGTCTTCTTGGCTGCAGCGGCCGTGTCACAAGCTCGTTTCTGCTGCTGTAACCTCGCGTCACCAGTCTCACTGCTTTGCTGCTGCTGTGCCTGTCTGCGCGGCCGCTCTTTGAGGAAGTCTGGATGGACTCGCTCGTTTCTTGGAGTTTTGGTTGAGAGCTTTGATGAAGCTTTTGCGATTCTGGTCATATTTATGCTGCGTGTTTCAAAGTGTGTTCCACCCGTAATCTATTATGCAAATTTGCAATCCCGCACCGCCAGCAATCAGCGCGAAAACGAAAGCGTTTTCGCCAATCCATTTTCATGAGAATGGCTTCCTCACACTGCTTTTTGCTTGCCTTCCTCTAGAATGGAGAGCACTGTCGCCACTTAGTGGGTCGGTGGAATGGGTTGTACACGTTCGGTAGCTCTAATATTTTTATAGGAGACGTGGGGGGCATTGATCCACGTAGCACCGTCAATTTTTTTTTTTTTTTTTTTGACGTCTCAACTCGTCGTTGGCAGTGAACCGTTGGATTTTTTTTGACGAGTCTGGCAGTGAACGTGTTAATATAAGTCCAGTGTGCAATAACTGCAATTTGACACGTAATGTACATCACTTACTGTACTTTATTTTTGCTTACTTTATCGCATTTTACTACTGTTTATTTTATGCTATGTTGTGTTCTGAGTGCGAGCTACTGTAACCTGTCCCAATTTCCCCCCGGGGATCATTAAAGTCTTTCTGATTCTGATTCCCTGTTTTGTTAGATAGGAATGTAATGTGCTGTCTTTTGGTTCTCTTTATTTTTGGGTTAGGTAAGATTTAAACTCTAAGGTAGTATTTTCGGCACAGGCCTACTCTGAAGCTAAACCTCCAACTTTAGTAGCTCAGCTTTTACATCTGATTTGTTATTTAGAATTCAGAACTCTCGTTAAAAGATCATCTGTCTACTTAAAACCCATGTTAACATTTATTCCTTTGTAAATAAATCCATCATTTTCCTTGGCATCAAACCATCGGTTTTTGTGGCTGTTTTGGGACTTGGGGAAGATGGGCTCTTTCCATGTTGCATCAGGGTACCCCTAGACCAGGATGTAACAGGAGGGGAAAAAGTATCTTGATTTGTCCGATTTCACGGTTAGGGTTAGGGTTCCCCCTTTGACCAGACCCTGTCACAAATGATGTCTGAAACTGCATCTGACGTTCCACCTGTGATGTCATGTGTGATGTCATGTGACCTCAGACCTGTAAAAGTGCTCGAAGGTGTTGGCGAGCTCCAGTCCCGACAGGAACAGCATGGGCTCCAGGAACTGCTCCAGCCGCTTCAGAGTTTCCATGCTGCCGCAGGCCGAGCCGCTCGCAAAGATCATCTGGTCGATGTACTGAGCAAAGCTCTCGCTCACCTGTACGCACGCGCACACACCCACACGCGTACGCGCACACACACACACACACACACACACACACACACACACACACACACACACACACAACGGCACTTAGAAACACACACTAAGAGCATTTACATTTCCGAATGTTTAAGAAAATGTAAGCACCGGTAGGTTTGTATGGTAATTTAGTAGCAGGCGCACGGTAGGTATGTTTTTAAAATCATTTTAGCAAGGCTCCAAGTCGAGGCTGACGTTGTAGCATGTTTTCCGCATTATGCCGTAGCGCCGCCCCCTGGTGGCGAGTGAGCAGACTCACATGCATGGCTCTGAGGATGGAGAGCTGCAGCAGCGCGGTGGAGAAGCCCATGCGGAGGGCGAGTTGGAAGGCGGTCTGCGTGGCGAACAGCTCCTCCATGGCCTTCTTCAGACGCAGGTAGAGAGAGAGGTAACTCTCCACCAGGTCAGTCTGGCTCACCCTGGTGTCCAGGAACTTCTTCACCTGGATCACATGTCACATTCATCATATACTGTAAATACTGTATACAGGAGATACTGTAACACAGAGCTTCCCAAACAAAGTACTACTATGGACCAAACTGTCTTCCAGGTGATGTCCGTTCCATCAAAGGAAAGGCATATTTTAAAAGGAAACTTAGATTTGACCTACTTTCACACAAACTACCGCGATTTTATCATACTGTACCTCTTGTTGTATTTTGTGTTGTCTGTTTTATAGATTAGTAAAATGTTCTGATTGTAAGTTAAAATTCTGGTCCACTGGCTAACTTGAGGGCTTACATTGTTTTATCTGACTCTAGATATACCTTTAACTCTTTCTTCTTCTTTCATCTTTCTTCTTCCATTATTCTTTTTACTTTTTTTTGCATTCTATTTCATTGCTTGTCTGATATGTAATGTATATTATTGTCTTGGACCCCAGGAAGTCTAGCTGTCATCTACTGTAGGCGTCAGCTAATAGGGATCCTTTTTAATAAACAAATTGCATTTTCAGTATTGCAGCATTTATGAACTTCTGTCTGTGGTAACACAGGGTGGGCGGAGCTAAATAGACTCACTCTGTAGGTTCTCGACAACTTTTGTGTGAAGTAGGATACAAGTGAGTTTTTTCAGGTCTCTGCTAGCATTACGGGTGACTGACTTTACTTTACTACTATGGCCAAACACAAACTGACTAATGTGACATGGGCAACACTGTTTGGATCTCACCTGCAATTACCACTTATCGACATAGGTGTCACCCAAGAGAACAAAACTGAAATTTTTAGAGATGATCAATTTACATATATATTATATATATATATATATATATTTTTTTTTTTCAATTTTCAGAACATAGGGAACAAACACGCTCAGACAAAAAACAACAACATACATTTCAATGTTACCACTAACCAGCCGCGTCAAGTGCTTGTGTGCTTGTAAGAGTATGTGGGATCCCACGGAAGGGGTCCAAAAAAAGTCAGCCAGGCGAATCACCCGTCACTCCTAACCTCGTCTAAGTAGGTAGGCTACATATATTAAGTTAAGTTTCTGTTTTAATGAATGACAGCAGGCTGGCAGCCAAATGGCCAGAGCCAATTGAAGGATGCTGCATCTGTACAAATACATCTGAATTCCAAGCCACCCAGACTGCACAGTCTCACCTGGCGCTGCACCACTCCCTGCCAGCAGAGGGCGATGCCCGCGATGCTGCTGCTGCTCTTCACTTTGGGCTTGGCGGAGGAAGAGGCAGAGGAAGACGAAGCTGCGGCATTGTCTTTGTTTTTACCCTCTTTCCCATCTGGAAGACAAGTTACACAGAAGACAAGGTATACAGGCTGACTTTCTGAATGAAAACTACTTCTCACTACTCAAATTAAAATGAAAAATAAAAATGAAAACGACAGCCAAAAACTGAAAGATGAAGCGGTGCCTTTGTTTTGTCCTTTTCCATCTGAAAAAAAATACAAATTGTCAATCTTATTTTCTTTTTTATAATTTTTCCTGATTTCCCCCCATTTTCTCCCCAATTGTACTTGGCCAATTTTCTCCCCCTGCTGCCCCGGTTGCTACTCTACCCTCTGCCGATCTGGGGAAAGCAATAGACTAGCACCATGCTTCCTCCGACACATGCGCAGTTGCCAGCCGCTTCTTTTCACCTGACAGGGGGAGCTTCACCGGCAGGACGTAGCACGTGGGAGGATCATGCTATTCCCACCAGTTCACTTCCACTCTGACCAGGTGCCCGACCGACCAGAGGTGGTGCTAGTGCAGCGACCGGGACACATACCCCCAATCCGGCCAATCGTGCCTGTATGGACGCCTGACCAAGCCGGAGGTAACACAGGGGTGCGAACCTGAAACCCTCGTGTTGGTAGGTAGGGAATCTACTGCTACACTACCCAGACACACAAAATGGTAAATCTTCTGACTGAAAATTAGGAGTGTCACAATTTCAATTCTAAATTGAAAATCGATCGAAATGAGCGTAAAATTTCGACGATCGAAATCACAAGCAGAATGGCAATTCTCCCAGTATTTCTTCTCTACTTGCACCAGAGTCCTGCAACGGGTCGGGTACCCGCGGGTTACCCACAAAAAGCTTGTGTAACGGGTAAATACTTGTATAAATTCACGGGTACGTACACGGGTAAAAATGAACTAAACGCGGGCGGGCAGTGCTTGGGAACAACAATTGACTGTATTAGAGCCATGTATGTTTTTGTGTTGCGCTCAGGCTGAATTCACAGTCACTACGGTAATCTCTGGTGCATGATGTGGGCAGTGTGTGTGTGCTGTTCGTGGAAGTCAGGCAGACAGAGCAAGAGGAGAGATTTTTTACCCCCTGTCAAACAATTGTTTTACGCTTTGTTTCTCTACATAACCGGCATGTTTCAAGTGTGCAAACTGCGGAGTCAACGTGACTGGAGACAACGAGACGCTCTCTGGTTTCACACATGTCACTTATAGAACAGCACCGCATAGCAAAGCTGCACCACTTATAGGGCTTTCACACCGGCAGGGCTCCGTGCCAGTTCCGGTTCCAGAACCCTAATCTGAACTGGCCGGCGCGTTCAGACCGAAAAAATAATTGGTTTGGAACCTGAAAAGTTGGTTCTCAGCGGAACCAAAAAATAGTTGGTTTTCCTTGGGAACCGTGACATCATCAGTGGGCGTGTCTCATTCTAGGCTGTGAAAACGAGCAGGAAGGAGAAGAAGGCAGTGACAACACAGAGAAAAATAATTTGCAGTGGTCTCCTGAGGAAACCAAATGTTTAGTGGCGATTTGGGCATCTACCGAATCTCAAGAAAAGCTAGAAAGCAGTACAAGAAAGAGCAAGTCATATGCCAAACTTGCAGAAGAGAGGGCCAAGGCTGGGTTCACTCGAACGCCAGACCAAATAATTAATAAACTTAAAAAAATAAAAAATAAACTGAAGAAGGACTACCGAATAATGTCCTCCCACTTTGGTTCCGCTTAAACTAGTGTGAACACGGGCTGGTTCACCAGAAAGCACCAAGGTTCTGAGATTGCAGAACGGAGCCGGAGCCAGAACCAGAACCGTGTCTGTCTGAAAGCACTATTAGTAGCACGACTCAACCCCGACTGTCCCGCTTTTTGACCGGTGTAATGATACAAAAGAGCGAGCAGAGCCAGGCGGGGCCGCGCTAATACCAGCGGTGGAAATGGGCCATTATAAAACAGTGGGGGAGGCTCTCTGACTCAGAGAAGCCCCGTCTGGCCTGCCGCGGCTCAGACAGCCCGGTGGAGACAGTGGGAGGAGCCTCGCCGTTCAGGAAATGCATTTATGTCCCGGGGGCGAACAGTACTGCTTTTGTCCACAGGCGCTGCTAAAATAACACTAACCCTAACCAAAGTGAAAGTTCCCCGTAGCTGCTTTAAAGGTCCCAATTCGTGCAGCTGTAACCTCTTAAAAACGTGTGTCTCTGGTCCATAAAACATGATTCTGGATTAATTTGTCGAAAATATAGCAACCCCGTTTGTTGTGACGGAGTTCTCACTTCCTCATCTCGTCGCTTCCCAAGAATGGTCTGTTTCTATAATATATTCAGAACTAACAGTTCCCATTGGCCGCTGAGGGAGAGCCCGCCCCAGGCTCCCAGCGGCCAATCAGATTAGCGTCTGTGGACCAGCACGCTAGGTTGTGTCCACAACTAACGTTAGCAACGAGCAACGGTTGCTACGCTAAAGAGGACATCTCAAAATGCCTAGACTTACCGAATGCACCTCCGCAGTTGCTGTATCACGTACAGTTGGCGTCGCTCCAGCTAGAAGTGTTAATTTTGTGGCTATAGACAAAATGGTGCAGGTAGCTTGTGTGAGAGAGACGCGTGCAGTATGCGTGAGGACCAGCGTGACGTCACATTACCCCGTCTGGGGAAACAGAGCGTTAGGGGGCGTGGCTTGAAGGAGACTGCAGGGGGAAGCTGGATAGGGACAAATCCAACTGTGGCAGTTCTGAGCTTGTGACCACTCATTACAGGGAGGGTTGACAGCAGTCTATATGCATTTACAAGTAAAAACAGCTTTTGCACGGAATGGGACCTTTAATCGAGAAAACAATCGACAGATTCATCGTTAATGAAAAGCCTAGTCTCGCTTGCCACACATCGCCACACTTTGTTTCCCGCTGTACCCGTGCAGGAGAGAGAGTCTGGCTGCTCTTACTCTCACTCTGGTCTAGCAGGAAAAAAATACTCTTGTTATCTTTACAACCATCCACTGAAAGTACCAAGCAGGCCTGCTTTATTGCACAATCCAAATCTTGGTCAAAACTCGTCATTGTTGTTTCATAGCATTGGAGGGATTTGAGAGCGACACACAGAGTGGAAAGGAATTTCCCTTCGCTCCGACTGAAATAGTCGGAGCGAATGGCAGTGCTTATCCCCACAGCCTGCTTCCAGTGAGTCAGCCCGAATTGATTTGTGACCTTAACATCGAAAGTCAAATTGAGTCGTGGATTTGGAGAATGGTGACACTTCTACTGAAAATTGTTTGGGGGAAATCTAAGTCAAATGAAACCCGGGAGGAAAATAATAGAAATGGTAAGAGCAGCCAAAAGGTGAGACGAAAGCATGGAGTGTGAACGGGTCCCATATCATTGCATGGTAACAACACAGAAACAGAAACAAACCAAAATGCAACAAACTGCCTCTGAACGTTACTTACTCTTCAGATCTTTGCTTCGGTTGATACCTTCTGCAAACAGAATAAATACCTTTTAACACGCAGGACTGTAGAGAGGCAAAGTCACGCCCTCTTTCTGGTTCAGCATACGCACCAAGGGATTTCATCCGCCATTTATTTTTCCATCAACATTTCGTAAAATGCTTACAAAGAATTTTACATGGTCAAAGCAAGCGACTCAGATATATTTAGAATCAGGAGAGACCTTAGAACATTTCACGCAAAAAATGTTGAGGGGAAAAAAAGGCAAAAAGCTATTTTGGTCTGAGTGAAATGTTCTATGGTCTCCCCTGACTGTAAATATAGCTGAATCACTTGGTTTGACCAAGTAAAACTCTTTTTATAATGATTTTAAGAAATATCTATGGAAAAATGAATGGCAGAAAATCCTTTGGTGCGGATGCCAAATGAGAGAGGGTGTGACTTTGGCACGATATTCATCCACAACACTTAAGAGTCACATCCTGTATTAATTTCATTCGAAGATGCACATCAGGTTCATACAGAAGCCCTGAGAGGCCAAGTGAGAAAAAACTCAAATCTGCTGATCCATTTTTTAGGTCTGATCTAAATAGTTTTCTCTTCTGTGTTCAGGACTTACAGCACCATTATGTAACGCTTTTTACAGCTTTTGAATCAAGTTGATGATAGTGACTTCTAATAGTGAGAATGGTGGCTCTGCCATTCCCACAGCGCCCTCTGAAGGCTTGTTCCTGCACTATGGATTTTTTGTGTCTGTGTCCCGGAGTCGCTGAGCATGTCAAGTTTAGGGCTGTCCCCGACGCGTCGATTAGTTGACGTCATTGACATAGTAAATGCGGAATGCCTCGGAATTAAGTGATATAAAGATAACTAGAACGGGCTAAATTTCCTAAAGAAAAATTGCCCCAATCGGCAATGTGTATCTAGGACGTCTCTAGGCGGTTGCGAGGGTGTTTTCGGCTGATCACTAGGATGTTTGTAGATGTTTGCTAGGGTGTACTAAGTAGTTGTGGGCGGGAATGGGTGGGCCTATGTGAGTAGATGCAGGAAGAGCCAAGGAAACCAGGGAAAAAATAATTTTGATAGTAGAAGTTACGGTTCCAAAGTTATGGACCAAAACGTAAAGAGGGCAGCTATAGCGCCAACTAGAGGTCGACCGACATGTGTTTTTCAATGGCCCATGCCGATGGCCGATATATAAGGCCAATTTTTTTTTTCTCCATTCGATAAAATACAATTAAAATATAATGAGTATTTGGGTAAAGAAAAATCAAGTAGCCTATATTTTCATTATCCATTCATGCACATTGAAAATATAATAATAATAAAATATAATATAAGATAATATAACATTATACTGTAGGCCTACATCAAATATAAGATGGTTATCTTAGCCAGGACAGTAACATGTTTCTGACTTTTTTTTTTATGAAATAGAAAAATACATTGGGTATGCAGTAGGGGTGTCACGATACACTCAGTTCACGATACGATACGTATCACGATACTGGGTTCACGATAACGATACGATACGATACGATTTTAACAATATTTTTTTAAACTTGAATAATGACAATATATGACTGGAAAAGTAGTATTTTATTTGAAATGCACAAATACAAAACATGCTGTTGTGGGAAATTGTTATTACAATAACAACTAGAAAAAACATGGGATTGGAGATAAGGCTTATCTTGAAATATAATGAGTTACACCGTCACTTAGATTTACTTTGAACTAAAAGGTTTCTCAGCAGTATAAATTCTCATTATGCATCTTCAGTTTTTCTTCAAACTCAAACAACAAGACTTGCATCTTCAGTTTTTCCTGTCAAGTAAACAGTTTTGCCAGAAACTCAATTGAATGGTTTCTCTCCTGTATAACTTCTCATGTGTCTCTTCAGAGACTTGTTCAACTGAACTACTTTCCACACATTGAACTTCAACAAACAAAGACGTTTCTTAGTCTATTTTTTGAAGAAAAAAAAAATAAATAAAAAAAAGTTTTTTTTTTTTTTTTTTTTTTTTTTGCGATATGATATTTCATCTCAACGATACATATCGTGACGTTTTACTATCGCGAAATTTCGTGGGACGATATATTGTGACACCCCTAGTATGCAGTAGGGGTGTCACAATATATCGTCCCACGAAATTTCGCGATAGTAAAACGTCACGATATGTATCGTTGAGATGAAATCTCATATCGTGAAAAAAAAAAAAAAATTTTTTTTTTTTTTTTTCAAAAGTAGACAAAGAAACGTCTTTGTTTGTTGAAGTTCAATGTGTGGAAAGTAGTTCAGTTGAACAAGTCTCTGAAGAGACACATGAGAAGTTATACAGGAGAGAAACCATTCAATTGAGTTTCTGGCAAAACTGTTTACTTGACAGGAAAAACTGAAGATGCATAAAAAATAGACTAAGAAAAGTCTTGTTGTTTGAGTTTGAAGAAAAACTGAAGATGCATAATGAGAATTTATACTGCTGAGAAACCTTTTAGTTCAAAGTAAATCTAAGTGACGGTGTAACTCATTCTATTTCAAGATAAGCCTTATCTCCAATCTCATGTTTTTTCTAGTTGTTATTGTAATAACAATTTCCCACAACAGCATGTTTTGTATTTGTGCATTTCAAATAAAATACTACTTTTCCAGTCATATATTGTCATTATTCAAGTTTAAAAAAATATTGTTAAAATCGTATCGTATCGTATCGTTATCGTGAACCCAGTATCGTGATACGTATCGTATCGTGAACTGAGTGTATCGTGACACCCCTAGTATGCAGTATAGATTTCAGTAGTGACTGGTAGGCTATATTGAGAGCGGTATGTCAGAGACCTCATTCAACTGTATTATTCTATACATTAACCATAATAATAATAATGACGTAGCTGTTTAGATTTGTCGTCATTTAAAGGGATACACCACTTTTTTTTAAGTTTAGCTAATTTGAAACATCCCCCCCACATAGCCAATATACCCCCTGCCTTTACCGGCATTGTCCAAGCAGTATACAGTGAGATACAGTCGTGAAGTTAGTAATTATCGACCATAGAATGGAGGCCAATTGTATCGCTGTTAAAAATCCGCTAAAACACGCATCTCACGGCGCTAAAATACATGTTGTGCTTCGAGGACTCACCTCACGATCAAATATCAATCCAAAATGCACATAGCGGTGTTTTTGAAGGAAAATAGACATAGGCGCTTGAGACGAGTTGAACTGGCTTGCATCTGGTTATGTTTCACAGTTTCTAACCACATGCATCCCCCCGCATTGGCCCGCCGTTTTAAAATGTGTGAATTTAGTAAAAACTACAGCCTGCTAGAGTGAGACACACGGCTGGCTCCATAGGGTACCATTATAAAGGCTGGAAAAAGGACAAAACGTAAACTGTGATTTCTCAAATGGTACATAAGACAAATTCAAGCTCAATTGAGGTGATAGAGCCCTAAAAGTTGTCACTCGTTCAAAGTTTATATAGAGTGTCTAGCTTAAAGTATAAAGGAGCAGTTAGAGTTCAAAGAGGGCATGTTTTCACCATGACCTGCTGTTTAAAACGAATGGCAGTTATTCCCGGAAGTCTGCTGAAGCTGTCTGTTTACCAACACCCTGATCCCTTGTATAGTGCACCACTACCCCATGTTCTAAAGATTGGAAGAAAATGTTCATGATTATAGTCCTGTTTAGAACATGGGCAGTGGTGCACTCTTGTGGTCAAAATGAGTATTACAACAACAAACAGAAAAGTGAGCTTGACAAAACTCCCAAAGTCCCCCCCCCCCACCAAGTCCCAACACCCCCACCCTGTTTCACATTATTATGAAAAAAGAAAATAAGGAACTTAAAAAGATGATCCTGGCAAAACCTTTTCTTTTCACCTGTTCTTAAAGGAACATGCCAACATGTTTGGAGATTCGCCTTCTTTTCTCTGTGTATGTGTGAAAAATAGCGAGCGCTAGTTAAGCTTAGCACAATGACTGGTAGTCTGAAGCAGTTTTCCCACATGCGCTTTGTACCGCAAAATGACCGGAACGTGGTCTAATGCCTTCATGTGGGAAAGTTGTTTTCCGGTATAAGCGCGACCCCGTCGTCGCGGACATTTCACCAGTTTCGAACCAGTCAGAAGAGCGGTATGCGCTATAGCGGATACAAGTGAGAAACGGGTGCAGTCATTTTCCGCGACACCGGTCCTTCTCTGGGCGAGGTGTACACACGTTGCTTAACGTTCACTTCCAGCGTGCATCATCTAATCATTCGCGCACATCAAAGCAAACTACTTCCACATTTCGCTTCGTGCATTTGCTTTCTCTACATACATACAAGCGTTGGGCAGCTTGCAAGCCTCTGCCATTCTCGCTGTGTCTGTCCTGTGTGGCTGCTGCGAAGTGCGGAGGACTGAGTGAAGGACTGGCCTCTCTCGAGCAGAGAGGGGAGGGGGGAAATCGGCTGTGTTTATTACGCTGGCTTGACGCTGCAAATGTCAAACGAGTGTGATTTATTGTGTGGCAAGTTTTGCCGACCCCCCAAATAAGCTCCCCCCTCCCCCCGCCCCCCAACATACCGGCTATTTGACGACTAGATTCCCACATGCGAGCGCTAAGGTGTGAAGGGAAATTCAGGGAAATGTCCGATATTGACTTACAGGTAATTTTCCGGTACGCATGCTAGACTACCCCTGTTTAGTCACCAAATAGACATCCCAACAGCTCCAAAACACTCACATGTAGGTACTTTTATGTACATGTTGTGACTCGTGTACCACGGTATTAAATAATAATGTAAAATTGTAATTTTCAAAGAAAACGGAACTTCTGATTTTTTCCAGAGAAGTAGTTCTATGCATTTGCTTCGAAAATTACAATGTCTCAGAATGTTGCACTATTATTTCATAGCGTGGTGAATGCACGAGATGTGCATAGGAGCATTTTGACACAGTTGGAATGTGTAATTGGTGATTTAACTAGCAGGAGACGCACGGGACTACTTTCTACTGCACAGAGAGAAGAGAAGGGCACAGTCTTACTATCGGGAAATGTCTTGTTCCTTCAAGTCATGAACACAGGAGGGAAAACAATTTAGATCAGAAGATCAGACTGAATGGATGACCAGTTGTCTTTGTTCTCAATGGCCTATCAGGGCAGTGTTTCCCCTAGAAAAAATTTCAGGCCTGGAGGGATTTCGAAACGTACCTGGACCGCAACGGTGGGGGCCCTCGCTGGCGACGCTAAACTTTTAGCTAACCTGTTCGCATCTATGTTCGCAATGGCATCCCAAGTATCAAACTATTATGGGATGCGATGCGAACAGTTGTATTATGGAATGTGCCTTTCCCAGGCAACGACACACGTTGACAGGTTTTGGAACAGCGCTGCACGCTGGCACAATACTCCTAAAAGCAAAATGCTTATTGTTTTGAATGATTTGGCATCTTCTATTAGTCAACACCTGTATTGTTGTATTGTAATAATATACCATCAAGGTTTATTGAAATTTTGGGGAGAGCAAAAAAAAAAAAAAATCTGGCCTGGCGGGGGCGTCGTTGGCCTGTAGAATGGTAGGGGAAACACTGCAGGGCTTCCGTAGATGTATTATTAATAGTTTGAAGCAGCCATCATTAGGAGTCCTGATCTATTGTAAACATCAGGTTTCTCATGGCCTGGGCAGAGGGTGTTGAGAAAGACTCACTTGACTTGACCGGGGGTTTGAGCTCCTCTGTGTCCAGCCGGCTGGTGTCCACGTGCACCAGGAGGTGTGTGAGGCGACGGACGCGGGAGTTAAAGATGGCCGCCCGGCTCTTGCAGCGGCGAGCTGACTCGGCATTGTCCAGATACTCACTGAGCAGCCAGGACAGAGGGCTTTGCCCCGAGGAGTCTGGGTAGACAGAGGGATGGATTCAGAACAGGGATATCAACTGTTAGCAAACATTAATCATCTTGACCGATTAACAATATCAGTTAAACAGTTGCCAGGCATGGACTGGCTCAGATTCCTACAAATCAGAAACTATGTTCAATCCAAGATTCAGGCCTTTGAAGCGCTCCCAAATGAACATGCTCTTTTTGATGTTTTGCTGAGCCCTCCTCACTCCAGGCACCTCATCTCTAGATGTGTGTGTCTATTTGATGACTGTACCATGGCCTCTACTGAGAGGATTAGAGAGGCATGGCAGGAAGAACTTGGTACTGAATTATCTGACATTATGGGAAAGGAGCCTGTCGGTTGTACAACTCTGCTCAGTTAATAGCAGACATCAGCTGATTCAATTTAAAGTCGCTCACCGTCTCCACTACTCTAAGCAGAAATTACACAAGATTTATCCTACTATCTCACCACTGTGTGAAAGATGTCAAGTGTCGGAGGGAACACTGTCTCATGCCTTCTGGTTCTGCCCTTCACTTACGGGATTCTGGGCCAGAATATTTGACTGGTACTCTAAGGCCTACGGGGTGGCCCTTCAGCCGGAGGCAGAACTCGCCATCTTCGGCTGCTCAGAGTCCTCTCTGAACTTTCCTACAGCTGTGCAACAATCTCTGACACTGGGGACAACTGTCAAATTCTGAAGGAATGGAAATCTCCCTCTCCACCCTCTTTCCAATTGTGGTTGACGGACATGACCTCTGTTATA
This sequence comes from Poromitra crassiceps, assembly GCF_964638095.1. Classification (NCBI taxonomy): domain Eukaryota; kingdom Metazoa; phylum Chordata; class Actinopteri; order Beryciformes; family Melamphaidae; genus Poromitra; species Poromitra crassiceps. Next base: position 43,133,582 of record NC_139633.1, on the reverse strand, counting down.
CGCATGGAGAGACTTAGGTTCCTGAGAACCAATGCACTTAGAAAGTTTGTGACTATCTGGGACCCGTTTTTGGTCTACCTCAACGAGGCTAGGGGTGACGGGTGACTCGCCCGGCTGGCTTCTCATAGACCCCTTGAGTGAGATCCCAGGTATATCGTTTACAAGAACATAAGCACCGTAGGTGGCTGGCGGCACCACTTTGTAATGTTGATTATATTGTTTCGTTTTGTTTTGTTTTTTCTTTCTTTCCTCTGTGTCTGAGCCTGTTTGTCTGTTTTGTCTTGTTTGTGTTCTATAAAAAAAAAAAATATGAAAAAAAAAAAAAATCAGTTAACACATTGACTGCCAGCCCTTTTTTCAATGCTGTAGGTAGCTTCTGCCAGGCCGTTTTTTGAGGATTCTGGCTCATTTTAAAAGAGCCGAGGATTCTTTTCTGCTTGGAGTTTGTGAACACAAAGTTCACAAAAGTACTAATAGAATGTGTGCTTTCTCTGTCTAAAAGAGTTAGTTTGTAGAGTTAGTAGTTATGTAGATATTAGCCATTGAGTACAGCATGGTTTCAGCTGTCTGAGAGTGGAACCTGAGATAATCGCAGTTTTGTGAAATTCAATCAAACAGGCAGAACAGTCACTTTAACCATTTATTTTTGGCATCAGTGAGAGATCAGACATCCAAACAATATAGTTCCGAACGCCCTCTCCTTCAACTCCTCCCTCCGTGGGCGTGTCTAGTGGCTTTCAGCCTGCGTTTGTCACAAGCGAGTGCTCGCTGCAGCCTCGCTCCCTGGCAGCGAGTTTGAGCAGCCTCCCTCCCTGGCAGTGAGTGTATGAGAATGAGGCTCGTTCGTTTCTGGGTTTTCGGAATGCGTGCGATTCTGGCCTTTCTGCGGGCGTTTCAAAGTGTGTTTTACCAATAATATATTATGCAAATTTGCAATCCCCCGTGTGCTGCTGCTGGCGCGGCCCGAGAGCGGCGAGTCTGGTGACTGATGACTGTAAAATCGGCAAGCCATTTCCTTGTGAATGGAGGAAGCACGCGCCTGAGGCGGCTGCTTTTGGTTGACTTTCTCTCTGTCGGGAGGGCACCGTCGCCACCTAGCTGGTCGGTAAAATAGATTATACACATTCTCTTCCTCCAATTCTGCTATAGGAGACGTAAAAGGGGTTGATCGATGTCCCACCGTCAAAAAAAAAAATGTTTATGTAAGCCGAGATATCTCGTCCTTGGCACTTAACGGTTGGATCATGTAAGCCGAGATATCTCGTCCATGGCACTCAACGTGTTAAACAATAAAAAAAATTAAAAATAAAATGTTTCACAGAGGAGCTTTTGAGGAACTGCTGACGTTCCAGCCCCAAAATGAAACAAGTGACTCCCAAAACCCGCCTTGAGTCGACACGACGAGCAGTGTCTGCTACCTAGTGAAATGTCTAGTGTCGCTGACTACATCACAATGTGTCGCGCAAGTCTGATTGGCTATATAGACGGCAGGCGCTTGATTTCCTTGTTTTGGTTTTCACTGATTGAAATGAACGTGTCCCGCTATTTTTATCAGCCTGTCCTTGATGTATGACTTCGTGAAAATCACATTGTGCATTTCCCAGAGAGAGAGGAGGTGAGTTGTGTGTCGTTTATATGCGGATGCAGCCAAGTAGCCTACGTTACATCTTGCCTCCGAGATGGTTTCACTGTGCATTCCATTCCCTCTCTTGCCTTGGCTGTCTGCAGCACGGGTGTCACGTGACCGTTGAACAAGGCGAACATTCACTGACTGAAGTATAAATGCAACACCATGAGCGACACTTTCTTTTTCGTCTGCGACCATGTGCTGAGCGACACTTTCTAATAAGTATAAATTAAGCTTAACGCTGCAGGCCGCCATCCGCCGATGCCGCGGCCAGTGTGACCGGTCTAATCTGTTAACAAGGAAATGTTACAGGGTGAACATAAAAGTTTGTCAGAGAAAAGTTGACATTTTCTGGGAAAGGGAAGGTCGGATCGCGATGCTTACAAAAGGACTCAGTGTTTCCCACAGGTTTTTGAGTATTTGTGGTGGGGGACCGCAGACCCCCTAGGGGGGTGCGGGGGCATGCCCCCCTGTGATGCGCTCCCCCCCTATTGTATGTGTCTCACTCCTAACATTGTTCTCTCTGCTCCACTTAGTTGTTCTGCCCTGGTTGCTAAGGCCTGGTTGCTATGCTGATCCCACTCTGCTGCTCATGCCTGGCTCAGCTGATCCTCCTCTCCATTCCAGTGGCATTGCTTATGCCTGGACTCAGCTGATCCTCATCTGCTAATCATAGAGCTCATTCATAAATAGTGGCAGCTTCAGTCATTCTCTCTCTCTCTCTCTCTCTCAGCTCAACACCTCAACATGCTGGTGGCAGCAGCATGTGCCTGGTTTGTTTTGATACTTTGATTTACTTTCTTTGATTTATCCTTTCTTTACTTTGGGAAAGGTGGGTATGGTAGTTACGTTTTCGTGGCTTTGTTTATACAGTCTAGTTGGTTATGTTTTGTAGTTTAGGGTGGTGCCTGGTCCGCCGGCCGTGTGTCGGCCAGTGTGTGCCCGCTCTTTTGCTTTGTTTGGCTGTCCCACCTGACCCCTTTGTTATTTTGGTTTTGTTATAGAGCTAAAATTTTGAGTTGAAGAAAAATAAAGACTCTCTTTTTTGAAAACTTGTTCTTTGATTCCTTCTTTATATGTTATTGGTCTCCAAGCGAGCCTTTTCAAAGGTGGCCGTAACACCCCCCGAGAGATTTTTTTTAAACATTTTAAAGTAAAATGCATGAATGTGGTGTACTTTGAGAAAGCTTAAGAGCAAAATTAAAAGGCTAGATCTATGAAGAACATGTCATCATTACTGTGCTGTGGGTTTACAATGACAAATTAAATTTCTCCCTATAGGTCAGGGATACTCAACTTGCTTTGCCACTTTCGTGAAATGATAGAAGGCGAGGGGCCAGTTAATAAACAAACAATATACATTTTTCTGTAGCGGATTGTAGGTTTTTGGGGTGTCAGCCGGAGTTTAGGCTGACAGTGTTGTGCACACCGGATAGTTAGTTAGGTTAAGTTAGTTAGGTTAAGTACTAGGGGTGTCACAATATATCGTCCCACGAAATTTCGCGATAGTAAAACGTCACGATATGTATCGTTGAGATGAAATCTCATATCGCAAAAAAAAAAAAAAAAAAAAAAAAAAAAAAAAAAATTTTTTTTCCCCCTTCAAAAAATAGACTAAGAAACGTCTTTGTTTGTTGAAGTTCAATGTGTGGAAAGTAGTTCAGTTGAACAAGTCTCTGAAGAGACACATGAGAAGTTATACAGGAGAGAAACCATTCAATTGAGTTTCTGGCAAAACTGTTTACTTGACAGGAAAAACTGAAGATGCATAAAAAATAGATTAAGAAAAGTCTTGTTGTTTGAGTTTGAAGAAAAACTGAAGATGCATAATGAGAATTTATACTGCTGAGAAACCTTTTAGTTCAAAGTAAATCTAAGTGACGGTGTAACTCATTCTATTTCAAGATAAGCCTTATCTCCAATCTCATGTTTTTTCTAGTTGTTATTGTAATAACAATTTCCCACAACAGCATGTTTTGTATTTGTGCATTTCAAATAAAATACTACTTTTCCAGTCATATATTGTCATTATTCAAGTTTAAAAAAATATTGTTAAAATCGTATTGTATCGTATCGTTATCGTGAACCCAGTATCGTGATACGTATCGTATCGTGAACTGAGTGTATCGTGACACCCCTATTAAGTACATACATAAGTGCCTGGGTAGCGAGCAGATGACGGTATTTGACAATTTAGCAGCTAAATCATAGATTATTGAAAGATATTCCATATTCCATACTGAAATGCTATAACAGAAGTATTGGCCAGAATGACATGAACATTTATTGGACACTTATTCAGCGGATATCTTGCATGTTGCGTTCAGGTGCACTGTACCATCACGATGGCCGATGGCATTGTCGTTGGCCGGGGGGGGAAGGGGTTACAAGTTCAATAGGGTATGTAGCACGCACCCAGCATGCGTCCAGGGGCTGGTGTTGAAACCGAAAGTAAGTCTAGCGCGCACCCAGTAGAGAGTGGGAAGGGGAGGAGGGGCTGGTGTGGAAAGTTCTGGAAACAGAAAGTTAGACTGACCGAGGCTTTGTAATTGCCTGTGTTGGAAACTTGCCCTTTAATCATCTTCCATAATGGCGGAGGAGACGAACCTCGTCACAAAAAAAGCAGATTTTTTTTCCAACTGCACTCACCCGTGCGTCGCGGGTGAGTGCAATTGGTCTTTTTATTATTAAATCTGTAAATTGTTAATTTGAATAGTTAATTAATCACGATGGTCCAATGTAGAAGGCTCAGAGGTCGATGGGTGTCGGAAATATCACGATGGTCGATGCCATCGTCCATCGCACCAACCCTATCAGAGCTGTAGCAGTACATTACTGAGTGATGCTGTGGACGATGGGGGTGATCAGAGTTGTAACAGTACCTGTTTGAGTGATGCTGTGGACTCAAGAGTTGTAACAGTACCTGTTTGAGTGATGCTGTGGACTCAGAGTTGTAACAGTACCTGTTTGAGTGATGCTGTGGACTCAGAGTTGTAACAGTACCTGTTTGAGTGATGCTGTGGACGATGGGGGTGATCAGAGCCTCCCAGCAGGTGCGGCCCAGGGCCTCGGCTGCCTCGGCATCAGGGAGGAAACGATCCGCAAACATCTGCTCGTGTCTCAGAGCGCTGTTCAGCCTGCACACGCACACAAACACTAGTATTGAGTCTATATAATATAACAACATTAGAAGGCTTATTGGCGGCCGTTTAGACCGGTGGTCCCGCCCACTCACTACCACTCAGAGTGCTCCCCCATTGGCTGAAACGCTCTGTCACTCAATCATCCGCTAATCTGATTGGCCGCAATGGATTATGGGATGAGTAGTAACTTCCCTCTTAAAATAATAATGTACACACTCTTGTTACCCAAGTAGGGCTGGGTGAGATGGACCAAAAATCATTATCTCAATATTTTTAGGCTGAATGGTGATATGTATCTCTGTATTTTCTACAAGTGGACTAAATGTTCAGTTGTAACTTGGTGCTTTCACTAAATATTGACACAATGAGATTTTTGAAAAACAAACATCAGTAATGTGGATATAATGACTAAGTAGGTAAAGGCAAATAATAGAACAGCTAGAACAGTCTGGTAAGTTCAGAAACCTGTTGACCCCTGGTGACCCCTGTTTCAATCCACGGGGTCAGTGTTGACATAGTGGATGATTACAAGTACCTTGGAGTGTACATTGACAACAAACTGGACTGGGCTAAGAACTCTGATGCACTCTACAAAAAGGGGCAAAGCCGTCTCTACTTTCTGAGAAGACTGAGGTCCTTCAACGTCTGCCGGACCATGCTGAGGATGTTCTATGAGTCGGTAGTGGCTAGTGCCTTCCTCTATGCTATTGTGTGCTGGGGCAGTAGGCTGAAGGCGGCGGATGCCAACAGACTTAACAAACTGATCCGTAAGGCCAGGGACATTGTGGGGCTGGACCTGGGCTCTCTGACTGCGGTGTCAGAGAAGAGAACGTTATCCAGGCTACGCTCCATCATGAGCAATAACTCGCACCCACTCCATGGCGTGCTGGTCAAACACAGGAGTACATTCAGTGAGAGACTGATTCCACCTAGATGCAGCACGGAGAGGCACAAGAAATCATTCCTGCCTGTGGCCATTGGCCTATTTAATGCCTCTCTTAAAAGAGCACCTCGGAGACGCTCAGTCTCCCTGAGATTGAGCCAGCCGATAGGCTAACTAGAAAAGTGTCTGGCTGAGCCACGTGTAAAGTATAGGGCAAGCCGAATAATAATACATGTTTCAGTGTGCAATAATTTAGATAGGTTACTATTTAGATAGGTTTAGTAGGTTGTACTACTTTGCTCCTATCGCAGTAATACTGGTTAACGTTTATACTGTTTATACTGTTTACTCCATGCTATGTTGTGTTGTTGTTTCTTCTATTCTGCTTATTTTACTATTGCACTACTACTGTGTATTTATTTTAGGATATGTGTGTTTTGTGAACGAGCAGCTGTGATTTGTCCCAATTTCCCCCCGGGGATTATTAAAGTCTTTCTGATTCTGATTCTGATTCTGATTCTGAAATGACATTTGTTACAAAGGCTTTGCGTCAATGCCAATTCGCTGGCCGTTTCTGGATCTATCGAGAGTGATGACATCATCACCGCGCCGATGGCATCACAATGCGATCTATGACATCATGTGACATGTGATGTTCGCGTCCGATGTCATAGCCAAGCATGACATCATCACCGGTGCCATCACAATGGAAACCACGCCATCACAATTGGATCTATGACATCACCGACAGTGTGACATCATCAAGCAAGGATGAGAGATGTGAGTTATGACATCACCAGTGATGTCATACTCCCAATGCCAGCGAGGCTATAGAAATGCCACCTGTACACAGGGCTTCCGCTGTATGCCTGGCGGCCATGTTTAGAAAGTAGTTCTGGACTTCTGGGCTATCTATTTACCTTAAAAAAAAAAAGGCATTTCTCTGCATTTTGGATTAATATTTCATCTTATCGTGAGTACCCGAGTCACAACATGTACATAAAGCTTTTTGGCGCTGTTAGAAATGTGTGTTTTTGGTGACTTTGAATGGCTGTCCCGTTTCATTGAATACTAACTAACTGGACGACTGTAGCTCTCTGTATACTGTACGGAGAGTGACGGTAAAGGTATTGTGTATCTTAGTTATGTATGGGCGATATGGAAAATGAAACTCCTCAAAAGTTGGCATATCCCTTTAAAACCCTTTATAAGGATTTTTCAAAACGTGATGGAGAAAATAAATGGTAAAATACTCTTCCGGAACATGTGTCACATGGGAGGATCACGCTATTCCAACCAGTTCCCTTCTCTCTGAACAGGCGCCGCGACCGACCAGAGGAGGCGCTAGTGCAGCAACCAGGACAAACCGGCTTCCTTCTCGCAGACACAAGCCAATTGTGGCTGTATGGATGCCCGACCGAGCCGGAGGTAACACAAGGATGCGAACCTGTGCCCCTCGCGTTGGTAGGCAGGGACTTTACCGCAACACTACCGAGACGCCCCTACATATGTTTCATGTTATTTGTCTAATTTATGTGCACAACATTTCATTTCAGCTCAGTGTTAGGATCTCTACTGGGTCTTGGTGTCACACTAGTTTTATCTCCTCTCTATGATCTGCTCTGATCACCTGGAAATAGCCTTCAAAATGACTTGAAGCTGAGTGACTTGATCTCTCTGGCTCTTTTCAAAGCACATAAGTACAATGGTGAATGACTCTTTTGGTACTTAGCTTTGTCACTAGGTAATATATCTTTTTTAATAATGTTGTATGGACTCGTGTCTGTTATTTGTATTTTTTACTGCACACAGAGTACAAAATCTTCTGTAATATTGGCACTTTTTGACACTTGTCTGTCCGTTGGTCAGCTATTTTAATTATTTCAGCATTTTATTATTTTTATTTCTCTATGTTCCTGTTGTTTTACTGTTGTCCCGTTTGTAACTTTATGTGCTGCTGTCTTGGTCAGGTCTCCCTTGTAAAGAGATCCTTGATCAACCTGGCTAAACATGAAGGTAGCAACCTACATAGCCTGACACACATCCATAAGTTCTGTTAACCATCTCTGCGTTTAAATCAGATCAACGTTTGATTGGTGTGCCATGAGCTATTGGTAGTTGTTGGATAATATTTGATTGGTGAGCCATGAGCTTATGAGCAGCAGCAGTAGAGTCTTACTTGTTGAAGAGCTGCAGCAGCTGCGTCTTGTCCTCCATCACTTCCTGGCACCAGGTGTGGGCCTTGGTGCTGTAGAACAGGTAGGTCCGGCAGCACAGCTGCTCCTTGAACACGGGCCAGAACGTGGGCTTGGGACCCAGGACCTCAAACCCATGCACCCGTGTGTCGATCCCACCCTGTCGTCACAACAAAGCAGGGATTATTTAAGTCTACTTTTCCAGAGTTCTTTAACGCGGCTTTCATACAGGTAGCGGCAATGCACATATTTTGTGCAAGGTAGAACGCACTCTTCTCCCAGTAGCTCACAAAGTTAGCATAGCTAGCTAGCTGCCACCATAGCCATTCCCAACCTGCGGGGCGTGGTCCACTGGCGGGCCATGGAGGTATTGCAAGTGGGCCGCCAAATCAAATTGAAAAACCTTACGATCTTAGTAGAAAAAATATATTATGTATGAGAATGCATTTATCCATTGTTGAATTATACCGTTATTTAATTATTTGTAATAAATTCTTTGTTAATTAGCCTATTGCAGACACTCACTTTTAGTTTCTGATTTCTGTGTGGAGCTGATGGAAAGTTCCTTTTATAGTTAACACATTATTTGGCCTCCATACTGTTTACGGCCAGATGTGGGCCGTCAAAAATCTTTAGATTTTCAAGTGGGCCCAGAGTCGGTAAAGGTTGGGAACCGCTGTGCTAACAGACAGGCAGGGGCAGAGCCTAGCAACACAATGCTAGCTCCTGTAAGTTCCGGAATGGCATTGGACAAGCCGCAAAGACGTCAGCATACGTTGAGGTCAAAGTTCGATATAGTTTAACCTTTACCGCGGAGCATGTCGAAAAATCAAGGTGGTGCTAGCAGAGCTCGAAATTAACACCCGCCAAGCGTTATTGGCGACTAGATTTTACATTTGTGGCGTCTGTCCGCCACGTGGCGGGTGACAAAATAGTCATGTAAAATAATGAAAACTGTGCATCGAAATTAAGTGAAGCAAATACATTAGATAACTCAATTCCAATATCATATTTCAAAATAAAATAAAACAAAAAATGACCGGAAGTCGCATTGTTGCTAGTGGACGCGGCTAGGTGAACATGGCCCGTGTCTATCACTTTATTCACAAGCGACAGGGATAGGACAAGCTACAAAACATCATCCACGATCATCTAAAGTGTGGGAGTATTTTAGCCCAAGACCCAACAATGTGCTGCTTTGTAACATTAAACAGTTGGAAGCTGGCAGCTTGTTTCCCGAGCGGGCTCAAGGCTTGCCTTTGAATGTGGTGCACACTATACAGAGCGCTAGAGCTACCTCTACTCACTCTCAGTACGCATATAAGTGGCGGGCCATCGCGCGCTGGAGTGGGATTTAGATCCAGTGTATTGTGGCGTTCAGCCCAATCCGTTTCCTTCAGAGCCTGTATGATGCGGGCCTGTCCCCTCAGTCTCTGAAGGTCTACGTGGCTGCCATCTCCGCCTGCCACATGGAAATTGATGGCAGATCGGTGGGGAGCCTCTTCCTGATCTCTCGGTTCATGAGGAGTGTTCGCAGGTTACGCCCGCGGATGCGAAGCGTTTTTCCAAAATAGGACTTGATCGCGGTGTTGGAGGGACTCTCTGGTCCTCCCTTCAAGCCCGATGACAACATTGATTTGAAACACCTATCGCTGAAGACGGCACTGCTCTCAGCCCTGTCTTCAGGTAAGAGGGTTGGCGATTTGATTGCCCTGTCGGTGCAAAAGTCCTGTAGGCGGAGGGTCACGCTTCGGCGTAACCCTGCTTACCAGCATAAGAATATCAGTTTCAGGCCTGGTAGCTTTTTGCCCTCCTCCCTCTGACTCGACGGAGGAGCAGCGGTTGCAGACGCTGTGCCCTGTGCGGGTGCTCCTAGCCTATGTGGACAGGACGCGGGTGCTGCACACTTCAAACCAGCTCTTGGTTTGCTTTGGGTCCCAGGCCCTGGGTAGGGCCCTGTCCAAAGAGTGCTTGTCGCACAGGATAGTGGAGGCCATTGCCTTGGCCTACTCTGCCATGGGATAGGTTCCCCCAGAGGGTATTAAGGCCCACTCCACGCGAGGTGTCGCGGCATCATGGGCGTTGTTGCGCGGTGTGTCGGTGGAGGACATGTGTGCTTCGGCTTCATGGTCCACTCACCACACCTTTGTGAGGTATTATAGTCTGGATGTGACCAGCACGCCGTCTTGTCAGCCTCCAAGAGTTAGTGCCTTACGGTCACTCGTGCTGCCCCGGGGTGCCATGAGCTCCGGCCATGGGTCCCGTGTTGCCATTTGTTGGTCTCAAGGTCGCATTGGGTGCTTCCTTGCAGCAAGGATGGTTGTACGTCAACATATGTGAGAATCCGAGTTCTAAACAAAGTAAAATGTTAGGGTTGTCCTACAACCCAGGTTTTACGAGTGAGAATGAGTACACAACCTGCCTAAGACCGTCCCTGGGTTATAACCCACCGCCATGCAAATGTTCAGCCCAATCTGACCGGGGGTGTGGGCGTAAGGTGGTTTCCAGGATTTCCCAGGACCTTCTAGGTGGTTCCAGGACTTGATGACCTGCCCATGACCTTCACCGGATCATAACCCAACGCCATGCAAATTTTCAGCCCAATCCCACTTGGGGTGTGGGCGTGAGGTGTTTTCCAGGACTTGATGGTGTGCCCATGACCTTCCCCAGATCATAACCCCTCAAACATGCTAAATTTCAGCCCAATCCATCCTGGGGTATGGGCGTAAGGTGGTTTCCAGGATTTTCCAGGTGGTTCCAGGACTTGATGGCATGCCCATGACCTTCCCTAGATCATTAGATTCAAGATTCAAGATTTTTATTGTCACTCCATAGTACAAGTATCACGTGTGAAATTCTTGTGCTGTAGACTCCGTTACAACATAGTGCAAAATAACAGGGCATATAGGTGCAGGAAAACAAGAGAATCAACAAGCAATAACAGTAAAGCAATAAAAACAAGCCAGAAACAGTGACATTCACTGCACATACAGTAGGTGCAAATAGCATAGACAAACTTAAACATAATTAAACATTCTGTTTGCACAGGTGCAACTAACAGACATAATTAAACATACGTAATGGTAGCAGCTGCAGTACAGCTACTACATGATTGTTTATTTGTGTTAACATACACAAATAAACAGGAGTCTCGTGGCCTGCGGGAAGAAACTGTCCCTCAAGCTATTTGTTCGTGCAAAATTTCAGGCCAATCCGAACTGGGTTGTGGGAGTGAGGTGTTTTCCAGGTTGTTAGCAGGATTTTCCAGGAGGTTCCAGGACTTTCCAACCTGCCCATGATCATAACCCACCTCCATGCAAATTTTCAGCCCTGCGGTGTGGGCGTGCATAGAAGACAGACATACAGACAGACACACACAGACAACTTCAACTTTATCATGTAGAAGACATCACAGTATGATACAACACTGTGGAGAATACCAATAATTTACAGTAAGCAGTGAAATAAGGGTCGGCAGCAGGGCACACTGTGCAAAAGTGCAAAAAAATTAAAATCAAATCAAATAAATAAGGGAGGAATGTTGTAAATTTTCGAAACGCGATATTCCGGAAATATTGTTATACTCAGGAAATATCGTGATATTCGGGGAATATCGTGATATTCGGGGAATATCGTGATATTCGGGGAATATCGTGCTATTCGGGGAATATCGTGATATTCGGGGAATATCGTGATATTCAATATTCGCCTAGCTGGTGCGCGCCACCATCATCCACAATGCCGCGGAAAGTATGGAAAACCCAGTAAGGAAGAGGTGCTGAACCTTGTGTGAAGATTAAAGCCCTGCACATGAAATAAGTGGTGGTCTGACCTGCTGACATCTCTTCACCCTGATCTGGATGATGGGCCAGAACCGGGTCATGTTCTCCAACAGAACCACCCGGCTGGAGGCAGGAGACACGTTCACCTGGAGACACACAGACAGGGTCACCACCATCACACAGAGGGTCACCACGTCACACAGAGAGGGGTCACCACAGTCTACTACTGTACTGTAACTAAGCTACTGCCCAACACTGACTGCAGATGCTGGCCTCACCGTGTTGAGCTCGGTGTCGACGCTTGTGGGGTCGTCTCCTCCCAGCACCAGCACCCGAGCTGGCATGTAGCTGGAGTCCTCACCTGCCACAAGCACCGCCAGCTGTCTGCACACACAGAGAGCAGTGGGGTTAACCAGGGTTTACGTTATCTGGTCATTTACAGTCTTTTACAGGTAAAATCAGTTCAAGTCTGGCATTTCAGGGTTCCAGACCAACTTTTCCACTGGTAGCACAAAACTAACATAAGCTGTTTCTAAACATGCAGTGAACTCCTGCTCATAACCAGACCTTACTCGAATGGGCTGCATGTTTAGCACCAATTCTCAATTGTGGGCGCACTCCCATGAGAGCGGATCATATCAACCCCAGCCCCTGGTCCAAGATCCACATCACTGGCAGAGCGGCTCTAGTTTAGCAGCTCAGCTCCGGTGCCGTGGAGGGGTCAGGTGGGTGGTTAAATGGCACATACAAACCATTACAACCATGTCCCCGTGCTATTTAATCATTTCATGAACGGACCTAGTTACGTGGCTGGATTATTTGGAAGACAGCCAAATTGGTGAGTAAACAAGTAGCCTAAAAGTTGGATAGTTTCTTTTCCTTCATCTGCCACTTTGAAAATGTCACAAGGACATGATACTGCGCATTAGGCTATTGGGTGATAAGTGCCCGTTATTAACGTTCATGTATATTAATAAATCGTTCACGCATTTCAATGAATTAAATGAGCAAACTCAGGAAACAGCGCTTAGTAGGCTATTCGGTTTGATCATCATATAGCCTAACTTTTGTGGGGGGAAATACATTGAAAACTAGTCAGATATGACTTGAATGCCACTTGTAAGATCATCCACTGTTAAACGTTAGTGCAACCACTATTTTGAGGCTTTTGGGCGATGTAACAAGGCAAGCGCAAGGCAGCAGCCATATTGGCAGGTGGTCAAAAAAGTAAATTCCAAGCCCTGCAGGGAGAGCAGGTAGTGACATAGGAGTGAGTGAGAAAAGGATCAAATATTGGTGGTTAAGACTGAATAATGACCGTCCACATGTCCTCGAGTGCCCACCGCCCGGGTGGGGTCGTCAAAAGGGCCTTTCTGTGTGGAGTTTGCATGTTCTCCCCGTGCCCGCTGGGGGTTTCCTTCATATAGGAACCCCACACATCCTGGTTGCTGAAGTGGTGCCTCCTCTGGTCGTTACGGGCGCCTGTTCGGAGGGAGGGGAACTCGTTGGAATAGCGTGATACTCCCACGTGCTATGTGCTACCGGTGAAGCTTCCCCTGTCAGGTGAAAAGAAGCGGCTGGCAACTGCCCATGTCTCGGAGGAAGCCAGTTTCGGCTCTCCCCAGATCGTCAGAGGGTGGAGCAGCAACCAGGATAAATACATTTAAATTAGCACTAATGGGGGATAAATCTGGGATAGAAAATCTGGAAAAAATATATAAAAGAAGAAGACTGAATAATGACATCACAATTGTTAATTTGAAATGAGTTATTCCTCTAAACCTGGCTTCAAATGCCCCAAATTTTTCCCACCGGCGTCGTTCGGCCCTCTGGTAGCGAGGACATTTTTTTGTGACCGTCTCCATCATCAACGTTGCCCATCCCTGCCCTAGCGTATTCACAGATCCGGGTCAAAGGACCGTCGCGGGGGACTTCCGGTGTAGAGGCTGAGACGAATGGCCGCATAAAACAATCACTCCCGGTCGGTCGGATTTTTTCCCCTAAACTGAGAAGAAACACTCACTAAACTTATTCCAATTAATGTTGTAAGGGGTCAAATAACAAAACGGGCAAGAAAAATAAAAAGCTGAGGGCGAGGAGCGGCGAGAAAGAAGTGAAAGACGGAGACACGATGGCGGACGGCGAGAAACAGAAAGATGGCGATGGCGGACATGTGGCTGGAGACGCTATCGATATAATCCGGGCAGATATAAAGGAATTGACCAAGGAGATGAAGACTGACCTGGGCAACCTCAGAGACAGTATCCGAGAAGATCTCAAAAAGGAAATATCCGAAATAAGAGAGGAATTTCAATTGAAAATAACCAGTGTGAGTACCGATCTCCAGGCCACGAACAACAAAGTGAAAGAAGCGGAGGGCCGCATAGCCGAAAATGAAGAGTGGTCTGCCGACTTCAGAGAGGCGCTGAGTCAGTCACTACAAGCCCAGGAAAGCATACAGGCGAAGCTAACAGACCTCGAAGCACGGTCAAGGCGTAACAACCTGCGAATTTACTGCATTCCAGAGGGAGCCGAGGACAACAACACCCAACAATTTATTGACAACTTTATCAAGAAAGAGTTGGTCCCACTCGCTGAAATTGATCTCCGTATACAACGATGCCACAGGGCGCTCGGCCCCACACCACCCAAGGAGGCTCAACCCAGGTCGGTGATAGTCTGTTTCCAAGAGTTTAAGACCAAAGAGCTGGTGCTGCACTCCGCATGGAAGAAGAAGGAGGTTTATCATGCCGGCAGGAGAATCTACTTCGACCATGATTATCCCGCAGAGACGCTGGCAAAGAGGAAGGCGTATGCACAGATTAGGAGGGCTCTCCGCGAAAAGGGAATACGTTTCCAAACACCACCGCCAGCCAAACTACGAGTCTTCTTCGACAGCGGGACGAAAACCTACGGATCAGCAGAGGAGGCGGCAGACGACCTAACGAAGAGGGGCGTCATGATCGGCGGGGAGATGCACGAGAGATAGTCTAGCAGAATGGGCCCTCAAATTTTGAGATACCCCTACCCGAGGTAGAACAAATGACAACAATGATTTTTCTCATCTTTAGGGTCTCCCATTAATGAAATTGATTGTTGTCAAAAAAAAAATTGGGGGAAAAGATGTTTTTTTGGCTGTTCTTTAGAACTACCCCAATCCCTGAAAAAGAGCCAAATTAGGCCAGTCCGAATAGGGGAAAGGTGACAAAAAAGCCAATAACTTGAGAATGCTCACTCTTTTCCTCATCAGATTTGCTGAGGTATGAACCAGGTGGCTGCCCTACATCACCAAATAGTCAAAAAATGATTTACCTAAAAAGATAATGACTTATAGTCCTGTAAATATAGCTTTAGTTTAGGCGGAAATTGTACTTTGTGGTGATAGGAACATAGGACTCCATCACTTTTCTCTCATTTATCAGAAAAACTGAAATCCCTGAAGAATATACCATTGCTGAATTGTCTAGGGTGCTATTGAACACTGACCAGTAGTTGTATGGAGATATCTGGTACAGTTCTATTGCAAATGAGATTTCTTTAGACATAGGCCTACTACCTCTTCACTGAAACAGTCAAATTATTGTATGTTATTCTGAATGGGGAATAAGTGGCATAAAAGCCTATAACTTGGGAATGCTCACTCTTTTCCTCATCAGATTTGCTGAGGTATGAACCAGGTGGCTGCCCTACATCACCAAATAGTCAAAAAATGATTTACCTAAAAAGATAATGAATTATAGTCCTGTAAACATAATAATAATACATTTTATTTGGTGACACCTTTCAAAACACCCAAGGTCATTGTACAGTGCATAAAAGAGACATGACATTCTAAAATATCATACATAAAAACAAGCATTGCAAACACCAGCATCATTAAAATACGACGAGCGTAGATATAAGAAAAGACAGGAGATACACACGGCAGGCGAATAACAGATTGAGTACTGTATATGATTAAAGGTAGTAGGCCAATTTGAACAGGTGGGTTTTGAGGTGGGATTTGAATGTGGTGATGGAGTCAGACTGTTGGATGTGTGATGGCAACGAGTTCCAGAGTCTGGGTGCAGAGCAGCTGAAGGCCCTAGCACCCATGGTACTGAGGCGAGGGAGGCGGGACAGTCAGGAGGCCAGCTGAGGAAGAGCGTAGGGAGCGGGAAGGGGTGTCTTCCTGGAGGAGGTCAGAGAGATGGGTGGGTGCTAGGTTGTGTAGGGCTTTGTAAGTGAGCAGAAGGTTTTTGAAGTCAATCCGGTAGTGAATGGGAAGCCAGTGGAGTTGAATGAGGACAGGGGTGAGGTGGTCAGATGATTTAGTGTGGGTGATGATCCAGGCATTTGGAGTCTGTTGAGCAATTTGGTGGGTAGGCCAGAGAGAAGAGAGCTGCAGTAATTAATCTGGGATGTAACGTGGATCAGGATGAGGACTTTGGTGCTGTGTTGGGACAGGGATGGGCGGAGTCTGGAGATGTTGCGGATGTGGAAGAAAGCAGACCGGGTGATGTTTTTATGTGGGGTGCAAAGGAGAGGGTGCTGTTCAGAATGACGCAGAGGCTCTTGACTTGGGTGGAGAAGGGAACAGGGAAGCTGTCAATGATGATGTTTGGGGCAGTGGTGTTTTGAGCTTTGGAGAGGATGTTTTTGGAGCCGATGAGGAGGGCCTCGGTTTTACTGGCATTTAACTTCAGGAAGTTACTGCTCATCCAGCTCCTGATGTCCTGGAGGCAGGCGGTGAGGGAGGTGGGAGGAAGAGCGGTGGTGGGTTTGGTGGAGATATAGACCTGGGTATCATCGGCGTAGCAGTGAAACTGGACACCATAGTGTTGGAGGATTTTACCCAGGGGGAGGAGGTAGGTGATGAATAGGAGTGGACCCAATACTGACCCCTGGGTCAAATGGCAGAACCCGGACGAGTGGTTCCCTAGTTGGACAAACTGTTGTCTGTCGGGAGGTAGGATGCAAACCAGGAAAGTGCAACACCAGTGATTCCAATGTTCGCCAGGTGCTCCACAAGTAGTGGGTGGGAGATGGTATCGAAAGCAGTGGAGAGGTAAAGGAGGATGAGGATGGTGAGGAGATCAGAGTCAGCTGCACGGAGGAAGTCATTATTTATTTTTAACAGGGCTGTTTCAGTGCTGTGATTAGGGCGGAAATCATATTGAAATGGTTCGTGGAGGTTGTTTGAGTCGAGGTGGGACTGGAGTTGGGCGACAACCACCCTCTCAAGAGTTTTGGAGATGAAGGGGATGTTGGAGTTGGGACGGTATAGTGTTTGAGGTCAGATGGGTACTGTGGCCTATAAGTTAAGAATGCTCACTCTGATGATCATCATATTTGGAGAGGGAAATACCAGGTGGCTGAACTACATCACCAAATAGTCAGAATGTGGGGAACCCAATAAAATAAAGTTGACCTAAATTACAAGCCTCTAAAACATAGAAATACAAGGTGTAAATATTGGAAGTTTTATTGAAACTGGAACATTCATCCAAACTATAAATCAGTAGTATCTCCTGTCTTGACATGATGGAATAATACAAGTATAATAGTAATCATAATACATTTGTTTTATGGTAGCCCCAAATCTCAGTGCTTCATTTCATTTCATGAACAAAAACAGGAGAACAGACTAGAAAACAAAATACTGCTCATTTGACCTGGCATATGGACACTTGTTTCACAGCCGAAGTCCAAATATCCAAATATGAAATACAGTATCAGCCCTTTGTTGAACGTATTATGACCGTACCAGATTATTGTGCCAGTGTTTGGGAGTCTGGGGCACATTCACAAGCTTATACTCCATGGACTGCAATTGTAAGGCTTGCAAAAGACTGATGCAAACAAACTGTCTAAATATTGCTCAGTCTGTAGGCAGCCTGTCTATCTGGAGACGATCATGTTTAATATATCCTTAGTATCATTGTCCATTTGTCATTTGCGCGTACATAAGATGTGTTTCAGTGAGAGGTCAAGTATATAGATACTAGAATGTCAAATGTCAGGTTCCTCAGATGTTTGGGGACACATTTTGACATTCTGCACAGCAGGTGCAGAACTCCGTACAGGGGAGGCCAACAGAGAGGCACTGGCACTTTCCACTCTTTTAACAGTTTGGATCTTTGCAATACAAGTAAGTAATGTCTCTCACTTCTGTAGGTGCTGGGGGTTTCCTAAACAGGACTGGTTTAATGGCTCCATCTCTGACAATCCATCCCTTGCCGATAGGACTCCATAACATTGGTTTGGGCATGTGACTGTGACACCATATCGCTGTCTGATACATTGCTCTTTGCACATGTTGTGCAAATGCATCCTCTGTTGGTGGCAAATTTGCAGAGGCTGCATATGTTGTTGATGCAATTATGAACCTCAGTTCATACAAGTTTGTGCACATCAGTCCATTTTCCTTTTTATTTTTTCCGTAAAGCAGAAGTGCAAATTCTCTTGCGACTGGCAAAGACTTCCAAGCTGGAAGAGTCCAAAATGGGCCAGATCTTTGAGCTCACTGAGATGGGTCTTGAGTTTGGTGAATGCTGTTGTCTTTCCTATTCTGTACAAACTACTTGTTGTGTCACAGCCAGTGAGTGCATGACATGCTGGTAGACAGCAAGAGCAATGTATCACAGTCACATGCCCAAACCCCTGTTATGGAGTCCTATCGTCAAGGGATGGATTGTCAGAGATGGAGCCAACCAGTCCTATTTAGGAAACCCCCCAGCACCTACAGAAGTGAGAGACATTACTCACTTGTATTGCAAAGATCCAAACTGTGGAGAGAGTGGAAAGTGCCAGTGCTTCTCTGTTGGCCTTCCAACATCTTATGTGCAGCAACAATGAAAGATCCAAATACTTGGGAAAAAGCTTACAATATGATACACAGAAGAGGAAAGAATGTAACATTGTGATAGCTTAATCTGACAAATGGACAATGATACTAAGGATGCAGTATATTAAACATGATCGTCTCCAGATAGACAGGCTGCCTCCAGACTGAACAATATTTAGACAGTTTTGTTTGCATCAGTATTTTGCAATCCTTACAATTGCAGTAAATGGAGTATAAGGTTGTGAATGTGCCCCAGACTCCCAAACACTGGCACAATAATCTGGTAGGGTCATAATACGTTCAACAAAGGCCTGATACTGTATTTCATATTTGGATATTTGGACTTTGGCTGTGAAAAAAGTGTCCATATACCTGGACAAATAAGCAGCCACTTTTTATTTCTCTGTTCTGTTTTATTTTTGCCTTGGTTATTTTGTTTTCTAGTCCGTTTTTCTAGTCTGTTTTTGTGATTGTGTATTATGTATTATGATTACTATTATACTTGGATTAATGTTCCAGTTTCAATCAAACTTCCAATATTTACAGCTTGTTATTTCTGTTTTATGGTAATGGTAAATGGCTTGCATTTATATAGCGCTTTTATTTAAAGCGCTTTACAATCAGTAGGTACATTCACCTATTCATTAGGGGTGGGGGAAAAAATCGATTCACCTAAGTATCGCGATTTTTAATGTCACGATTTTTTTTTTTTTTTGGGTGCTTGCAGTCAGGCCACTCACTGAACAGCAGGCCAGGCGCCGCCTACTGGTTTACTAGTGGTTTTATTACTTTATTAGTTAGTCTGAAGTAATAATTACACTTCAGGGTTAAAGTGGGTGCATCTCATTGTAAAATTGGACTTCAAACGGCCCAAATCTGGCTTCAAACGGCCCAAATTTCACGCGCGTTGGCTCATATCGGCCTGGCCTGCTTGGTATCTAATGCCCGGCCTGAATTATGATCCCAGTCTGCCCCTGTTTTTAACTATATCGCCCAGCCCTACTCATGATATATAATATACAGTCTCTAGTGTATGATTCAACTTTTCCCATGTTCTAATCTAGTGTAAAAAAGCAAACAAACTGAAAAAATAAAAGAAAAAAATAAACAAAAATCACAATAAATCGTAATATCGAATCGCAATAATTGTAGAATCGCAATACTTAAGAATCGCAATATAAATCGAATCGGCACCCAAGAATCGTGATAGTATCGAATCGGGAGATAAGTGAATCGCCACAGCCCTACTATTCATGCACCGATGGCGGCAGGTTAGGGTGCTGGCACACCATCAGGAGCAATTTGGGGTTCAGTATCTTGACCAAGGACACTTCGACATGCAGACTGGAGGAGGTGGGAATTGAACCACCGACCTCTTTGATCCAAAACGATTAGTGGACGACCCGCTCTACCTCCTGAGCTACAGCCACTCCAGGCGGTTTGTAATTTAGATAATCTTTATTTTATTGGGTTACTCACATTCTGACTATTTGGTGATGTAGTTCAGCCACCTGCTATTTCCCTCTCCAAATATGATGACCATCAGAGTGAGCATTCTTAACTTATAGACTATTATGCCAGTGACCTAATTTGACTGTTTCAGAGAAGAGGTAGTAGGCCTATGTCTAAAGAAATCTCATTTGCAATAGAACTGTACCAGATATCTCCATACAACTACTGGTCAGTGTTCAATAGCACCCTAGACAATTCAGTAATGGTATATTTTTCAGGGATTTCAGTTTTTCTGATAAATGAGAGAAAAGTGATGGAGTCCTATGTTCCTATCATCACAAAGTACAATTTCCGCCTAAACTAAAGCTATATTTACAGGACTATAATTCATTATCTTTTTAGGTAAATCATTTTCTGACTATTTGGTGATGTAGGGCAGCCACCTGGTTCATACCTCAGCAAATCTGATGAGGAAAAGAGTGAGCATTCTCAAGTTATTGGCTTTTTTGTCACCTTTCCCCTATTCGGACTGGCCTAATTTGGCTCTTTTTCAGGGATTGGGGTAGTTCTAAAGAACAGCCAAAAAAACATCTTTTCCCCCAATTTTTTTTTTGACAACAATCAATTTCATTAATGGGAGACCCTAAAGATAAGAAAAATCATTGTTGTCATTTGTTCTACCTCGGGTAGGGGTATCTCAAAAACTAAAGCCTTTTTTGAGGACTTGCTGCTAGACTAAGAGGGACCAGGCCACCAGAGAGGGAGCGGGGAGAATCCTGGCAGAAGCAACCATCAACGAGAAAAAACACCAACCAACAAGCCCACCAGGATGCTATTAAAGAGAGGCTGCGGAGTTACCGACGTGATAAATAGACGCATCAAGGGGAACGGGAGGTAACGTTATCGTTAACAAACTGTCAAACGAACTTGCATAAGACTCCAGTAATGTTAAACAAGGTGAACATCATTAAAGACACTTAAGCTGCACAAGCGGGAGCTGTTTACATACAGACACAGCTGGTGTCGTGTGCTGGGTGCGGGCTGGGCCATGGAGGTCGCATGCACAGTGCCTTGTGGTGTGGCCTTCATGGTCCGGTCGGAATCCGGTACATGGCGGCTGCCTTTTCTTTCTTTTTCTCTTTTCTCTCGCTCTTTCTTTTCCCCCACTAACAGAGTGCAATTTCTTTTAGAGGACTAAACGGTAACCAAACCCCAGTTTAGACATGGAGTCAACGGGAATGGGAATTAACGTTAACAAACTGTCAAATGAACCTGCATCATACAGGAATCTAGCAACATTAAGCTTAATGATGACGCCTGAGTGACACATGCAGGAGCTACTGTCTATATAAACCTCGCTGCCTCCCATTTTCTTTCTTTTTCTTTCTTTTATTATTAATATTTTCCCCTCTTCTCTTCTCTCCTGTTGATAGAGCGCTTTTTCATGTGACTGATTAGAGGCATATACAGTAACAGCCCAGTGTCTTCTTTCCGGTCCTATTTTAATTTTAATTTGTTAACAAAACATTGCTCCTAACATATAGAGAGACTATAGATGACCGACAAATAGGGATGAGAGTTTTATTTTGGCGTGACGTGTTGAAGTGCACGAATTACACTCTTGAAAAGAGGGTTACGCTGCACTTGAGGGGGGCTCTGGGAGCTATCTTCTAGACTACTCCCCCCACACCAAGAAGTAGTTTTACTTCAATGGAGGTCTTTTTGAGTTTTGTGGTTTACTGGTTTGTTTTGTATTTTCTTGTTTTGAATTCATCTTATAGTTTTTTGAGAATAGTACAAGTTTGGTCACCGATAACATGTAACTTACACATTTCAGTTAGCTGTGGGACAAAATGCAATGTCAGGAATACAGGGTAATTACCCTTAATGTAAACGGTTTACACAATCCAATTAAAAGGGGGAAGCTTATTGCAAAAATGAAAAGGGAGAAGCTGCATGTAATATTTTGGCAGGAGACTCATCTCAACAGCATCGAACATGAAAAGTTTAGAAAGTTTGGGTTTAAAAATATATTTTATTCATCCTATAAAAACAGTAATAAGAGAGGGGTAGCAATACTAATTCCTAATGCAGTCAACTTTCAAATGACCTCTGAGTTTTGTGATGGGGAGGGCCGTTATGTCTTAGTCAAGGGACTCCTTGAACAGAAAGAAGTCACCCTAGTCAATGTCTATATACCACCGGGTGGAGATAATTCTTGTATAAGGGAAATTTTTGATTTGATAGCCTCTGAAGCCTCTGGAGTGTTAATATGTGGAGGAGATTGGAATGTCCAGATGCAACCTAAACTTGACTCCTCGAACACACTAAAGAGGTTAGCTCCCAGTGCTAGGATAACAAAAAAAATGCTGATGGAGCTGGGGATGTTTGATGTATGGAGGGATTTCCACCCAACAGAAAAACAATATACTTTTTACTCGGCAAGCCATGACACTCACTCCAGAATTGATTATTTTTTTACCTATAGCTCGGACAGACACAGACTTAGAGACTGTAGGATTGGAATTAGGGACATTTCTGATCACTCAGCTGTTTACTTGACACTACACCTAGACAATAAAAAGAAAAACACACTTTGGCGACTTAACACAGGTATTTTGAAGGATGGAGCATGTAAGGAATTTGTACAGAAGCAATTTAAGGAATATATGGATAACAACAATAATGGGGAAGTGTCGCCAAGTGTCTTATGGGACGCCGCAAAATCTGTGATTAGAGGAAAACTTATAGCCTTCACCTCACACAGAAAAAAAGAAAGGGGTAAGAAACTGAACGAGCTACAGGAAAATTGTAAAGTCTTAGAGAAGGAACACATAGAAAAGAAGGGAACCCACATACTGAATCAAATCAAAGAGGTTAAAAAGGAATTAAACAACCTATACGAAGAAGAATGGGAAAAGAAAGCCAAATTCGCTAAGCAAAGATACTATGAGAATGGCCCAAGGGCCCTGAAGCTCCTGGCATGGAGGCTAAAAAAACAGCAGGCAGAGAGGGCTATTTTCGAAATCAGGGACCCTACAACTAAAAAAGTGTGTCATAGCTTAGAGGATATTGAACGTATCTTTGAAGATTACTATAGAAATTTGTATAGCGAATCAAACACAACTACCCCCCAGGAAATATCCACATTCTTAGAATCATTGGATCTACCCTCCATAGGTGAAGACCAGAATAAAGCGTTCACAGCCAAGATCACAATGGAGGAAATAGGAGCAGCAATTTCTAGATTAAAAGCTAATAAAGCGCCGGGTACGGACGGCTTCCCAGCCGAGTGGTATAAGGCCTTTAGGGAGCAAATAGCACCTATTCTCTATGAGTGTTTTAACTACACAATTGAGGGAGGCGAACCCCCAAGATCGTGGAGGGAGGCAATAATATCAGTTATTCCTAAAGAAGGGAAGGACAAAAAAGAGTGTAGCTCATATAGACCGATTTCCGTACTGAATATAGACTATAAATTATACGCATCAATACTAGCTAAAAGATTAGACCATATAATTCCAGAACTAATAGATGATGACCAAACAGGCTTTGTACATGAGAGGCAGACACAGGATAATATTAGGCGGGTATTGCATGTAACTGATTATGTGACTAGGGAGAACACCAGTGCCGCAGTAATCAGTCTAGATGCGGAAAAAGCATTTGACTCGGTGCGCTGGGAGTATCTATACCTGGTGCTGAAAAGATTTGGCTTTGAAGAAAATTCAATTAACTGCATTAAGACACTATACACCTCACCGAACGCCAGAATAAAGATTAATGGACATCTGTCCAGGACTATCAACCTAGATAGAGGTTGCCGTCAAGGTTGTAATCTTAGCCCCGCCCTCTTCGCCGTATTTATAGAACCGTTAGCACAAGCGATCAGGGAGGAGGAGGGGATAAGAGGAATAATGGTTGGGCGGCTGGAGCAGAAAATTTGTTTATATGCAGATGACGTTCTGCTGTTTACCGCAACCCCAGACGATAGCATCCCTACACTGATGTCTGTACTAAAGAAATTTGGAACATACTCTGGTTATAGACTAAACACGCAAAAAACACAAATTTTATGTTATAATTATACCCCTCAGAAAGAAATAATGGAAAGATTTGAACTCAGATGGAACACGTCAGTCATAAAATATCTGGGGATTCAAATCCCCAAGGATTTATCTAAGATATATGAGAGTAACTACGGCCCCATAAGTAAAAGTATTAAGTCAGATATAGATAGATGGTCTCAGCTGCCCTTTGATATGCATAACAGGATAGAAACTATAAAAATGAACGTACTCCCCCGATTCTTATACCTTTTTCAGTCCTTACCAACCGAAATAACACCAAAACAATTTAACGAATGGGACAAGTGGATTTCAAGATTCATCTGGGGAGGTAAAAGACCAAGGATTCAATTCAAAACATTGCAACTGCCTAAAGAGAAAGGGGGTAGATCACTACCATGCCTACTAGACTATTACAAAGCGGCACAATTAAGACCACTTGCATGCTGCTGCAACCCAGAATACACTGCAAAGTGGAAAGAGTTGGAAACATCACAGCTAGATATACCTATACAAGCTATGCTGGGTAGTAAAACACTGTATGAGAAACACTCTAATAGGTTAAATCAATGGTCCAAAATCCCCTTTAGAATCTGGTTTAAGGAATGCAAACCACCATCACTTGAGAGACAGTCTAGACAGCTGAGATGGGTTGCTTTTGATCCAGACTTTAAACCAGCAGGGATCGATGGAAGGTTTAAGCAGTGGTTTAGACAAGGCATCACTTCATATTGCTCAATTTCATCAAACTGTGAACTGGTCAGCTTTCAGGAAATTTCTGATACATATGGGTTAGAAAAGATAGACTTCTTTAGATATTTACAAACCAGGGCTTATTTTAATGATAAGATAAAACATACAAAGAAAGATGACACTAATATAGTTGACGTATTTACCAACATGTATACAGTTAAGAGTAACAGGAAACTTGTCTCAATACTGCACTCAAGTATTCAATCCATGAAGAAACACACAACAAATAAGGTTAGACTAAAATGGGAAAAAGAGGCTGGAATTGTAATCTCAGAGGAGGACTGGATGAATATGTGCAACGTACAATCTACCTCCACCAGCTCGGGTTTTTGGAGAGGATTTTGTTGGCGGAATTTGATGAGGTATTTTATAACTCCTAAGTTAAAAGGTTTACAGATGGGTGATTTGGGAAGGAGTCTACAGTGTATGTTGGAGGAAGTGCGGAGAACAACTGGCAGACCACTTCCATATATTCTGGAGTTGCCCTTCCATCCAGACATACTGGCAGGAGGTATCACAAGCAATAAAGGATATATTTGGTAAAGAAACTGATTGCTCTTTCCCTACAATCTACTTGGGTAACATCGCAACCGATTTGATATCACAGGACAGATATCTCTTAAAAATACTGCTGGCAGCCAGCAAAAAAGCTTTAACAAGAAAGTGGCTGCAGTCCGATCCTCCAACAAAGACTGACTGGACAGAAATAGTGACCAACATACAGAGCATGGAGATAATTACCTTTTCTTTGAATTTACAACTTGACAAGTATTCCAAGTACTGGGAGAAATGGATTGTGTTTACATGTACGAACTGAGTTGAATCCCCCACTAGTAAGTCGATGTATGTAAAGGTGACCAACTGTCTGTTTTGTTTTGTTTTTGTTTTGTTTTTGTTTTGTTTTCCAGTATGTTCTACGTATGCTTTGTTTCATGAAAATGTACAAAAATAAAGTATAAAAAAAAAAAAAAAGGACCGTCGCGGGTAGGGGTGCACCGATCGATCGGCACGCAATCTGTATCGGCCGATTTTGACCTCAAATATGTGATCTGCTGCTGCAGATATTTCTTTATTGTCGCCGATCGCATAGCCGATCATGCTGCACGTGAGAAACATGAGGCAGCCCATTTTCATGTCTTCAATGTCTATCGTTTAACTTTCATATTGTGCTCTAACGTTTATATCATTGTGTTGCAAAGCACACGCTTTGCTTTCGTCAGTGTACTCACCTCCACACACCACACCAGACTGTCAACACACCCCTTGCGTCTTTGAATCACACACATCAGCTGGTGATTAGAGCAGACTCAGCAGAGAGAAGTTACCTCCAGTCCTCCCGCCTACCGAGGCATTTGCATGCTGTTAAGTCCGTGTTTGATCCATATTTGCGTGTATCCTCCTAACGTTAATAGCTCCGGTTAGCTTTAGCCGCTTTAGCTTAATCGATAAAATAGTTAACTTGGGTCGAAGTTATTTTTCATGTGTAACAGGGAAATCCCGGAAAATGGAGATTTTTGTTGAGTGAACTGAACTGCATTGAACTGGTAACATGGAAATCCTGAAGTGGAGTGATTTTTGTTCTTTTATAAACTGAACTGAGGGAACTGGACTGAACTACTAGCCATTTAGTTCAACACAGGCTTGTGCTCCAATTATCTCACACACAAAAAATCATGTTAGCCTACAAAATATAAAATATTGATGTAGAAAAAAAAGAAAATGTGCTGCACTTTCAATTTGATGCATGAAATGTAGGCCTATATGTAAAATGGAAACTGTTCTATAATAGATTGCTATAGCTGCTTACAAAATAAATAAATAAATATATATATATATATATATATCGGTGATCGGTAATCGGTAATCGGTGATCGGTTAGGCAGATATTTCTCATAGGTGATCGGCAATC
This sequence comes from Poromitra crassiceps, assembly GCF_964638095.1. Classification (NCBI taxonomy): domain Eukaryota; kingdom Metazoa; phylum Chordata; class Actinopteri; order Beryciformes; family Melamphaidae; genus Poromitra; species Poromitra crassiceps. Next base: position 43,106,945 of record NC_139633.1, on the reverse strand, counting down.
GGTGATCGGTGGCAAAAAACGTGATCGGTGCACCCCTAGTCGCGGGCCAATTGTGTTCATACTTACACCCCCACCTGGGTAACATCCAGATTACTCCTGAATTCCAGGGCATGTCTGAAAGGGGCTAAAGTGAAAATCAAGTTGTGAGGTGACGTAAGGGTCCCACACAAGACCGTCCCCCCTCCTCAAAACAGCCCAATCGAAAACTGAATCATTTCTCTACGCCTATTTTACAATTATGAAATAATTTAGTTATTACAATAATTAGGTATCATTTTGATTTTGATAATTATGCCTACTTTTATCAATTTCAGCCAAATTATGGAAAATTCTGCAATATTCCATGTTTTACAGTTGAATACATTTTTATTGTGAAATTCCATGATTCCGTCCATTTTTCCTGCATTGTGGAAACCATATAGCCCTACAGCTGCGTTGGGAAAAAGAAAGCAGCGGGGGACCAACCTGATGACCACGCCTTTGTGCATGTAGATGTTGATGAAGTGGGAGCCTGTGCAGCCGTTGGACTCCCAGTAAGTTTTGGGGTTCTTGTCGGTCAGTTTGTTCGCTCGATGGTGATTGGACGAAACCTCCACCTTCTCCCAGCACTTGTCCTCCTTCAGCTCCACACTGGAACCTGAGGAAACACCAGTAAGACTGATACACAATTTCCCCTCAGGGATCATGTAAAATATTATTCACGTGCGAATTAATCGCACGAAAAAAACACTCCCGATGTATAAGGACCTTAAGGCTGACATTGTAGCATGTTTCCAGCTTAAAGTGAAACATTATGAACCAACCTTGGCAGAGATTCCTGAGGAAGACGTCGAAGAAGGGGATGTTGATTGGCTGATGGCTGCGGCGATGCTCCTCTATCTGCCCCAGCACCATCTAAGGGGACGGACAGGGGGAAAGGTGGGTCACATACTCCACCACAGGGTACAACATACACAGGACTCCCTGCTGCCTGCTCAGGGAATGTCGGTTAAGGGAACTTCCCTCAACAAAATTCCTCCAGTCGGAACACCCTGCAACGTCTCGAGTATCGATACTTATCAATACTAACGATACTTTTGACAACCTTTGTTACCACTATATCTCACTGTTCATCTCTCCATCTCTTTCTTTATCCGCATGTTTTTCTCTGTCACCCCCTCACCTGGATGCAGCCTGCCAGGACACTGGTGGTCATCTTCTTGTAGAGGCTGGCGTACTTCTCACAGTCGCTGAGGAGCTCTCGGAGCTCGGTGACCATGAGTAGGTTGGTGGTGTGTTTGTCCAGGGCTTTCCCCAGCGCGTCCTTGGTCCCCAGCCGACACATGACCACGGCCATGTCTTTGTTCAGGGATGCCAGCCGGTACAGGAAACGGATGAACAGCTGGACCACCTGTGGCAAAGAGCAGCCCGTTACTCTCAGCAAAAACCTTCTCCCCTATTCACCTTATGTAGAAGATACAGTCTGGCTTGAGAGACTAACAGGAAGTGTAAACACAACTGGAAGTTCTGATTGTGTTTACACTTCCTGTGACTCATAAACCTAGTCTGACTCATATGCGAGTCAAACTAGGTTTGACCAGGAGAGTCAGACTAGTTTGAGCAGGTAAAACAGCCAGCGTTTTGAACAGGAAGTCGTGACACAATGGGTCAAGTGGGGGGGGGGTGAATATAAGGGCTTTTCACACGACACTTAGCTGGGGCTAAGTGGTTCTCTTATGGCCCATTTCCACCGCTGGTATCAGCGCGGCCCCGCCCAGCTCGTCTCGCTTTTTTGTCTCATTCCACTGATCAAAAACGTGGACAGCCGGGTTGAGTCGGGGTTGAGTCGTGCTAGTTTTGGTCCCTGCTTTGTTGAGGTTCCAGCGCTGTGAACCCGGTACCATACGGTGATGTGAAAACACTGCAGACGACTGATTGGTCAGGCAGAATCGTGTTTACGGTCTACTGTCAATGCTGGAGTGGGGCTTACCCTCTCTTCTGTTATTTCCATCAGTCTTTTGTGTTGCTGCCTTCAGCTCTGGTGAAATAAAATCAATCTCCTTGCTCAGCTTTAACATGACGGTGGTTTTCAATTGTTTTGAGAGAGAAAAAGTCAGCTCCTCGGGAAGCCCTTTGTAGTTGCGTGTAACGTCGGCTCCGCTAGGCCGGAGGCGGGGGTTTAGTGAAGCCGCGGTCTTGCCTGGTGAGTTGCCACCGGGGTAGAGGCTTCCCTTCTGCCCGTAGCGCCTCTCCCGTCCCCGCGCAGTGCATGCATGTGAGTTTGAGTAACAACAAAGTGCTATCCATTCTCCTAGCCGATTCTCACATTTGCCTATGTACACTGTAGGTCATTTAGAGGCACCAGTATTTCATAATCAGTTTAAAAGTTCCGTGTATGGATTTCATTTTAACGTTATACGTTATAGCCTACTTCAGCTATGGGCGGAGGACAGATATGCGGTCGCCATGACGACCAGGTGTGGGCGGAGGCGAGTAAACTTGCTATGGAAACAGAGTCTATATCAAGTAGAGACGAGTAAGACCAGGTCGAGTAGAGCTGGACTGTGCTGTTATATGTGGTGGAAATGAGCCATTAGCCCCAGGCCACAAGAAAGCTGTCACACTTGCACAATCCTGGAACATTCTAAAGTGGGCTCACACTGACTATAGCCCAGGGCTAACTGGCACTGCTCTGAAGCAGGGGGCTGTGGACGTGTGCTGTCTGTGGACGTGTGCCGTCTGTGGACGCGTGATGTCTGTGATGTGTGATGTCTGTGGACGTGTGATGTCTGTGGACGTGTGATGTCTGTGGACGCGTGATGTCTGTGATGTGTGATGTCTGTGGACGCGTGATGTCTGTGGACGCGTGATGTCTGTGGACGCGTGATGTCTGTGGACGCGTGATGTCTGTGGACGCGTGATGTCTGTGGACGCGTGATGTCTGTGGACGCGTGATGTCTGTGGACGTGTGCCGTCTGTGGACGCGTGATGTCTGTGGACGCGTGATGTCTGTGATGTGTGCTGTCTGTGATGTGTGCTGTCTGTGGACGTGTGGTGTCTGTGATGTGTGCTGTCTGTGGACGTGTGCCGTCTGTGGACGCGTGATGTCTGTGGACGCGTGCTGTCTGTGATGTGTGATGTCTGTGATGTGTGCTGTCTGTGATGTCTGATGTCTGTGATGTGTGATGTCTGTGGACGTGTGATGTCTGTGATGTGTGCTGTCTGTGATGTCTGATGTCTGTGATGTGTGATGTCTGTGGACGTGTGATGTCTGTGATGTGTGATGTCTGTGGACGTGTGATGTCTGTGATGTGTGATGTCTGTGATGTGTGATGTCTGTGGACGTGTGATGTCTGTGATGTGTGATGTCTGTGATGTGTGATGTCTGTGATGTGTGATGTCTGTGGACGTGTGATGTCTGTGATGTGTGATGTCTGTGATGTGTGATGTCTGTGATGTGTGATGTCTGTGGACGTGTGCTGTCTGTGGACGTGTGCTGTCTGATGTCTGTGGACGTGTGATGTCTGTGACGTGTGATGTCTGTGGACGTGTGCTGTCTGTGGACGTGTGATGTCTGTGGACGTGTGCTGTCTGTGGACGTGTGCTGTCTGTGGACGTGTGCTGTCTGTGGATGTGTGCTGTCTGTGGACGTGTGTCCTCACCTCTCGGTCGTTGATGAAGGCCGTCATGGAGGCCAGGCAGGGCTCGATGCTCTCGTGCCACGGCAGCACGTCTTCCTGGTAGCTGTCCAGAAACCTGTTCAGGATCCTGCAGGTCAGGACCAACACTAATTACTCTGACTGACATTGCACTGACAACTTTCATTCATTCATTCATTTATTATATACTGTATTTACTCTTTATTTTACTAGGTCTATTATTGAGAACACATTCTCTTTTACAATAACGACCTGGGCAAGAGGGCAGAGAGGCACACACAAAACAACAACAATAGAGATAAACAAGTATAAACCTCTTCATGTTGTCAACACAGCAACCCGACCACAGAACATTTATATAGTACTGTAATTACTGGTGCATTAATACTCGTACCAGTAGATATGATATTATGTGCTGTGCTGTCATGTATGGTTGTTGATGTTTTTGATATTCCTTTGTGCTCTTTTGTGCTCAAATTCCCCTCGGGGCAATACAGGTTTCATTCATTCATTATAATTCCAGTAGATATGCACGTTATGTCCTCATTAGAACATTATAACGTCAGATTGTGCTTTACAGCGTGAGTTTGGGTCAGGGTTTGGTACCTGAGGATGGAGAGCTGCACGGCCCGGTCGGCCCGGTGTTGCTCCATCAGCCGCACCAGGTCCTGGTAGGTGTCACGACTGCGGGTCACCTACACACACACACACACGCACACACACACGCACACACACACACACGCACACGCACACGTTATTAGTAGTCCGGATCTCTATTACCTCCCTGATCCAACGGTGGCATCTGTTGTTTTCCAATCGAATGACCTTGGCCTTTCCCCAGTCCACGATGTGATTTTCCCTTTTAGACTGATCCCAGATGGCTGATTTCAGATTATCCTGGTCCGCTTTCTGTTTGATTGCACGTGTGCACGCGTGGGACGCAGTCCTCCATAAACTACCGGCCAACAGGGGGCATGGTCAAGTTCAAGTCAAGTCAAGTTTATTTGTATAGCACATTTCATACACAGAGGCAATTCAAAGTGCTTCACATAAAATGGTTGACAGGAAAATAAAAGAATAGAAGAAGAGAATAACATGGACATTTAAAAGCATCACCACAACAAAACTTTGAAAAAAAGTTTTTTTTAAAAGGGTATAAAAAATGCATTAAGCAACAGGCGCAGCAGTTGCAAAAAGAGCTAAAAACTTATAGAGGAATAGACTATATAAGAAACATGACTAGACACACATATGATAGTGATTGAGAAATAGCTGTCAGCAGTTAAAAGCGACGGTAAACATAAAAGTCTTTAGTCTATTTTTAAAAATAAGTAAGGTTGGGGCAGATCTGAGGTTTTCAGGCAATTTGTTCCAGCTAGCAGAAGCATAGTGGGTAAATGCAGCCTTCCCATGATTTGATTTGATCCTAGGGACAGTTAATAAGCTGGACCCTGCTGACCTAAGAGTTCTAGACGGTTCGTAGCGTGGGAGCAATTCAGCTATGTACAGTATTTAGGGCCTAGGCCATTAAGTGATTTATAGACTAATAACAGTATTTTAAAATATATTCTATGACACACTGGCAACCAGTGTAAGGACTTAAGAACTGGAGTGATATGATCAGCTTTCTTAGTCTTCGTTAGAACTCTAGCAGCAGCATTCTGAATGAGCTGAAGTTGCCTAAGTTCTTTTTTGGAGAGACCAGAAAAAAGGCTATCGCAGTAGTCTAACCTACTGTAGATGAAGGCGTGAATTAGTTTTTCTAGATCCTGTCTGGACATGTAGCCCCTAATTCTTGCTATATTTTTAAGATGATAAAAAGCTGATTTTCTGATTGACTTAATGTGGGAGTTAAAGTTGAGATCGGAATCAATAATAACGCCAAGATTTTTGACTTGATCCTTAGGCTTCAGGGATCGAGACTCAAGGCATGCAGTGATTTTAAGCCTTTGTTCTTTGGGACCAAAGACGATCACCTCAGTTTTGTCTTTGTTTAGCTGTAGGAAATTCTGGCACATCCAGTTATTTATTTGATCAATGCACTGGCACAATGATTCTATGGGAGCATAGTCAGCTGAGGAAAGAGTTATATACAACTGAGTGTCATCTCCGTAGTTATGATAGGCTACTTTGTTTTTTTGCATAATTAGGCCTAGAGGGAGCATATAAAGGTTGAAGAGAACGGGCCCCATAATGGATCCTTGAGGCACCCCACAAGTCATCCTAGTTAGGTCAGATGTGTAATTGCCAATGGAGACGAAGTACTTCCTGTCTTGAAGATAGGACCTGAACCACTGGAGGACCGTACCCGAAAGCCCAACCCAGTTTTCCAGTCTGTCCAATAAAATTGAGTGGTCAACAGTGTCAAATGCAGCGCTAAGATCCAGTAGCACTAGAATCGAATTTTTGCCTGAGTCTGTGTTCATTCTAATGTCATTTATGACTTTAGTAAGCGCGGTTTCTGTGCTGTGATGGGGGCGAAAACCTGATTGGAGTTTATCTAGGAGATCATTTGAGGTTAGGAATCTATTGAGTTGTAGGTAAACAACCTTTTCAATTACTTTGGCTATAAAGGGGAGATTAGATATTGGTCTGTAGTTACTGATTACCGATGCATCAAGGCTACGCTTTTTTAGTAGGGGTTTAATAACTGCAGTTTTCAGGGACTCAGGAAAAGTGCCGGTCAAAAGGGAGCTATTAACTATTTGCAATAGGTCCGACGACAGACAGTTATAAACGCTTTTAAAAAAGCTTGTTGGAAGGGTATCGAGACAGCACGGTCATCCCACCTATCCATGTGGGATGGCCGAGCCTACATAAAGCAGCCATATGACACGTCACAGCAACATCACGTGACGTCTCTGATGAAGATTGCAGGAAGCTGCAGTCGAAACGGTCAGGTATTGACAAAAAATGCAACTAGTCTTTTCAGATGAACAACTTTATAAGTTAACGTTAGTTAGACGAAATGAACTTGTTTGGTCTGTCCACTCTGTTTGACTGACAGGCAGTGCTGTAGTGCTGCTGTAGTCAAGTCACTATATCTCGAGAAAGGCTAACAGGTGAGAGTACCTGGCTGCGCTCCTCCTGTAGCTGCGAGGCGTCGTCACACAGCAGCTGCTCCAGCGTCATGATCACTTCCTTGGTGGCCGTCAGCTCCTTCAGACTCACCACCAGCATCTTCAGCTCCGTGTCCTTAAAGTTCACGTCCTCCACAGACTCTGAGGGACACAGCATGGCAATTGTTACATGGTAGGTAGGGCTGGCTGGGGTGACTCGTCGACGTCATCGATGACGAAAATACATCGATTTGCATAAAGTGTGTCAAAGCGTCACAAAGAAGTCAAGATAGGTCAGTTCGAAAATGACTTTAAAATAAACTTTTTCAATGGCTTCTTTTGAAGTCTGATCTATCTTGACTTCTTTGTGAACGTTCATGATCTCACATATATCCATTCATTATATATATATATATATATATATTAGGGGTGTCACGGTACATGTATTCGTCCCGTGAATTTACGGTACGACCCTCACGGTACCTCGTTTCACGGTACATGAAACGACACGACGAATACGTCAAATCCAGAAGCACCTAAACGCTGTTTGAACGGCATTGAATTGAATTAAACGCCACAGAAGAAGACACACCAAAACAACACAAAGACCATAGAAATCCGCGTTCACAGAATGGGACGTTTTGTGGCGATAAGCTGTTTTGCAAATTCTGTCAACATCAAGCCAACGAGGTAAGCTTGCCAATGTAACGTTACGTAGCCGCGACAAAGTCCTTTATAGTTGCGCGTTGCGGCTAAACGTTACATAACACTGACAAAGCTGTTAACTTGTAAACAAGCAACATACATCGCGTGGGATGAGTGATGCGGTCAAGCAGACATCTGCGGATGCAGACAGGCAAGCTGCGGTGAGGAAGAGGCGATGACTCCTTGTCATGTTCCAATAATCCATTAGATGACCGAACGTAATCATATTATGCTAAACAAAACTCACATCCAATAACGTTAAGGCGCTGACAGGGTTCTTTCCCGTACTTACTGGGAAAGTGAAACCCACCCCGTTGTCTGTCAGACAGTGGGGGTATGTAATGTAATGTAATGTAATGTAGAAGTTTTTCTTCTTCTGCCGTTTTATTCTTCTTCTGAACATGTAGGTATTTTGACGTTGACTAAAGAAACACTGCCGCCTAGGGGCCGCTTTTAGATAGGATTCCAAATTAGTGCTTACATCAAACGCAAATGCTACATAAAACAAATACAACAGGGGGAGGGGTTGGTGGGAGTATTAGGCTACTCCACACATGCGCTCTGTTTACAAACTTGTGTACAATAAAGATTTAAAGTGGGGGGAAATGCCTTTGCCCTGTCAAACAGCTGGAATACAGACATCTGAGAGGGAGGCGCACCCCACACTTTGAAAATCACTGCTCTAGAGTAAAACCTTTTTGTGTGGATTGCCTAGATCTTATTAAAGAGTGGACATTTATTCATTCCCACATATTAGACACTATTTCTGATGGTAAAAATAGCGTAAAAAGCAGAATTCAGACATATTCAAAGGGAAAAAAACAGAATTTGGGATTTGTTGCTTTTTTTCCCCGTTTTCGTACCGTGCCGTATTCGTACCGAACCGTGACCCCAAAACCGAGGTACGTACCGAACCGTGACTTTTGTGTACCGTGACACCCCTAATATATATATATAATATATATAATATATATATATACATATATATCCATTCATTTCAGGCATTCATTTAGTTTGTGACGGTGAAAATCCACACTCAGCAAAACTGGACCCATCACTCTCACCATCGATGACTCAACCATCACCACCTGTCCTCCACTCTCTCCACTGGCTCCCCGTCAAAGAACGCATCAACTTCAAATTACTCCTCACCTTTAAAGCCCTCCACAGCCTGGCGCCCCCTTTCTGACTGACCTCCTCCTCCCCCATCGCCCAACCCAAACCCTCTGTTCATCTTCCACTGCTACCCTCACCATCCCACCATCCAAACTCAAAAGCTTTGGGGGCCGAGCATTCTCCAGAGCAGCACCCCGACTTTAGAACTCCCTCCCCCAGACTGTCAAGAGACTCACCCTCACTCTGTACATGGGTCACACCATGTGTACCTTAACTCATTGAGTGCCATGGACGTCTTTCGACGTCCAATTAAATAGTGACGTAGAGTGCCACGGACGTCTTTCGACGTCCAATGCATTTTTTGACGGTGGGACGTCGATCAAAGCCTTCCGCATCTCCTGTACAACTATTATAGCTATTGGAGGTCTATAACCTATTTTACAGAACCCTTAGGTGGCGACAGTGCTCTCCAGGTTAACAGAAAGGCAGAGAAAAACAGAGAATAAGTCGTTGGGGAAACGGAAATCGCATCGCATCCGTATGCATCGATATGCATGAAGCGTTTTAACGTTAGATGTGCCTGCAGCAGCAGCAGCCAATCTGCTCCCACAATTGAGCTCCTCCATGTCCGCTGCAACAGCCTATTCGCATGATCAGCCGTGGAGTTGTTTTTATTCTCAACTGGAAGCATAGGAGCCGGTGACAAACACACGCGGAAGCTGTAAAAAAGCTGGATGTCGCGACGCGCACCCTTCACAGTGCAGAGCAAACTCAGCAGAGAGCCACCTCCCATAAGGAGGAGTGTGCAGTTGAGAGGGGGGGGGGGGGGGGGGGGCACGCAGAGCAGCACACACACAACACCCAGACAGACCCAGGCAGCAGGACAGGGTTGGCAAACGCAAGCCAGAGTCAGTGATGTGTTTGAAATGTTTAATTTCACAAAAGGGCCATTATCTCAGCATTGGCTGGCACTCAATGAGTTAATAGAGTACATGGGTCACACCATGCGTACCTTAATACAGTACATGGGTCACACCATGCGTACCTTAATACAGTACATGGGTCACACCATGCGTACCTCAATACAGTACATGGTCACACCATGCATACCTTAATACAGTACATGGGTCACACCATGCGTACCTTAATACAGTACATGTGTCACACCATGTGTACCTTAATACAGTACATGGTCACATCATGCGTACCTTAATACAGTACATGGGTCACATCATGCGTACCTTAATACAGTACATGTGTCACACCATGCGTACCTTAATACAGTACATGTGTCACACCATGCGTACCTTAATACAGTACATGGGTCACACCATGCATACCTTAATACAGTACATGGGTCACATCATGCGTACCTCAATACAGTACATGGGTCACATCATGCGTACCTTAATACAGTACATGGTCACACCATGTGTACCTTAATACAGTACATGGTCACACCATGTGTACCTTAATACAGTACATGGGTCACACCATGCGTACCTTAATACAGTACATGGGTCACATCATGTGTACCTCAATACAGTACATGGGTCACACCATGCGTACCTTAATACAGTACATGGGTCACATCATGTGTACCTTAATACAGTACATGGGTCACACCATGCGTACCTTAGTTGAATATGAACCCAAACATGGCATCTAATATTGTATTTAATGTTATTTATTGAGAACCCTTCTAAAAAACGAAAATTAAAAAGAATTGCATGTGCATATTTATATATAATAAAAACTGGATTATTGTTGTCATGATTCCCACTCCCGTTGACTTTTCCCCCTGTCCTGTCCCAACCACGTGATGAAGAGTGGAATGACTCCCATTTGTAGAGCTGCCGAAAATAATCGATTCAGAGATGCATCGCGATGCTTAATAGGACGATTCTGAATCGATTAACAAATATCAAAAATCGATTATTAAAAAAAAAAAAAAAAAAAAATTATAATCAAATAAAATAGAATGTAAGTACATGCAGTTGTTTATTTTAATTATGGATCATAATTCAATGCAATTCCAAATGCACTTTTATTTTAAAAGTAGCCACACAGTGAGAAAAAAGAAAGTGAGAAAAAATAAATCATGTATTGCGGAAAAAGTGATGCATCGATTTAAGATGCATCGCGATGCATCGAGATGCATCGGAGATGCATCGTATAATCGAATCGAAACGAATCCTAGGCTTGTATAATCGAATCGTATCGAATCGTGAGATCAGTGAAGATGCACAGCTCTACCCATTTGAACCCGAAACGGCCGCGCGAAAGACCGAGCCTCCGTCGTACGCGTGCTAACAGGTGAGCCACCAGGATTATTTATAATATAGCCACGTTGATGCACTGTCATGCAAAAAAATAGAAAAGGGGATTGGGAGGCGGGTCATAGCGTCGCTGTCGATGATTTGATTTGACAGTTCTGGGCACTGGCATTGGCCAATCTTGGTGTGTTCCACCCCCAAATCGATTGTGTTCTGGCGCAAAGCGAGTGGGTTCCAGGACGAACAGGCTCTCTGAGGCGCGCGCCACTTACGTTATCTTTAGAGCAGCGCAGTAAATACAATATTCCTGGAATGCAAGTTTAACAAACCAGTTACATGTCCTCTGCATTCTACATCAAACAAAGACATTAGTGTGTGTTTTATTTTGTATGTTACAGTACGTACTTATTGGCCAAGTTATGTTGTCGTATTTTGTTATGAAGTCTACCAGGGTACAAGGGAGTATAGGTAGCCATCTTGCCTGCAGAGTTTTCAAATCAAGTAGAATACCATTTTGCCAGAAATCTGGGGGGTTTAGTCCTGCTTTAATGATTTAGTGCGAGGTTAGCTGTACCTCTGCTCCCACATTGTGTTAATGGTTTCTCACGTTAGCATGAGGTTAGCTGTACCGTTGGTCTCCAGCTTGTGTTAATGGTTTCTCACGTTAGCATGAGGTTAGCTGTACCGTTGGTCTCCAGCTTGTGTTAATGGTTTCTCACGTTAGCGTGAGGTTAGCTGTACCGTTGGTCTCCAGCTTGTGTTAATGGTTTCTCACGTTAGTGGGAGGTTAGCTGTACCTTTGGTCTCCAGCTTGTGTTAATGGTTTCTCACGTTAGCATGAGGTTAGCTGTCCCTTTGGTCTCCAGCTTGTGTTAATGGTTTCTCACGTTAGTGGGAGGTTAGCTGTACCTTTGGTCTCCAGCTTGTGTTAATGGTTTCTCACGTTAGTGGGAGGTTAGCTGTACCTTTGGTCTCCAGCTTGTGTTAATGGTTTCTCACGTTAGCGTGAGGTTAGCTGTACCTTTGGTCTCCAGCTTGTGTTAATGGTTTCTCCGTTAGTGTGAGGTTAGCTGTACCTTTGGTCTCCAGCTTGTGTTAATGGTTTCTCACGTTAGTGGGAGGTTAGCTGTACCTTTGGTCTCCAGTTTGTGTTAATGGTTTCTCACGTTAGCGTGAGGTTAGCTGTACCTTTGGTCTCCAGCTTGTGTTAATGGTTTCTCACGTTAGCATGAGGTTAGCTGTACCTTTGGTCTCCAGCTTGTGTTAATGGTTTCTCACGTTAGTGGGAGGTTAGCTGTACCTTTGGTCTCCAGTTTGTGTTAATGGTTTCTCACGTTAGCGTGAGGTTAGCTGTACCTTTGGTCTCCAGCTTGTGTTAATGGTTTCTCACGTTAGTGGGAGGTTAGCTGTACCTTTGGTCTCCAGTTTGTGTTAATGGTTTCTCACGTTAGCGTGAGGTTAGCTGTCCCTTTGGTCTCCAGCTTGTGTTAATGGTTTCTCACGTTAGCGTGAGGTTAGCTGTACCTTTGGTCTCCAGCTTGTGTTAATGGTTTAATGTGAGGTTAGCTGTACCTTTGGTCTCCAGCTTGTGGACCATGGAGATGTGGTTGAGGGCGATGATGGCCAGCATGGTCTCGGCACGGGGCGCGGTCAAACACTTCTTCAGCACGGCGGTGACATCACATGCCACCAGCTGCTCTGCCAGGCTCTTATGGCTGGAGATCAGCATGATGATGACCAGCAGCCCGTTATGAACTGACAGCATACAGCTGGAGGAGAGAACAGATACCTTCACATTCAAACAACCAGCAATCAAATGTCCAAACGTGAGCAAGTCAATTATAGTCCGTTTCAAAGTGGCTGGACTTAGCAGGCTGACTACAACTGCTCTTTTGTAAGCATTTAAAGGGTAACTCAACCCTAAAGCTTGCAACCAATGCATCTGGCTTTTGAGTAGTGTTGATGAAGGATTCTGGGCAAAATCTCTACATTTGAGAGTAAACTGTTCACTCTACACAGTGTATATTTTCCATGCAGCGAGAGAGCCCTCTAGGGCAGTGATACTCAACTTGCGGCCCGCTGTGTGGCCCGCAATGGAATTACAAAAAAAAAACGGTGCACCTGAACGCAACATGCAAGATACCCGCTGAATAAGTGTCCAAGTTGGCTGATTTGGGTTCCGATGGCAACACCAAGAACCCCCTTCCCACCCGGAGTCAGTCTAAGCCCATCTCCCCACCCGGAGTCAGTCTAAGCCCCAGTAGTTAATTTTAATTTCACCTCAGACAAGACAAGACAAGACACTGCTTTCAAGTCTGAAATGTACCTAGATTTGCTAGAATGATTAACAACATTTCAGCGTTTCGCCAACTATGGCGCTGCTAGATGTCATTAGGTTGACTAGTAGAGTACAGTCCAGTGAAGTACAGGCTAGTTACTCTAAGTGTTGGTAGTAAGGCTTTTGGATTCTACCAGGCTCGCATCATATGCTGTTGTGTTTCTGACTTGGATTGTGGTCGTTTTGATTCATCAAAACATTCAAAATCCCTATACTGTCCTGTGTACAGTCAACCTAGTGACGTCATCATACTGTCCTGTGTACAGTCAACCTAGTGACGTCATCATACTGTACTGTGTACAGTCAACCTAGTGACGTCATCATACTGTCCTGTGTACAGTCAACCTAGTGACGTCATCATACTGTCCTGTGTACAGTCAACCTAGTGACGTCATCATACTGTACTGTGTAGTCAACCTAGTGACGCCATCATACTGTACTGTGTACAGTCAACCTAGTGACGTCATCATACTGTCCTGTGTACAGTCAACCTAGTGACGCCATCATACTGTCCTGTGTACAGTCAACCTAGTGACGCCATCATACTGTACTGTGTACAGTCAACCTAGTGACGTCATCATACTGTCCTGTGTACAGTCAACCTAGTGACGTCATCATACTGTCCTGTGTACAGTCAACCTAGTGACGCCATCATACTGTCCTGTGTACAGTCAACCTAGTGACGTCATCATACTGTCCTGTGTACAGTCAACCTAGTGACGTCATCATACTGTCCTGTGTACAGTCAACCTAGTGACGTCATCATACTGTACTGTGTACAGTCAACCTAGTGACGCCATCATACTGTACTGTGTACAGTCAACCTAGTGACGTCATCATACTGTACTGTGTACAGTCAACCTAGTGACGTCATCATACTGTCCTGTGTACAGTCAACCTAGTGACGTCATCATACTGTCCTGTGTACAGTCAACCTAGTGACGTCATCATACTGTCCTGTGTACAGTCAACCTAGTGACGTCATCATACTGTCCTGTGTACAGTCAACCTAGTGACGTCATCATACTGTACTGTGTACAGTCAACCTAGTGACGTCATCATACTGTACTGTGTACAGTCAACCTAGTGACGCCATCATACTGTACTGTGTACAGTCAACCTAGTGATGTCATCATACTGTCCTGTGTACAGTCAACCTAGTGATGTCATCATACTGTCCTGTGTACAGTCAACCTAGTGATGTCATCATACTGTCCTGTGTACAGTCAACCTAGTGATGTCATCATACTGTCCTGTGTACAGTCAACCTAGTGACCTAGTTGGCGAAAAGCTGAAATGTTGCTCATCGTTCTACTGTAGCAAATATAGGTGAATTGCAGACTTGAAAGCAGTGTCCTGTTTTGTCTGAAGTGAAATGCAAATGAATTAGTTATATGAGGGTCTCATGTCCTCTAAAGCTATTAAAAAGGAATAATATGCAACTTTTAGGGATCTTCAAACGGAAACAAACGTTAATGTTTTTCTTCTTTTTTACATCTTAAAGTATATTTTAGGTCTGGCAGAGCTCTTGATATAAGGAATATCAGTTTGTAAAAGTTAAGAATGAGTTTTAGATGTAGATGAATGCCTTAAACCAGCGATCCGGAACCAGAAGTCCGGACTCCGGTCCGCATCCGGACCCAGACGCCGTCCTATCCGGACCAAGCCCTATAACCTACAAATCATTGAATAGTTACATTTTCACGGAGCGTTTCTATTTTAACCGGCACATGCTCTTCTAGCCTTTATGGTACTGGTTTATCTGACAGGAAGGTCACAGACCAATGCATGCGCTGTAAATCATCACACGTGATGCTACTCAGCCAATCAACAAGCGAATCGATTGTGCCTGTTGCTTACCTAGGCTGTGCTGCTGCTGCTACACTCATGGTAAATCAGTCTGCATACGAGTGTCTGTTAAACAAAGTGTAAAAGATGAAGGCAGCTGTTACCCTTTGGTCTTGAGCATGAGCTCGATGGCAGCGGGGATGGCTCCCAGCAGGCCTTTCGAGCCCTCGGGCGTGGCCGAGCCGATGCTGGCGAAGATCTCCAGCATCATCTGAGTGCCGGACTCAGAGAGAGGGAGAGAGCTGCCCACGCTGCGGAGGTCATGCTTACTGGCTCCCGTGATCACCTTCAGAGTCTGATGGGGTCAAAGGTCAACACACGCTCAAACACGAACTAAATACACTCAGGGGTCCCACACATTTTCATGGATAACTTTTCAAAACTTTGCCATTACTTTTCAAGGATCCATAATAGAATTAGAGTTCTCAACGGGCCTGAAAATTCAAACCCGGTCCGATCCGACCCTAGTAAATTGAAGCCCGAGCCCGACCCAACCAATTAGCATAAATTGTCAGGCCGTTGGGCTGAAACGGAGAACTCTAAGCTGTGAGTGTGCGTGCATGTGTGTAAGCATAAGCATGGAAAAGAGAAAGAGAATAAAGCGAGAGTACCAATCTGGCCTACTGCAAATACATTAAAAAAATATGTTATTTTTTTGCTCAGCCTGAGCCAGCCCGTCTATTAGCATAAATTGTCAGCCCGAAGAGACCTCTAAATAGAATGTCCATGGAATGTGAGGCGGTGAGTGTGAGAAATACCAGGAATTATTACTACTGGACAAATAGGACAGACCTCTTTAGATTTTAGTGCTTTACAGTCACTGCATCACATTACATGGAAACAATTTGGGGGGGGGGGGGGGGGTGTCATGAATTTGTCATAAAAATATTAATATAAAATACAATACAAAGGAGCACTAAAATCCAATAAAATTAGGTGTGTCTGATGATAATAACAATAATAACAATAATAATAATAATAATAATAAACAAAAAATAATAATAATAGTAATAGCAACAACACTGATTTGGAGACAAAATAATTTCATTGCACACAACAAAATTCCATGACATTTCCAGAACTTTCTAAGATTTGACCAATTCCATGATTCAGGCCTGGAACATGTGATTTTGAAATTCCATGAAATTTCCAGGTTTTCCATGACCGTGGAAAACCCTGTACACTTCAATCCAGATCTATCGTGCAAGGCTTGAAAATCCAAGTGGGCTTGACCCATACTCACCGCCAGCGCCACCTGCTGGACCTGAGTGGAGGAGGGGAACTCCTGCATGCAGGACAGGATGGCTTTGACTCCGCCCTCGGTGGCGAAGGAAACCCTCCACTCGTATCGGAGCATGAGCAGGCGGGTGAGTCTGAGAGCGCTGATCACCACCTCTTTAGACTGAGCACCCAGCAGCTCCACCAGCAGCTTCAGAACCTTGTCCCTAAAGAAGGAAGACAACACCTCTTTAGACTGAGCACCCAGCAGCTCCACCAGCAGCTTCAGAACCTTGTCCCTAAAGAAGGAAGACAACTGAATTTATTGGTTCCTTTTCAGTGACTATTTTCAAAAATTGCGATGCAGGTTTTATATTATTTTTTTGTGTGGTAAAATTATGGGAACTGGCAAAAACTGCAAGTTGAGGGGGGAAATATTTTTTTCCCCACCTAATTATGGCTGGGTATTGGCAAGGACCTCATGATACGATACGTATCACGATACATGGGTCACGATACGATTGTATCACGATACATTGCGATACAATACATATTGCAATATATTGCAATACTCTACATAATTTACTGAAAATTAAATTCGCTGTGTACCACCCAGGTAGTGTAATAATATGTACATCACTTGATATTGATAACTTAGTGGGCAAATTGAGTCAAAACTACTGTGTTGAGTGTGTTACTGAATGTACTGAAATAAAAAAAAGTATTTTTATTGTGTCACTGAACATACGGCTGTGCAAAAAAATCGATATGGCGATATATAACAATATTTTTCTGAAATATCGATACAGTATTGCGGGGAAAAAATATCGCAATATATTGCCCTATCACACCTAATGGCAACTTTTCTCAAACATTTCGATGGAATTTGCTAAATTGTATGTGATTTTTTTGCAGTAAAATTGAGGCAACTGGCAAAAAAAGTTGAAGAACCCGTTTTGCCATTTTTGCAGAGAAATCTCGGGAATTTTGAAAAATTGCAAGCCCCTGCAAATACTGTGGAGATTGGTTGAATTTGCATTAATTATTGTGCAATTTCCTGGAGGGAATTGCTTTTATTGGTTCACACTGAGAAAGTAGTCTCTCAAGCCAGACTATCTCTTCTACAATCTGCGAATGGCCCATAGACAGTCATTTGCAGATTAAAATTTGGCCAGAGGCAGATCGGAAGGAAGTTCAATGCTATTCGACCAATCATGACACATGTCAACATAACAGAGGCAGGTGATTGGGGAAATTAGCGGATATCACGCTTATTTAAGGCAGGATATCCTGCCTTCTCGAGGCAGGTGATTGGATATCCTGCCTTGTGCACATCCGTTTCGACCAACTTTCCCCTCCATGACGTATAGATGACGTAGTTGTCGGGAGCATTTAATTGCTGGAGTTTTTAGAATAGAATGCTAGTGACTGACGTCGCAACGAAGGGAAGAGATGAGTTGCCAGAAAAAGTAGGAGGGTAGGCATCTTGGTCTACAGATGACCGACTTTTCACTACATTACATCAATTAGCCAATGCTTTATCCGAAGCGACAATAGTACATTTTGTCAACAATAGTGCAATCAACTCTGCATCAGTTTTCATCAGCTAAGACCTTTAAAAAGTAGCATTTGTTAATATGTATTAATAGTGAAGGATGAACCAAGGGAAAATCTATAGTTAATGTTATAGGTTTATTAATGTATCTCTACTAGTATAATTAGAGAGCCGGGCGCACATCATGCCAGTTGAGCCACACACACAGCGTTACGTTTATGCATTTATTTTGTTGCAATTTAATGTTCTTGAAATTAATAAAATATTGCTCAGTCTGTTGTCATATCGTCAAGAATATCATTATCACAGAAATCCCCTGAAATATTGTGATATTATTTGAAGGCCATATGGCCCAGTCCTAGTTGCAGGTGTGTACAGTTATGTGCTGACCGTATGTGAGTATATGAGTCGGTCTTCTGTGTGAGGCGCTGCTCTCCCTCCTCCTCCAGTAGCTTGGTGATGAACAGGACACCGGCCAGCTGCTGGGTCCAGTCAGAGCCACAGCCCTTCTTCAAGATGTCCGCCACCTCGCCGAGCTTCTCCAACACCAGCTTCTTGCCCTGCACCCGCGGGCTGTTAAACACTGCAGGGAGGCAGGGAGGGAAATTCACACATCTACATCTTACGATCCCACACAGTCTCGCAGTAGCAATGTTACAGTCGACCCTCTCTCAAGTAAATGTCATGGTATTAATTGTTCAAATGCTTTTCTCTAAGGCTGTCATTGGGGAAGTGACGTGGTTAGCTTAAAGGGGGAGTGACATCATGCCAAAGTGTTTTCTAAGTCTCACAGAAACAGGGTTCATGCTCTGGTCACGTGACGCTGTGGAGAAGAGGACATAGTGCATTTTCCGCGCTCCGGTCGTTGTGGTTTTCTTTTGTATTCGGATGTTACTGTGTGTCCTGTCTGCGTTCCCCACGAACACTGATAGCGCGTGCATCGGCACGGGACTCTATCAACGCAACCGGCTTGAGCTGGCCATGAGAAGCCAGAGCGGCTGGGCCCTTGCACACCGGCGAGCCAGGTGAACTAACTACTTCCCACTCTCCTCATAGAGTCATATCCATTATTTTCTGTTCTCATGACATGGTCAAATACGAGCTATAGAGCATATCACTGGACCGACCTGTAACATTTGGGGACTTCGCCGGGATGAATCCGTAGCTAACACAGGGTTTGCTAACATCAGCGGTTAATAATTAGCTTTCGGCTACTGCGGCGAGTATTAAAGTAGCATGTATCGGTGTGTGCTGTGTGCACACATGTCGATAGGCTGTGGTGACTCGTGAGTCCTGCTGTATGTCTGATGGTTGTTTATGGTTTATGGCGTTTCTAAAGTTGGCTGTGAGCTCTGTCTGTTTGTAGCACTGGGTACGGATGCAGGCATGCGGCCTGGTTCAGTCAGTCCAGTACTACTAAACGTTAAGTTACGTTACAATGTCTTATATTTCACGTCTTTAAAAAAAAAAAAGGTTATTAACCAGTTAACACGTTCACTGCCAATGACGAGTTGAGTCGTCAAAAAAAATCCAACGGTTGACTGCCAATGACGAGTTGAGTCGTAAAAAAAAAAAAAAAAAAAATTGACGGTGGGACGTGGATCAACGCCCCCCACGTCTCCTATAAAAATATTGGAGCCACCGAACGTGTACAACCCATTCCACCGACCCACTAGGTGGTGACAGTGCTCTCCAGACTAGAAAAAGCAGAGCCAAAACTGCAGGGGAACGCGCGAGGAAACCATTCTCTCATACTGTAAAATGGATTGGCGAAAACGCTTTCGCTTTCGCGCATTATCGCGCTGGGAGCTGGCGGTGGGGGATTGCAAATTTGCATACTAGATTATGGGTGAAACACACTTTGAAACACCAGCAGAAAGCGCAGAATCGCACACAGCTTCATTCCAGCTGAGCTCAACCGAAAACCCAGAAACGAACGAGCCTCATTCTCATACTGTAGGCGAAAACGCTTTCACGCTGGTGCACACGGGCGCACAACGGTGGGGGGTTCCAAAAATAGACTGGGTGGAAAACACACTTTGAAACATGCAGCATAAAGCCTAGAATCGCACAAAGCTTCATCAAAGCTCTCAAACCCAAGAAACGAGTGAGCCCCATCCACACTCGCCGACGAGGGGGCCGCCAGGGAGGGAGGCTGCTCACTGCTCAGACAGGCAGTAGAAACTCGCTTGTGACAAACACTGCTGAAAGCCACCAGACACGCCCATGGAGGGAGGAGTTTGAAGGAGAGGGCGTTCAGAACTATATTGTTTAGATGTCTGATCTCTCACTGATGCCAAAAATAAATGGTTAAAGTGACTGTTCTGCCTGTTTGATTGAATTTCACAAAACTGCGATTATCTCAGCTTTCAGTCTCAGACGCTGAAACCATGCTGTACTCAACGGCTAATATCTACATAACTACTAACTCTACAAACTAACTATTTTAGACAGAGAAAGCACACATTCTATTAGTACTTTTGTGAACTTTGTGTTCACAAAGTCCAAGCAGAAAATAATCCTCGGCTCTTGTAAAATGAGCCAGAATCCTCAAAAAAACCCTCTGGCAGAAGCTACCTACAGTAAAAAAAAACGGCTGGCAGTGAATGTGTTAAGGGTGTCTGTTAATCGAAAGTGAAATTAACCGAAAACTGACATCCCTAATTTAGACTTTAACTTTCCATTTGCAGGCCACTGCAGGAAAATGATTGTATATTTTGCAGCTTTCCCTGCCACATTGGAAACTTTCAAAAACTCTCTCTATGCTAGCTTTTAGCTTGTCCATCTCAACCACTGACTGTATGTAGCGCTTAGCTTTGTTTATTTTTCACAGGCAGCTGGAGGACTTCCGGACAGAATTTTTCAAAATAAAAGCATATGCTGTTGTGATGTGGTGTATGCCGTGTAAAATAGGGATAAAATAGGGAGGCAGGTCTCCTGTCCTTGCACCGTGCGGACGTTTTTGTCGTGGCCGCCATTTTGATGACCAATTTGATGCCCTCTATACAGCTCAACAGTCACATGACACCTCGGTTCCGGATGAGTATTTCGCCATTCCTATTCTGCAATGAGATTTTTATTATTAGCCATAATGTCGTAATCACGCAAAGTAGACTTAACACAGGCGAGCTAGTTGTGAAACAATGGTTTATGTAGAAGCCACAAATCTGTATATCATCCTTGTTTTTGTTCTTTTTAACATTGTTTATTTGATGTCATGGAGAAGTACTACACTACCCTCAAGCCTAAAGTGTAATGTCGACGACTTTGATTGGTGGAGCTCGCTGTATGATCATCTGTAATTGGTGGAGCTCGCTGGGCAAGGTTGGCTAACCACTGCACTAATGAAATATCTCTGGCTAGGCTACCACGAACATAGGCTACAGTTTGCTGCTACAAAGGGCTCAAGACGAGCACTGAGTGACTGAAGGTATGTTACGTTAACCATCAATGCCGGGACCCGTTTTGAAATCCATTGCCAGGTTCATTCACATTAAAGCAAGGAAATGCGGCTATATAATATAACGTTAGCCATTGAGCTAATAGCTTAATGGCGGCCATTCTAGACCACTGTCACTCAATCACCCGCTCATCCAATTTTGGCTGCAATGGACTATTGTACCCAGGGGGCCTTTTCCCTTTGTTTTTATTTTTGCTCTGAATCAAATGCTTCATGGTCATGATTCTGTCGGCTGCCTGGCTGGATTGGTTCCAGGCTTAAAACTTAAAAAAATTAAGAAACGTGATGGAGAAAAGGAATGGGCAAAAAGAGCAATGTCACAATGTCATGTGACTATTTTCAGCGCAATTGGAGACAGATTGGTACACTACTGTCACACATTCTAGTCAGCTTTCCACACCCACCTTTCATCTTGTCCTCCAGGTCATCAGGGTACTTGCTGTGGTCCTCTGTGGGCAGCTCGCTCTCCGTGTCGGGGCTGCCACAGCCCGAGTCCATGGGCGGCTCCTTCTTGGCCTTCTTGGAGACGGAGCCCATGGCCGAGGAAGAGGAGGCTGAAGACGAAGAGGAGGTGCCTGGTCCTCCTCCCAGGCCCGAGGAGCCCAGGGAGCCTTCAGCTGGGGGACAGACCGCACAGGATCACGTCAAGGCAAGTTGTTTTGTATCGCACATTTCATACACCGAGGCAATTTAAGTCCTTTACATAAAATGGATAAAAAGACAAAAAAGATAAAAAGATAAAAAGCGTTACAAGGTCAAATATAAGATCCAGAAGGTCACAGTGAAAAATTATTTGCATATTATCATTATTAATTATTATTATTATCTACTTTGTGAGTGAATTCATATGCATACTTTCCACCATCACCACTACTGTCTAATGTCTATCCTCTCCCCCCCACACTTCTCTTCTCGGACGATACTACCAATGCAGATCACTTAGACTATTTTTTTCTTTTTTCACCTAGCTAACTATCTTGTTTCCCTCAATTCATGAAAATTTTAAGACTACATGTTTTTAACTCAATTTTCCTTATTTACCATTTCAACTTTCTTTTTCTTTTGTGGCAATTTCATTTCTGTATTTGTAACCCTGTAAAATGTTTAGCCCAGCATATATTGCATCTCAGCCTGATTGGGGTCCATAGTTGTGCCCCTAAGCTGCATCGGCCCTCACAAGGGTCCTCCTCTCTGAGGCAATCCTGGGGATATAAATCTGCAGGTGGAAAGGTTTTCTTGCGCGCCCTGGGGTTGGGGGGGATTCGGTGCGTCTCGGTCCGGCCTCCACTTTCTGTATGGGTGTGGGAGTGGGAGCCAGGGCGGTGCTTCAATGGTTGAGGGATGCCGGTAGGTCAGAATAGTTTAGGTTACGGCACGTTCACACCATACCTTGAAGGAACGCTCAACCTACGCTAGGGGTGTCACGGTACACAAAAGTCATGGTTCGGTACGTACCTCGGTTTCGGGGTCACAGTTCGGTACGAATACGGTACAACGGAGGGAAAAAAGCAACAAATCCCAAATTCCGTTTTTTTCCCTTCAAATTTTTCTGAGTTCTGTGTTTTGCTTTTTACGCTCATTTTACCATCAGAAATAGTGTCTAATAAGTGGGAATGAATACATTTCCACTATTTAATAAGATCTAAGGCAATCCACACAAAAAGGTTTTACTCTAGAGCAGTGATTTTCAAAGTGTGGGGTGCGCCTCCCTCTCAGATGTCTGTATTCCAGCTGTTTGACAGGGCAAAGGCATTTCCCCCCACTTTAAATCTTTATTGTACACAAGTGTGTAAACAGAGTGCATGTGGAGTAGCCTAATACTCCCACCCACCCCTCTCAGACAGCGGGGTGGCTTTCACTTTCCCAAGTAAGTAGGCTAACATTATTGGATGTGAGTTTTGTTTACCATAATGATTACGTTCGGTCATCATAATGGATTATTGGAACATGACAAGGACTCATCCCCTCTTCCTCACCGCGCATCTTGTTTGTCATCTCACGCGATGTAAGTTGCTTGTTTACAAGTTAACACCGTTGTCAGGGGTGGTGCAGTGGTAAGCGCTGTTGCATCACAGCTCGAAGGTCCTGGGTTTGATTCCCACCTGGGACGCTGTGAACGCTGAAGGAATGCGTGCCCATCCGCATGTCCTCGAGTGCCCACAGCCCGGGTGCAGTCGTCAAAAGGGCCTTTCTGTGTGGAGTTTGCATGTTCTCCCCGTGCCTCCCGGGGGTTTCCTTCATATAGGAACCCCCTTCACCAAAACATGCAATATCCTGGTTGCTAATGTGGTTCCTCCTCTGGTCGTTAAGGGCGCCTGTTCGGAGGGAGGGGAACTGGTTGGAATAGCGTGATCCTCCCACGTGCTACAGTATGTCCTACCGGTGAAGCTTCCCCTGTCAGGTGAAAAGAAGCGGCTGGCTAACTGCCCATGTCTCGGAGGAAGCATGGAGCCAGTTTCGGCTCTCCCCAGATCGGCAGAGGGTGGAGTAGCAACCAGGATAAATAAATTGAATTAGCACTAATGGGGGTTAAAAATGGGATAAAAAAAACACCGTTGTCAGTGTTATGTAAAGTTTAGCAACTATAAAGGACTAAAGGAGAGTTCTTTATAGTTGCGCGTCGTGGCTACGTAATGTTACATTAGCAAGCTTACCTCATTGGCTTGATGTTGACAGAATTAGCAAAACAGTTTATCGCCTGAGTCATAAAAGTCATTAGGATACTACTCTGCACTTGATTTTTTGACAACGGTTAAGGGGGGGCAGCTGGACGCTTCAATATTGTTGTGGTTTAGTGAAGCAGCATGGAAGCTACGGCTTGTAAACACGCTGGAGCGACCCCCGGCAATGCTTCCTCTCCACAAAACGTTCCATTCAGTGAACGCGGATTTCTATGGCCCTTGTGTTGTTTTGGTGTGTCTTCTTCTGTGCCGTTTATGGCGTTCAAACAGTGTTTAGGTGCTTTACCACCACCTTCTGGATTCGACGTTATTCGTCGTGTCACAAAGTTTTTGGATGCCTATACACACAAACAAGGCTAGGTCGGAACCTAGCATATGGCCAGCGCGATAAAGCGTTCATGAGCATCGGCACTCAAATCGGCACGCAAATTGGACTGGACAAAGCCAGATATAGGGCCCGCTTGTGCTGGCCAAAAATCTCCATAACTACTGTATCTCTGAACCATCTCCTTAACTCATTGGCTGCCAGCCATTTCTGGAAAACGGACGCTCCCAGTGCCAGCCCTTTCAGAGCGTTTTCAGTGATTTCTCAAGACCCACAGAATATTGTGTGATATTACTATGTAAACACCGAACACGCCCAAAAACGATGAGACTCTCTTGTATCATCAGAAAAAAAGTTTATTTGTATCATTTTCCATTCTTTAGTTATCAGCAGTATTAGATAGGTTGGTTTCACCAGAAACAGATGTTTCAAACTAGAACTGGAGATAATTAGCCTTTTGTGAAATGAAGCATTTCAAGCACATCACTGACTCTGAAGCTAATATTTTCTGATGTAGTGACACCTCAAATATCTGAACAGTAATTTCCTTCAATAAAACAGCAAAAACAAAGGAATTTTGATGGCAAAATAATATTTTTTAGCTGCAACCAGCAGCGCTGGCCCCTGCGTGCGCAAACCCTACACCTTCTTGCTGGTCTTGATTTACTGCTGGTGGGCATCAAGTATTCCAGCTTGTGTTTGCCAATCTGTCCATCGAGCCTGCTGTCTGGGTCGGTGTTGTATGGTGCCCTGCGTGCCCCACCCCCCTCAACTGCAAACTCCTCCTCCTCCGTGGGAGTGTCTCTGGTGGCTCTCTGCTGCACGTTTGCTCTGAACTTTCTGCTGCACGTTTCAAAGTGCGCTGCACCCAGAGTCTATTTTCAGAGCGCTCTGCCGTTTTTGTGTGCCGGCTCCCAGCGCTCCCAGCTGAGAATAATTTAACTTTTCAGAAAGACGCTGGTGTCGGGTGCTCCTTTTCTGGCAACTAATCATATGGAGAAACTATCGCAACAGAGACAGAAAGGCTCAATTGTGGGAGCAGATTGGCTGCTGTTCACAGCTAACGTTACAGCATGCATCGGTTTCCGTTTCTCCACGGCTTCTTCTACTCTTTTTTCTCATCTTTCTCTAATCCGGAGAGCACTGTCGCCACCTAATGGGTCCGTAAAATAGCTTATACACCTTCAAAATCCCCCATATTTTTACAGGAGGTGCATCAGGCTTTGATCCACGTCCCACCGTCAAAAAACGCAATTGACGTCTTTAGACGTCAATGGCAGCCTACGTTACTATTTGAATTGACGTCTTTAGACGTCAATGGCAGCCAATGAGTTAATCAAATAATTACTAAAACTAGAATGACCACACCGCGGATATGCCTCCGCCAACAAGTGAGCAGTCGACATCCATGTCTGTCCATACTTTGACGTTTGAGCCAAATATTAAGAAATTCCATCAAGGCGTTACTGAGAGATATCACATTAACGTCACAGTGACCTTGAACCTTTGACGACCTAAATCGATGTTCATCCTTGAGTCCAAGTTGACGTTTGAGGCAAATTTGATTAAATTTCCTCAAGGCGTTCCTGAGATATCGCATTAACGAGCAGTTTTGAGGTCACAGTGACCTTGAACTTTGACCACCAAAATCAAATCAGTTCATCCTTGAGTCCAAGTGGACGTTTGAGGCAAATTCGAAGAAATTCCAGCAAGGCATTAGTGAGATATCGCTTTAATGAGCTTGCAAATGGTGTTCGTGAGGTCACAGTGACCGTAACCTTTCTTTTTTGACCCCCAAAATCTAATCAGTTCATCCTTGAGGCCAAGTTGACGTTTGAGCCAAAATTGGAAGAAATTCTGTCAAGGCGTTCCTGTGATATCTATATCAAACTTGGAAATGGGGTTTGTGAGGTCACAGTGACCTTGAACTTTGACTTTTAACCACCAAAATGTAATCAGTTTATCCTTGAGTCCAAATGGACTTTTGAGACAAATTTGGTGAAATTCCGTCAAGGCGTTCCTGAGATATCGCGTTAACGAGCATGAAAGAGCGGCCGTGAGGTCACAGTGACCTTGAAGTGAACGTGGAGCATGTCAGCGGCAGGCTGCTGCAGCTGCCTGCTGAGTTGCTGTGCGTACGTCACACGTTATGCAGTGTAACCGTGTGACGTCATTACATCAACAAGTCATAATAGTCACAATATCAAGATATGAATTTTTGACGATATGAATACAAAATGTAACGATATATAGATAACGATAGGATATGGCACACCCCTACCGAGCAGCTCATCGTCATCCAGGCCTCCTCCTCCTCTCCTCAGGTAGTGTTTGGTGAAGGTGTGGGAGCACAGCAGGTCACTCAGACACCACGACGGCAGCGTACGCTTCAGCAAGTGAAGCACCTTCTTAGCCACCTCGCCTGGGATGCACAGCCCCAGCAGAGACGCATCGTCCAGGGAGGAGTCCTGGGTAGGGGGGGGGGGGAGCAGAGGGGGAGAGCAGAGAAGATGGAGGAGAGGGGAGTGAGGAGAGGAGCGGAGGAGATGGGGAGGAGAGGAGAGGGCGAGAGATGGAGAGGAGAGGAGATGTAGAGGAGAGGAGGGGGGAGGAGAGGAGAGGAGAGGGGGAGGAGATGGAGAGGAGAGGAGAGGGGGAGGAGATGGAGAGGGGAGAGGGGGAGGAGATGGAGAGGAGAGGGGGAGGAAATGGAGAGGAGAGGGGGAGGAGATGGAGAGGAGAGGAGGGGAGAGGAGATGAGAGGAGGGGAGAGGAGAGGAGAGGGGGAGGAGATGGAGAGGAGAGGAGGAGATGGGGAGGAGATGTAGATGAGAGGAGATGTAGAGGAGAGGAGGGGAGAGGAGAGGAGAGGGGGAGGAGATGGAGAGGAGAGGAGATGGGGAGGAGAGGAGAGGGGGAGGAGATGGAGAGGGGAGAGGGGGAGGAGATGGAGAGGGGAGAGGGGGAGGAGAGGAGAGGGGGAGGAAATGGAGAGGAGAGGAGAGGGGGAGGAGATGGAGAGGAGAGGAGGGGAGAGGAGATGAGAGGAGGGGAGAGGAGAGGGGAGGAGATGGAGAGGAGAGGAGGGGAGAGGAGAGGGGGAGGAGATGGAGAGGAGAGGAGGGGAGTGGAGAGGGGGAGAGATGGAGAGGAGAGGAGAGGGGGAGGAGATGGAGAGGAGAGGAGAGGAGATGGAGAGGAGAGGAAAGGGGGAGGAGATGAGGGGAGAGGAGAGGGGGAGGAGATGGAGAGGAGAGGGGGAGGAGATGGAGAGGAGAGGAGAGGGGGAGGAGATGGAGAGGAGAGGAGAGGGGGAGGAGATGGAGAGGAGATGGAGAGAAGAGGAGAGGAGGGGAGAGGAAGAGGAGATGGAGAGGAGAGGAGGGGAGAGGGGAGATGGAGAGGAGGAGAGGAGAGGGGGAGGAGATGGAGAGGAGAGGAGGGGAGAGGGGGAGGAGATGGAGAGGAGAGGAGGGGAGAGGAGAGGAGAGGGGGAGGAGATGGAGAGGAGAGGGGTAAAGAGGAAGAGGAGAGGTGAGAGAAGAGGCGAGGGAGGTATGAAAGAAAAGAGACATCACACAATAGGAAAACCTGCTTCTACAGTGGTAGGCAGTTTCAATCCCGTCTGTTGGAGAAAAATATAAGTTCCATTGCCATTTCCTAATCAATAAGCTATATTTGCATACACATAATTATTCTTCCCTTTGCTCTGACGCATGACATTTCACACATATAGAATGGAGAGGACTTCTCCTCTTTGCTGAGACCTTGGGCAGTGCATCGTGTCCAATAACAATTGATAAGTCTCTCAGTCAGACAGGCAGCCCTGTAGGCTCCAAATCAAGTCATCACCCCTCCTCTCTGCCTTTTCTCCTCCTCCTCTTTTTACAGTATAAAGCGTATGTCAAATTGTGACATCGCGGCTGAATATTTGACTCTGTACATCGATACATGTGTACATTGAGATTCATGCCCTCTGTCAATATATGCATATTGCAGAGAATGTAAGCTATTAAATATACTTTTATGGTAAATCTTCCTGGACTCATTGGTTTCAATTTATTTGGTATTAGATAAGCTGTGATATACATTTACATATACATTTAAGCGGATGTATAGAATTCTATTCTCTATCACCGTCTCTTACCACACCGTGGCATTATTTTTACATTACATTACAATAGGTATCAAGATTCAAGATTTTTATTGTCACTCCGTAGTACAAGTATCACGTGTGAAATTCTTGTGCTGTAGGCTCCGTTACAACATAGTGCAAATAACAGTATAACAGTGCAAAAACAGGGCATATAGATGCAGTAAAACAAGAGAAACAACAAGCAATAACAGTAAACTTTTAGTTTTCTTTTCTAGCATAGACACCTTAAAAACATGATTAGACATTCTGTTTGCACAGGTGCAATAACATAGGCATAATTATCATATGTAATGGTAGCAGCTGCTACATGATTGTCTATTTGTGTGTGTTAAGGAGTCTCATGGCCTGCGGGAAGAAACTGTCCCTCAGGCGATTTGTTCGTGCTTTTGGGACCCTGTATCTCCTCCCTGAGGGTAACAGGGAGAACAGGCTGTTGTGGGGGTGGTATGTGTCCTTGATGATCTTCAGGGACCTCCTGAGTAGGGGTCGACCAATTATCGGTTTGGCCGATTATTATGGCCGATATTCATCATTTTGCCGATTATCTGTATCGGCATTTTCATTGGCTGTTTGCCGATATAATAATTTAATAAAAAAATGCGCTAATTTGCGGCTGCTGCAACTGGAAGAAGCTTCTCCTACAGTAGTTCCCTCTGTGTGTGATCTGGAGCAATGTCCCGCCCACAGCGCTATCTGATTGGTTACACATCAAGCAATAGCCTATCAGAGGGCTCAGAGATGAAATCTTGACACCTCACCTCAGTGCTCTCTGTTCAGCGCAGCCTGAGGGACAGAGCGAGGCTGCCTGTAAGCGAGAGCAGCGGACTTGAGGTCTGTCTATGTGAGAGAGATGAAGCAGTTTAATTGAAAATGCGCGCATGCACTGTGTTGCAGTGAATAACGATAACAAGATAACAGAGATTATTTGTGTACTGATAGCATAATATATCTTTGAGTAACGTTGGTGCCTGCAGTGCTGTGCAACTCAAACTTATCACCACCGCTGTTGAAAAGGGCAATAGCCTAGTAACCTCACAAAGCATTGTATGGGGCACTAGTTTTTAATTCCATAGTAGGTGTCCACGGTGTAGCGTCGCTCTTTTTGAATCAAATGGCCATGGTTGTCAGTAGCGAAGCTGTTTTATTGATCCAGTCGCGCTGCGTGTCCCGAAAAATACATTGGCAGGCATGTCTGGGCAAGTTGTCTGCCTCTGTTTGGAACAAGGAACCGAATAAACTACGACGAGACATTTCGTCAGCAGACTCTCTGTTTGTTTGGAATGAAACAAGGAACCGAATAAACGAGGATTAGACATTTCGTCAGTGGACTCTCTGTTTGGAATGAAACAAGGAACCGAATAAACGAGGATGAGACATTACGTCAGCGGATGCACGGATGAACGTGTTTGTTTCAGTATTCTTCTTTGAGAGCCTGGGGGTGAGGTTATCAGGTGTAAGCGGAGGGAAACCCTCTATTATTTTGTTACTGTAGTGAGTCTGTGTTAGTTTCTTAACTCATTGAATGCCATGGACGTCCTTCGACGTCCAATTAAATAGTGACGTAGAGTGCCACGGACGTCCTTCGACGTCCAATGCGTTTTTTGACGGTGGGACGTCGATCAAAGCCTTCCGCAGCTCCTGTACAACTATAGTAGCTATTGGAGGTCTATAACCTATTTTACAGAACCCTTAGGTGGCGACAGTGCTCTCCAGATTACAGAAATGTCAGGAATACACTGCCTGAAATAGCCTTGATGAAAGAGAACCCGCTCATGCTGCAATCCAGAGCCATGTAGATTGTTCTGGCTGGCAGCCAGTGGCTGCAACTGACGGTGCGTGCGAACACAGTCAATCCGCGCACACAACTGAGTCCTTCTGCCTCTGTCTGTCTGTCAGCATAGTTTCTCCACATGATTAGCCGCTAGAAAAGCAGCAGCGCGACACTGAAAAGCCAAACCTTTCACTGCAGTCCGCGTGTGGCTTCTCCATGTTGCGCTGCCTGGGAGGCGGCGCTTCCCAGGCTTCCTAGACGCTTGGTGCGAGGCTGTGTGTTACTAGTGTGGGGAGGAGTTTTCAGCTGAGGGGGGGGAGGGGGGGTGGGGCACGCAGGGCAGGACACAACTACACCACATCACTACATCAGAAAATATTACCGTATCTAGAGTCAGTGAATGTGCTTGAAATGCTGCATTTCACAAAAGGCTGAATATCTCAGCTTATAATTTGAAATGCCTGAAAACGCTGAAAACAACCTATCTTCTCCGGCTCATAACTAAAGAACGGAAAATGGTATCAATAAACTTTTTTTTGCTGATGATACAATAGAGTCTCCTTGTTCTTTTTGCGTGTTCGGTGTTTACATAGTAATATCACACAATATTCTGTGGGCCTCGAGAAATCACTGAAAACGCTCTGAAAACTCTGGCACTGGGAGCGTCCGTTCTCCAAAAGTGGCTGGCACTCAATGAGTTAAAAGTATAAGTCCACAGCTTTATCTTGATAATATGCCCAAGTCTCCACTAGATTGAACACACACACACACACACACACACCACTTTGCTTAATGTTAATAGTGTGAGTATTTTCAATTAATATTGCAGTTGGATGAACTGAAGAAAATGCATTTTAACAATGGGTCGTGTTATTCAATATTTTGACACCAAGATTTTCCATTTGACTGCAAATGTATATCGGTTCCAAAATATCGGTTATCGGTCTGCTTGACTCGCGATAATCGGTATCGGCCATGAAAAAACCATATCGGTCGACCCCTACTCCTGAGGCACCACTGATTGTACAGTTCCTGCAGTTCTGGTAGCTCACATCCTGTTACGTGCTGGGCCGCGCGCCTCACTCTTCTTAGCACCCTGAGGGTCCATGGTGGTACAGTTCCCGTAGCAGCCAGTCAGCAGGCTTTCAATGGTGCCTCTGTAGAAGTCCCTGAGGATTTTTGGCCTTAGCCCAAATTTCTTCAGGCGTCTGAGTCTGTGTAGTCGCTGTTGGGCCTTTTTGACAACAGTGGCGGTGTGGCTGGCCCATGTCAGGTCCTGGTGGATGTTGACTCCCAGGTACTTGAAGCTGTCCACCTTTTCCACCACTGTGCCATTGATGGTGATTGGGGGGGGGGGGGGTGCGCCCCCCCCTCCTGTAGTCTACAATGATCTCCTTGGTCTTGGAGACGTTTAGAGAGAGGTGGTTGTCCTGGCACCATTGTTCCAGGCCCTCCACCTCCTTTCTGTAGGCCGTCTCGTCGCTCCTGGAGATCAGTATCAAAGTGGGACACTAGAGGGCAGCAGCGCACAACTACCTAGATGCAGCCAGCATGCAGCAAATCGTGACTAACAGACACCACCGGCCCTAGGCGACGACGACGATGACAATGATGAAGGACATGATGCTAAAATAGAATCATGACGGATTACTTAATGGAATGCTATATAATGATACAACTTTTATCATTATATTCACAAGTTTTCTGGTGAAACCGTGGGCGCTTCCATGACACCTCCCTCCCTGTTTCCAGCTGCCGGTTGCCTGTTTCCGCCCAGGACCGTTCATAGCGAAAGACTGAAAATAATCATAATAATTGTTGTGACTTTGTACCTACCTATGTCTTGTAATGAAGCCCCCCAGCATAATAATTTCACACGTGCATAATTGTACAACGGAGTGACAATATTTTGAATCTTGAAAGAGAGAGACCGCTAAATCAATGACCAAATATAACAGTTCCGGTTTGGACGTTTAGCCTTCAAAATAAAAGTGGCCGCTATGCAACCACATACTATTTTTAGCAATTTCGGCTAAAATAAGCCCATACAGTACCAGTGAATTGACATTCACCTCGTTTTTGTAAAATATCGCCGCTATGCAACCACACAACGCTACTATTGTTAGCCATTTTTCGGATAAAATAAGCCATCCATTCCCACTCTTTGACAGTGGTGCGCACTAGCTCCTTGCTAGTGAAAAAATGTAAACAGGAAGTCGACAAAAGGCTACCGCTGAGAATCATGGGAAAGGTAAGTCCAAGAAAAAGGTAAATAGCATTCCATTAAAGGGCCCATATTTTGCTTAGTGTATTATTATTGTATTGTTGGCCTCCACTAGAGTAGCTTATTGCATCATTCATAGTTAAAAAAAACTCATTGTTTATCTTGTACTGGCTTTCACGGCCCCCTTCAGTTCACCCTCTGTCTGAAACGCTCTGTTTTAGTCTTCTTCTGCATTTTGCTGCGGCAGGGAATTTTAGTCTTCTTCTGCGTTTTGCTGAGGCAGGGAATGTCTGTCTGTCTAGATAGATAGATAGATAGATAGAAAGATAGATAGATAGATAGATAGATAGATATGCATAACAGAAACAGACAGGCGATCTCTGCTTTGGCTACTAAATTTGGTAGTTGTAAAACAATTATATCAACGAGCAACGGATTGTCAAAACGGGCCAGGGCTGTGCCGGGACATTTCCTTTCGGCGGCTGGCCGATCAGGGCATCACTTACCGCGGCCGCCGTAACGTCATGCCCCGGGGTCCACCCGCTATGTGTGGGGGTGGGAGAGGTAGGTTTAGGGTTAGGGGCTGGGAGAGGTTAGCTCCAGCCGGCCCACCAACACGCTGCACGCCGCCTCGCTCAGCTGGTTCTGCTTGTGAGCTATCGGCATTGCAGGCTGTCCGCACTGCGAGCTGTCGGCACATCATTCAAGCCACAACAACAGCTAACGTAGCGTTAGCTAATTAGTTAACTTCCCAAATGCTTGTGACTAATAGCTGGGCCTCTCCTAGCAAAGGCTACACGGACCAAACAAAAATGAGGACTTGGAGAAGTCAGCAAGTTGGACTAACATTACAAGTTCTGAACATGTGTGCCTTCGTCATTCCAGCTATTATGTTCATTATGTTAGATGAAAGGCAGCTCTGCTAGGCTATATATAGCAAGCGCTAATGTTACTTAACGCTTCCTAGCACAGCAGGTTGGTTCGCAGTACAACCGATGCTGGAATGAGACATACTTTCAGAACTTACCACTTCAGTCCTACATCCTTGCTCACTTCCAAGTCGTCTCCTTGCTTTTGCGGTCCTGAATCCGTTGAGAATTCCATGAGACTACTGGTGTGTGCGCGAGCCAGTCTGACAGCCAGGTTGGCAAGGCAACAAGTACTAGCTGACGTCACCTAGACCAGTGGCTCTCGCACAAATCCCGTACCATCTCGTGTCTCGTGTACACTTTCACCTATTTATTTGAAGCTTAGCCCACGTTTAATCTGACCATCCAAGATTGTAACAGCATATATATGATACAAAATTAAGAAGTGCATAATAGGGCCCCTTTAAGGGCCTGTGTCCACCTAGCGTCTTTTTCCGACTGTTAAACGCTGGGAGTGCGCTGGGGAGCGCTGATCACAAGGAAGCACTCTGAAACTAACGTTAGTTCAGTGCGGTAGTAGCTTGATAGCTGACAGCTAGCAAGCTAACAACAAGGCTACATTATTAAAAGCAGTAAGCACAACACTCACCAGAAATATTAAGTGTTTAGCCAATCTGCTCCCACAATTGAGCCTTTCTGTCTCTGTTGCGATAGTTTCTCCATATGATTAGTTGCCAGAAAAGGAGCACCCGACACCAGCGTCTTTCTGAAAAGTTAAATTATTCTCAGCTGGAAGCGCTGGGAGCCGGCGCACAAAAACGGCGGAGCGCTCTGAAAATAGACGCTGGGCGCAGCGCACTTTCTCTACACGTCCGTGTGCGCCGGCAAACGCTCTCCCCCCATTGGAAACAACTGAAAAAAGACGCTGGACCTGAGGAAAAGACGCTAGGTGGACACAGGCCCTAAGTCATACGTCATGATAAAAGTGATAGGAGGAATTAATGAATGATTTATGAAGTCGCTGTGGTGCCGTAATACCATCTGGCTCTGCAGCTGCAATGCACGTTCACATTAACAACAGGACAGCTGAGCTCTACATGAGACCGGCTGTCAGGCTACTACAGCAAAGAGCCAGGCGACTGAAGCAGGGGCTGTCAGGCTACTACAGCAAAGAGCCAGGCGACTGAAGCAGGGGCTGTCAGGCTACTACAGCAAAGAGCCAGGCGACTGAAGCAGGGGCTGTCACTACCAGCAAAGAGCCAGGCGACTGAAGCAGGGGCTGTCACTACCAGCAAAGAGCCAGGCGACTGAAGCAGGGGCTGTCAGGCTACTACAGCAAAGAGCCAGGCGACTGAAGCAGGGGCTGTCAGGCTACTACAGCAAAGAGCCAGGCGACTGAAGCAGGGGCTGTCAGGCTACTACAGCAAAGAGCCAGGCGACTGAAGCAGGGGCTGTCAGGCTACTACAGCAAAGAGCCAGGCGACTGAAGCAGGGGCTGGCAGGCTACTACAGCAAAGAGCCAGGCGACTGAAGCAGGGGCTGTCAGGCTACTACAGCAAAGAGCCAGGCGACTGAAGCAGGGGCTGTCAGGCTACTACAGCAAAGAGCCAGGCGACTGAAGCAGGGGCTGGCAGGCTACTACAGCAAAGAGCCAGGCGACTGAAGCAGGGGCTGTCAGGCTACTACAGCAAAGAGCCAGGCGACTGAAGCAGGGGCTGTCAGGCTACTACAGCAAAGAGCCAGGCGACTGAAGCAGGGGCTGTTCACTACCAGCAAAGAGCCAGGCGACTGAAGCAGGGGCTGTCAGGCTACTACAGCAAAGAGCCAGGCGACTGAAGCAGGGGCTGTCACTACCAGCAAAGAGCCAGGCAACTGAAGCAGGGGCTGTTCACTACCAGCAAAGAGCCAGGCGACTGAAGCAGGGGCTGTTCACTACCAGCAAAGAGCCAGGCGACTGAAGCAGGGGCTGTTCACTACCAGCAATAATGAACGGCGCAAAACAGATAGTGTTCACGTTACAGATCCTGACACAACAACATGTGTATGTTGAATTTAACTAGCTGGCAGAAAACTGACAGAATTACTGGCGGATATAATGTTAGATTCACGTGGGCTCAGTTTTGAACCTAATTAAGGAGAGATACTACAGCAGCAGCAGCTGCTGTGTGTAATGTTGCCCCTTTCGGAACGGTTCGTCTGCATGGAGCGACTTGAACTTTCACTTTGGAAACAGGCGAGTTAAATTCATAGTTGAAGACTTGTACTCACTTTGGGTCAGGGCCGGAAATTAGAGCCCGCCACCCGCCAATGGCGGGCATATTTTAGCTTTGGCGAGTGACATAAAAGGGCTGTCCGCCACGTGGCGGGTAACAAAATAGTCGTGTAAAATAATTAAAACTGCGGTGTGTTTTGGTCTTACGACAGTCGCCTTTATTGCAGCAACCAAACTCTCCTTGCGCGTCATCTCCGGCCTCATTTTTTGCTTGTTTTGGCCGACGTCACATCCGCTACTCTTCTGTCCTGACTGGCCGTGGCCATCTGCATTCTGCAGCGCCTGCTTGCACTGCAGGGAGCTAACGTTACGCCGGTCCGCCTGCTATACTGTAGCTAACGTTAGCTTGATATAACATTAAACGGGTTACAATGTGGAACCATATCGAGGGAGTAAGCCGGCCGCTAAAAAGAAAACCCACCGCAGCTTTCTCCGACGAAAAGGATGAAGTGGCAGCGAGAGCGGGACCACCTAACAAAAGAAAGTTTCGAGAGGAGTGAAAGTTTGGTGATAGCGGTGTTTCAAGAGACTGGCTATAGTATGATGAAGAAAAATAGAAACAACACGTTTGTCATCGGTAGTAAATCAATGAAGCTGGAAGCCGTTCGTGACCATGAACAGAGCCAGTGTCATACAGTATATGGCTGCAAAGAGAAGTAGAGAGAGGGTGAGGGGTCTGAGGAGTTATGTTTACAAAACCTTCAAATTTACTTCTGTTCTGTTAAATCCTGCAAAGAGGGTAGAGAGTGAGGATTATGTTTAACATTAGGTTACAATTTAAGCTCAAGATTGACTTGACATGTATTGATTAATCAATCAACAATCAATATATTAAAATAATTTGCTTCAAATTTTACTCTGGCCTCTTATTTAAGTGTGTATTCTTCAACGTAATACCTTATCTACTTGAAATGTACTGAAGAAAATGTATATATATGGATATGTGACACAAAAATGCGTTTATTTTTTTTGGCCGGTAAGAAATATGCTTGGCGGGTAGATTTTGTCCATCTACCCGCCACTGGCCGGTGGGTCAAAAAGTTAATTTCGGGCCCTGCTTTGGGTTGAAAATAGGACAGAACGTGATGTTTATTCTTTGTTGTTTCACAACAACACAACCGACTTCTCATGTGCGGGGGACGCGCTGGCGGCATTAAACAAGTGCACCCAGTTCAGAGACGCAGTAGGAGGAGGAGGGGGTGGGGAGGTGTGTCCCCCGCGCGTCACGGTGAGTGGACTTGGCCTTTTTTATGATTAAAACTCACAGCTATTTTTAGGCGGCGCAACCGCTTCTATAAGTGACTTTGTCCATATGAGCATGAGAGTTCACCTGAGAGTTCACCTGGAAGGGGTTATGGTGTATGTTATGCGTTATGTTCTTGGAAGATGTATGATGTGATCACCTATGTTCCTGAAACATGTACTGACTGTGAAAACAAATTTCCTGTCGAAATAAATAAAGCTATCCATCCATCTATCTATCTATTATCTATCTATCTATCTTCCTACCTGGTCGTCGAGGCTCTGCAGTAGGATGGCGTTGACCTGGTTCTGCTGTGTAGGCTCTAGCTTCTTGATGAAGAAGAGGACCTCCCACCACTCTGCCCGGGTCAGGCAGCCCGCCTCGCCCTGCACACCCTCCGACAGGTAGGGCAGCGAGTACAGCCCGCCCGGAGGCTTGGAGAAGAACGTCTGGCTCACTGCACGAGAAGGAGACAACACTTCCCTCAGGGTTCCCAAACCTTTTCAAGGATCCATAATAGAATGTCCATGTAATGTGAGGCAGTGACTCTGAATCAACTACATGTAGGGTTTTCCTTCACCGTTAGTTCAGGGGTTCCGAACCTTTTTTGGCTTGTGACCCCACTTTGACGTCACAAAAATCTAGGGAACCCAGACATTCAAATTTCGGTACAACGTTGGTAATATCATCAGTGACATCATTGAAATCATCAATGATGTCACATGTAACAGTATGCCGACTTTCCCCCCCCCTCCGAATTCTGACTTTAATCTGAGAATTCTGACTTTAATCTCAGAATTCTGACATTAAACTCAGAACTCAAACTCAGAAATAGTTTTCACATGTGGCCCTAATAAATGTGCTATCGTAAGTGGCTTTGGATAAAAGTAGGGCTGACCCAAATGCTTCGAAACTTCAACCGATGCCATTGGTAATCGATTTCATCAGCATTCGTTTTTCTTCTTAAATGTATTTTATATAGTAATCCAACATTATTTGTTATGCATCAATATTAATTATTATTACTTCTTCTCTCAGACAAGGATATTGTGCCTCACAGCTCTCATCTGTAATTTATTTGATGTGTTTATTGCACTTTTTTTAAACCAAGTCATTTAAATAAAAAGGGAAATCCTTGAAGTCAGATTTTTCTCCTCACCTCTCATTGTTACTACGTCCCCCACACCCCCATCGAGGCTTCAAATCTATTCGAATACTTGCCACTGAAGCTTCGAAGGCCAAAAATGGTATTCGGGGACAGCCCTAGATAAAAGCTTCTGCTAAATGACAAAATGTAGTACAGCTGTGTAGTTTGTTACCGGATGTGAGTTTGAGCGTCTCGGACAGGGAGGATGCTTTCTCCTGCGTCTCCTTCTCCGCCTGGCTGCTGCTGCCATTCCCAAGGATCTCCACCATGTGCCAGTGGACCCAGTAGGTTCTGGACAAGGCATTCCAGTAGACCTGGACACAGAGGGTACAGCACTCAGTCCTACTCTAATCCACCCGCTGAACTAGCTTTAGTAGAGCGGATAAGCACAATAATTGTGCACTTTTAGAAAGAAACGTGAAATTTCACACATAGTGAGGGAATCCCATAAGGTTTATTTTCAGATGGGGAGGGAAGTCAGATTTGACCAAAATTCCAAGATGGCCACCATTTTCCCGGCTCTAATGTACAAATGTGCTTATAACAATTGTGCACTTCTTAAAAAAAAGCATGACATTTCTCACATAGTGAGTGAATACCATAAGGCTTATTGTCAGATGCGGAGTGAAGGCGGATTTTTTTATTTAATTTTTTTATTTAACCTTTATTTAACCAGGTCGGTCCCATTGAGATACAAAGACCTCTTTTTCAAGGGAAGCCTGGCCAAGATAGCAGCATAAAAGAAATAAAGTTAGAACATTAAAACAAACAAATACATGAGAAGCATGACATTTCTCACATAGTGAGTGAATACCATAAGGTTTATTTTCAGATGTGGAGGGGAAATTGACCAAAATTCCAAGATGGCCACCATTTCCCCGGGTCTAAGCCATACCAATTTATTGGAAAATGCTTTGGGATTCAACACATTACCATTGCTTCCTATCATCAGAAATAGTTGCCAGATTTGTCTCTAGTCGCTTTTGAGAAATAAAGTTGCGAAGAGGGTCTGAAAAGTCGCTAAGACTAGCAACAAAGTCGATAAGTTGGCAACACTGGTGTATGCAAATTAATCTATAGACCAATATGTGTAACCGGTCAAAAATATTCTTGTGGTTGTAGTCGAGCTGAAATGGCATTTCCAGGGTATTAACTTCCTTATTGTGACGTATTTTAGAGTGGAATGTTGTGTGTAGGGCTGCCACAAATGATTATTTTGATAGTCAAGTAGTCACCGATTATTTTAACGATTAGTCAACTAATCGGATCATAAATTGCAGCTTATCGCACAATTACTCAATCGCTCTGATTTAGCTAGCATCAGCTTCTAAATTAAGCTTCAAGTTGTTTTAAGCATGTGCCAACTAAAAATAAAGACAATTAAGATGATAATTCACTAATATATATATATATATATATATATATATATATATATATATATATATATATATATATATATATATATATATATGTGTTGGAGGCAAGGTTTATTTAAACTTAAAAATATATATAAAGTATATTTATAACAATAACATGCTCGCTCACTCACTCACACATGCACACAACAGTGTTTCCCTGAGGATCAATCTGGTGCACTCTGAGAGCTACCCCCATGTATTTTCACATGATCAAATCTGGCCCCCATTCAAAAAGGTTTGGACACCCTTGCCATATACAGTCTCATATCACAATATTGATATAAAATCAATATATTGCCCACCCGTAATATTGAGTGCCAGAATCAACCTCCCAATGATGCAATTTGCATAAAAATATTAGATTTAATTGATTATCATTCACTGCTTTCAACGTCTTTCTGATATAAATGTTTTATTTTTACAACCAGATCACCCTATGAAATAAACAGCGTCATGACTCAATAACGTTACTTGGCAGAGGGTCGCTCGTACTGAGCACATGTCCTCGTCAAACTGACGGTGAAAAATGTTTGCCGTCACAAAATAAAAATCGTTTGACGACTTATTTGAGGGAGTGTAATTATGTTATCGATCACATTTGCTACCTGTTGCTCTATGAAGTCGCGATGTTTGTCGGCGTTTGGTCAGCTCCCTTCACCAGCTCGCCTCCGCACTTTTAAACATTGTTTACAGACAGGCGATGTAGTGTCCATTAGGGCTGGCACGGATCAGAAAACCCACGGGTCGGATCGCGTGACGGATTTTGAGCCACGGATCACGGATTTTTCAGATCAGCAAAAAAAAAAATAATCATTGATTTTTTAAATACTATTATAACCATTTGTTGCCCTGCACAGCTCAAAAAATATTTTTTTCTCATAAGTGACACAATTTATGCTTTTACGCTGAAGGCAGAACAACCCAACTTCCTGTTTTAGCGTGGCGCTGCTATGCCTAACTTCCTGGCTGTTGCTTGCTAACCTGCAGTCACTTGACACGGGTACAGACCGGGTGAGTCAGGAAACATAACGTTGATGCTACATTAAGCTACTCGGTGGCCCCACGTGTTTTTTTGTTGTTATGTGTCCTAAAGGCAACATTTGACCTTCTGGTGTTAACGTGTTCGTGTAAAGTGTGCGCGCGCGCGTGTGTGTGTCTGTGTGTGCATTGTGGCTCTTGTTATCTTGTGCAGCCCGCAACACGCTGCTCGCATTCCTGTGCTTTTTCAGAGGTGTTGAAATAAGTTTGCTGTGATGCTGTCTTTAGTAGCCACTAGCAGCGGGGACAGCGGGGAGAAGGGATGAGGAAGCTCACTTGCGCTTGCCATGACGATGCCTGTCTGTGTCTGGCTGCGCTGTAGGCGTTCTCATACACTAACGTTAAACGTTAAATCAAACGAAAAAGGGGGGGGGGGGGTTCCGCGGACCATGGACACACTGTCACATGCATGTAAAGTTACATTATTTCTTTTAAAAGCACGCAAATTATTTTTAACTCAGTGTAATTGAACATCATGAAAACACATCTATTCACATCCACCTACTGTAAGACTAATACTTTTCAAGGGTCTTGATTTTCCCTAAATTGAATTCCCAACTTTCAAGACTTTTCAAGACCCCGCGGATAGGATACCCTGATACATCAGGGCCCCCCAAATAGTGGCCCGCGCTGGAATTACAAAAATATATATATTTTTTATTTTACAGTGCACCTGAACGCAACATGCAAGATAAGCGCTGCTCTCCGTATTGACCTGGCTATGAGCCCCTCCCCCTCTGACTGAAATGTTACAACTTCTATCGTAA
This sequence comes from Poromitra crassiceps, assembly GCF_964638095.1. Taxonomy (NCBI): domain Eukaryota; kingdom Metazoa; phylum Chordata; class Actinopteri; order Beryciformes; family Melamphaidae; genus Poromitra; species Poromitra crassiceps. Next base: position 43,065,821 of record NC_139633.1, on the reverse strand, counting down.
CATTTCAGTCTGGATTCTGGAATATTTTGCAATCATCTTGATGAAATCAGGCTAAATGTAATGTAAGAAATTACTGTTCAACACTTAATAAGTGTCCAAATGTTCATGTCATTCTGGCCAATACTCTACTTCTGTTACAACATTTCAGTCTGGAATATGGAATATTTTTCAATAATCTTGATGACTAAAAGGCTAAAAGTAATCTCATGTGTAAGAAATGACTGTTCTACAATGAGGAAGGTTGTAGTAAAAATTTAAATCATTAACTTTTGGATTTATTTAGCTTCACTGCATTTTTGTTCTTGTGTGACCCTCAACACAGGCTTTGAGAATCCCGGCCCACTTACTGATACTTATGCTAAATTAACACACTCATATTCTGGTTTATTTCAAGAAAAACATTTTGGATAGTGGAAATTCTAATTGGCTGGTAACTTTAGAATCTAGCAGCCACATTGGCAGGTGGTCAAAAAAGTTAATTTCAAGCCCTGCAGGGAGAGCAGGTGGAGGCATAGGAGAAAAGGATCAAATATCTGCGGTTAAGACTGAATAATGACATCACAACTGTTATTCCTCTAAATCTGGCTTCAAATGCCCCAAATTCTTCGCTGCCCCCCCAGCCCTCGGCTGTTAGCAAAATGTGGCCCTTCGTGAAAAGTAATTAGGGACACCTGCTGTACATGTTTGACCCTTTGCCCTCCATGGAAAAATCAGTTAGTTAACGTTAGCTCTGTGTTAGCACCATACAGTTGCCGGAGAATGACAGTTGGAGATTGCCGGATAAAACTGTGTAGTACATGCTGACATAGGCACACTGTAGATTTCGTTTTGAATGAAGACATTTTTTGAAGAAATTTTGATATAAAATTCCAACGAAATTGGATTTCTCTGATTTGTTTTAGCATACATTGTTAAATAGGTGCACTCTATGACCAGGGATGTGATCTAAAATAGTTATTTACCGGTAATAGATATTTTTCATTCCAGCTCATCTTTAACTTTAAATTGACATCCCAAGTCCAGACCTCACCTGTACAGGTGGGGAGCCGTCATTGCTGTAGCGGAAGTCTCCCTGGTCTCCGGCGCTGACCTCCTCGTAGTCCTCCAGCATGCGGACCAGCATGCCGCTGGTCAGGTTGTCCTGGACGTAGGGTTGTCAAAAGTATTGATAGTATCCATACGTATCAATACTAAACATTTTGAAATTGATACAATACTCATTTGCAACAGGTACTATTGATAAGTATCAATACTAAACCTTTTAAACTGAAAATACTCATTTGCATTTTTTATCGATACCAGCAGTGCTTTCTCTTAATGAAAAATCAAACATACTACTGATTTTTCACTCCCTATCATTATCTGTTGCTTCAACAAGGTGTGTTCTGCTGATGACTAGAGCAGCCTGGGTAATCTGCTGCGTTCTGACTACTAGTGTAAGTAGTGCTGTGTAAGTACAAAGTTTTTAATGAGTCTTATCAGGCAAAGATTATGGAGAAGCTTGTGTCTGTTCCGTCCATCTGTCTTCCTTCATTTTTATCCCTCTTGACATGTCACCCCCCAGCCTGTGGTATCAAAAAAGGTATGGAGTAGCGATATTTTCCTGGGTATCGTATTGAAGTAGACATTCTAGTATCCTGACACAACCCTACCTGGACATAGTCCACGTAGGCGGAGCGGGAGCTGAAGTCTGCGCGCGTCTTGAAGCCGTTCGTCTTCTTGGGCGTGGACGTGACGACGGCCTGTGGTGCAGCGGCGGTGGCCAGGGCGAGCGGCGAGGCGGAGAAGCGAGGCTGGAAGATGGACCTGATGACGGGCCGCCATGACAAGTCCTGACAATCCCCACACGCCCCAGAGAGAGAGAGAGAGAGAGAGAGAGAGAGAGATAGAGAGAGAGAGAGAGAGAGACGTAACTCAAAAACACATAATTTTTGCTCCAATGCAAATGTAAACAAACACATAACCGGCTTAAAAATATATTTATTTAACACTCAATGAACAGAAAGAACATGAAAATGAACAAATATCTGACACACAACGCTGACCAGGGATTCCATTACTTTTGGCCGATATCACGTGTCATGCAGTGAGCCTGCAGATTAAAATGTCAACGGCCAAAGCGGCCAGTTGGAAATATGCCAAATAAATAAATTAATTAATTAAAAGCATATTAACTCATTGAGTGCCAAGGACGAGTATGTTCGTCAATTGGTTTAGTAACGTAGAGTGCCAAGGACGAGTATGTTCGTCAATTGCGTTTTTTGACGGTGGGACGTGGATCAATGCCTAATACATCTCCTGTAAAATTTTGGGGCATGTTGAATGTGTATAACCTATTTTACCGACCCATTAGGTGGCGACAGTGCTCTCCAGATTAGAGAAAGTTGAGTAAAAACAGCAGAAAAAGCCGTGATGAAACCATTCTCATGAGAATGCTTTGGCTTTTCGCTGTCGCGCTGGGAGCCGGCGCACAACGGTGGGGGGCTCCGAAAATAGACTCTGGGTGCAGCACACTTTGAAGACGCAGCTTCATCCCAGCTCACAACCGAAACCCCAGAAACGAGCGAGGCGAGCCCGATCCAGACTCCCCCGACGAGCGGCGGCCATCCAAATGTGGATCCGCAAGCAGCAGAGACTCGCCTGACAAGCAGCAGAGCGAGCAAAGCCACCAGAGACACACCCACGGAGGAGGAGTTTGCAGTAGAGGGGGGGTGGGGGCGCTGTTATATTGAAGGAAATTACTGTTCAGATGTTTCAGGTCAGAAAATATTAGTTTCAGAGTCAGTGATTTGCTTGAAATGCTTAATTTCACAAAAGGCTCAATATCTCAGCTTTCTAGATGGAAACGCCTGTTTCTGCTGTTTTTGACCCATCTTCTCCGGCTGATAACTAAAGAACGGAAAATGATATCAATAAACTTTTTTTTGCTGCTGATACAATAGAGTCTCGTCGTTCTTTGTGCGTGTTCGGTGTTAACATAGTAATATCACACAATATTCTGTGGGCCTCGAGAAATCACTGAAAAGGCTCTGAAACTCTGGCACTGGGAGCGTCCGTTCTCCAAAAGTGGCTGGCACTCAATGAGTTAAATAGCCTAATCTTGTCTGACCTAAATAAAATCATTAATAGCATATTAAATATCCTAATACTGCATGACCTATAAGATATGTTGCTAGGCCCACCGGCGCGGACTCAAGCTGATTACCGCATTACCGCATGCAAATGAGCAGAGACGCAGATAATTAGAATAGTAGAATTGCAACAGCGCTAAAACAAGGGCCAAGTAATGCGCACAATAGCCTTCTTACATTAGTGGCAACTAAAGCACAAATGGCTCTCCAGTAGGCTACCAAACGTGATTCTGGAACGAAATGCAGTCAGGCAATAAGCACGAGCAAACAAGCGATCGATTAATTGATTGATTCGCCCGACATAGGCTGTCAATTCTGTTACTCGAAAAGAAGACAACTTTTAACTTAGTTTGACAACTGCTTTATAGGCGACGGCGACCGCTGCCATGTTCACCACGAACGTCATGTGCAACCCACAATAACGGCCCCCCCGGTCTCCCCAGCTCTGCTGACCCGATCATGCTCAGAGACTCGGACTATGTTTTATAAATGTCATAAAATAAATCGACCTACCAACAAAAATAGCCTATGCGCCAACCCCAACTCCCCCCCCCCGCCCCCCACCAGTACTTTATGATTGGATCCGCCTGTTGACGTCAATGAGCGCTCAGTTTTGGAGCCATAAGCACCGCCCACTTCAAATCCTGCCTCAAGAAAATGTGTAAAAAGGGAAATGGCGATATTTAGGATTTGGGTTGAAACTAATGTCTCAAACTTTTTGAGGCTTACAATTAGTCACATAAGACCCTAAATTACATAGTTAGAAGGTTTTTGTGGATTTCGGTTTCCAGGGTCTTTAAATATATTCAAGTAAGCCGAATCTCTGACTCGAGAACTCTTACTTTAATTTATTCTACAGCAGTCACTAACTGTTACCTGCTCCTCTGCGGCCCCGGCCCCCGAGCTGTGGGGCGGCTGGCGGTTGCGGTCCCAGCCCATGACCTTCACCAGCTCTGAGATCAGGTTAGCCATCGCCATGGTGAACTCAAACTCCCTCTGCTCCCTCTGCATGCGCTCGGTCTGTTCCCTCTGCTGGGCGGGGCCACAGGAGGGGGAGAGGCCGACATCTGACTCCGCCCCCCCTGGCGTGTTGAGCTTGTCCATCAGAGACGTGACGCACAGGTAACGCTTCACCAGAGAGAACAGCAGCTTCCCGGGGATCTGCACACACACACCAGAGACGCTCACAAGTCAAATCTCAAGTCTTTGAGCTAGAGTCCAAGTCAAGTATCAGGTGTTTGAGCTAGAGCAGTGGTTCTCAAATGGGGGTCCATGGCACTTTGCAAGGGGGTCCGTGTAAAGTTTTCAGGAAAATAAAAATAAAAACTTTTTTTGTGTGCAAAAGCTTCATAGTTCAACGAAAATATTTTATGCTTTAAATCTAAAATGGTTCATGGATTACATTCTAATCTAACAAACCTATCAATTTAAAAGTCATGCACGTCACCGTGGAAACAATTAAGCTTAGCCTAAAATCACAAATCAGAATGAGGGGGTCCCCAGTATATTTTCTATCTTGTAAGGGGTCCTTGGCTGAAAAACATTTGAGAACCTCTGAGCTAGAGTATAAGTCAAGTCTCAAGTCTTTGAGCTAGAGTTAGTGCTGCACGATTTTGGGTAAAGGTGCGATTAGCGATTATGGTGGACAATATTGCGATTTGCGATTGTGATTGCGATATAATAAACAAATGGTATCTAGGGATGAGTTTTTGACTGTATGATAACCTTGGACAAAAATACCACGGTTTCACATATCACAGACTAAAATACATGAAATATATTACAATTTAAAATATATTAAAACTACGGTAAATAAATAAAACAATTTGAAATAAAATTATCTTTACAAAAAAATCAAAAAAATTGAGACATTTGCCTGTCCCAAACATGTAAAAAAGAAACAGAAAAATAGAAACTGCGCTGTGTTACAGCACATAGAAGATGGCTCAGACTGCAAAGTTAGTTACATGTCTGTCCAGTAATACAATGATACACCCCGTTTATTTATTTTGTAGCGACAGATGGCCTTCAAACGCCACACTCACGTGACGCTTCTTGAGAGAGGTGAGGTAACGTGCATCTGCAGACTTTACCAAGGGACCGTGAAGGCATCATGTGACAGGCTAGTTAAAAGTCTGGATGTGCTGCTGCAAGCAGCTGCGACAGTGTTTTGCTGCTATCAACCTTGTTAATCTCGCTATATTCTTCATCACAGCGGGTCATTACCCACTTAACTGTGCACTTAATCGTGCACTAGTTCTGCATAAGCACCTGCAGCTCTCTCCTTATTTTACTGACGTTCTCACTAATCACACGGCTGTTTACATGCGTTTCTGAACGGCTAGCTAGTTATTAGCATAGCTTGCTGTTAACGATCATGGATGTTCTCTCTCTCCCTCTCGGTAAGATGTAACCTTGCCTCGCATAACATTACTTATTTGCGGGAGTGCATGGGAGAAGTCTCCTGCTAGTGTTGATGCCCAGTGTGATGGCAGAGAAACGTGTGTTTGCTGCGTCGCGTGTAACGTTTAGAGGCGCACACACACACACACACACTCAAAAAGACGTGAAAATAATAATAATAATCGCACACTTTTGCGGGTATGTAATCGCACGTGGTGACATCGCGATTGCGATTAGATTAATTGTGCAGAACTAGCTAGAGTCCAAGTCAAGTCTCAAGTCTTTGAGCTAGAGTCCAAGTCAAGTCTCAAGTCTCTTATGGATGAGGGTTCTATCATCTGCTGGGGGCCATCTGGTCTGCTTAGAACACTGCATAGATACAACTAAGGAACTCAAAGCATGTACTGTAATCCTCACTCCTTTATCTATTAGAATACAGTATCAGCATAGGTTAGCTGACGTTATTACAGATATTAACATTCCCTTCATGTTAATGCATGTGCGTGGGTACCTGGGGCAGGTGAATGCCCTCAAAGCAGATGCCGTGCTCCTCGGAGGAGGTGGTCTCAGCAAACAGCTCCAGCAGAGTGTAGCGGTTATCAAAGTCCATGTGCTGCTCGATCCCGTCCTGCTGACTGAGAGACAGCAGCACGTACGCCCGACTCCCTGTCACACACACACAGAGACAGACTGAGAGACAGCAGCACGTACGCCCGACTCCCTGTCACACACACAGAGACAGACTGAGAGACAGCAGCACGTACGCCCAACTCCCTGTCACACACACACAGAGACAGACTGAGAGACAGCAGCACGTACGCCCGACTCCCTGTCACACACACACAGAGACAGACTGAGAGACAGCAGCACGTACGCCCGACTCCCTGTCACACACACACAGAGACACACTGAGAGACAGCAGCACGTACGCCCGACTCCCTGTCACACACACACAGAGACAGACTGAGAGACAGCAGCACGTACGCCCGACTCCCTGTCACACACACACAGAGACACACTGAGAGACAGCAGCACGTACGCCCGACTCCCTGTCACACACACACAGAGACAGACGATGAGGCCTAAAAAAAAAAATTGTTTGGTTCCGGTTTCCGACCGACCCTGTCCATTTACGTGCGACCCAAATTTATTTTATGGGCTTGTTGATTTGACGGTGGCGCTAAGGGGCGGGGTTTGCCACTGCGCGAAGGTGCTTTTCGCTACGGACACTTTAAAACGAAAATGGCAGGGAGCATGACGGACATGTGCTTTTGGCTCATTTCCACCACATATACTGTAACAGCACAGTACAGCTCTACTCGACCTGGTCTTACTCGTCTCTACTTGATATAGACTCTGTTTCCATAGCAAGTTTACTCACCTCCGCCCACACCTGGGGCCGGTTGCACCAACTGGTCTTAACTATGCCTGGTCGTAACTCCTACGTCGGTCTTAGTTAAGACCATGGATTTACGCCTGTTGCACCAACACGGCTTACTCTGGTCTTAACTACGCTGGTCGTAGCAATGCGCGTTCATGTGAATTGTCGGGGAATGCCCTCTGATTGGCCCACATGTGCCTCGCGCCGTCACCCACTACTGTATGTGCGTCACTACACCCTCCCTCCTCCCACCCCCCTCCTCCTGTGGAAGCCCCGGGGGAAAATGGCGGCGGCGATTAGTGTCAGGGAGTCTGAATGAAATTGAATGTAACGTTCCCAATTCTATGTATTACATTCTAAAAAAGTAACGGCAACATTTGGGAAGGCTAAGCCACACAACTACCGTAGTTAGATATAATCTAACGTCGTGCTTTCAAAGACGGCGAACTGGCGGTGTTACGACGATGACGGTCAAAAAGGTCTCCGCGGAGATCTCTGCTACGCCTCCTCCTGACGAGGCGTAGGAGTTACGCCTGGTCTTAGTGAAAATAAGGCTTGTGTCGTCTTGGTGCAACCGGCGTAGCTGTTAGGTCGTAAAGTTACGACCAACTTAGCTTAAGACCAGTGTAAGACCAGTTGGTGCAACCGGCCCCTGGTCGTCATAGCGCGATCTGCCCTCCGCCCATAGCCGAAGTAGGCTATAACGTATAACGTTAAAATTAAATCCATACACGGAACTTTTAAACTGGAATACTGGTGCCTCTAAATGACCTACACTACAGTGTACATGGGCAAATGTGAGAATCGGCCAGGAGAATGGATATCACTTGTTGTTACTCAAACTCACATGCATGCACTGCGCGGTGGACGGGAGTCACGCTACGGGGAGAAGTGAAGCCACTTCCTCGGCGGCAACTCACCAGGCAAGACCGCAGGTTCGCTAAACCCCCGCCTGCGGCCTAGCGGAGGCGACGTTACACGCAACTACAAAGGGCTTCCCGAGGAGCTGACTTTTTCTCTCTCAAAACAATTGAAAATAGGGATGCACCGATATGAAAATTTTGGCCGATGCCGATAACCGATATTAACATTGCTGTTATGGCCGATAACCGATATTTACCGATGTCGATATGATCTGTATAAAAACACATTTTGATGATCATCACATTTTGTACATACTGAAAAACACATGTTAACACTGAATTTGAAAAAGTTATGCATTTCTTTATTTGCAAAGCCTTTGGAAAAGCCCATAAATCATAGATTTACTGCATTATTTCATATCAATGTGAAGAATTTGGCTGATAATGATAACCGATATTAACATTGCAACATCTGACCGATACCGATATGACCGATATGTTAAAAAATGACTAACATCGGCCGATACCGATATGATTGCCGATATATCGTGCATCCCTAATTGAAAACCACCGTCATGTTAAAGCTGAGCAAGGAGATCGATTTTAATTCACCAGAGCCGAAGGCAGCAACACAAAAGACTGATGGAAATAACAGAAGAGAGGGTAAGCCCCACTAAACTGGTATCCAGCATTGACAGTAGATGAGGTAAACACGATTCTGCCTGACCAATCAGTCGTCTGCAGTGTTTTCACGTCACGGTATGGTACCAGGTTCACAGCGCTGGAACCTCAACATTTGTGTCGCTTTTCTGCCCATGCAGCACTAGCGTGCCAACCAAAATTGTGAGATTGGGGTTAAAATCATTTGAAAACATGCTTCAGGAAGTTAAACAGTGCCCTTGGCCCCTTGTATATTCATATCAGCAGCCGGCAAAGTGGACAGAGCTGACAAATGGACGGATATCGCCAGTGATGTGGTGTCGACCCTTACTCAGCAGCTTGGTAACATTAAAGCATTCATTGACTTAAATATTTTGTTCATATAAAAACGTGTGTAGAGCACAGTGGTACATGAGTACATGTAGGCTATGTTATGAAAAAAGTATCCATCGCTGCTGTAATTTTAAGGAAAATAAAAATATATATATATTTCCTATCTATCCCTTGCTGCCACTGGAAAAAAAAAAAAAATCCCTACCAACCTATCACCTCAACTGACAACCAACAGGAACCAAACTTTTTTTTTTTTTTTTTTAGGCCTGACCGAGAGGTAGAGAGCAGGTAGGCCTGACTCCCTGTCACACACAGAGACAGACTGTAGGCCTGACTCCCTGTCACACACACACACACACACACACACACACACACACACACAGACTGTAGGCCTGACTCCCTGTCACACACACAGACAGACTGTAGGCCTGACTCCCTGTCACACACACACACACAGACAGACTGTAGGCCTGACTCCCTGTCACACACACACACAGAGACAGACTGTAGGCCTGACTCCCTGTCACACACACACACAGACTGTAGGCCTGACTCACTGTCACACACACACAGACATACTGTAGGCCTGACTCCCTGTCACACACACACACAGACTGTAGGCCTGACTCCCTGTCACACACACACACAGACTGTAGGCCTGACTCCCTGTCACACACACACACACACAGACAGACTGTAGGCCTGACTCCCTGTCACACACACAGACAGACTGTAGGCCTGACTCCCTGTCACACACACACACAGACTGTAGGCCTGACTCCCTGTCACACACACACACAGACTGTAGGCCTGACTCCCTGTCACACACACACACAGACTGTAGGCCTGACTCCCTGTCACACACACACACAGACTGTAGGCCTGACTCCCTGTCTCACACACACACACACAGACAGACTGTAGGCCCGAATCCCTGTCACACACACACACAGACAGTCTGTAGGCCTGACTCCCTGTCACACACACACAGACTGTAGGCCTGACTCCCTGTCACACACACACACAGACAGACTGTAGGCCTGACTCCCTGTCACACACACACACAGACAGACTGTAGGCCTGACTCCCTGTCACACACACACACAGACAGACTGTAGGCCTGACCCCCTGTCACACACACACACAGACAGACTGTAGGCCTGACTCCCTGTCACACACACACACACAGACTGTAGGCCTGACTCCCTGTCACACACACAGACTGTAGGCCTGACTCCCTGTCACACACACACACAGACTGTAGGCCTGACTCCCTGTCACACACACACACAGACTGTAGGCCTGACTCCCTGTCACACACACACACAGACTGTAGGCCTGACTCCCTGTCACACACACACACAGACTGTAGGCCTGACTCCCTGTCACACACACACACACAGACTGACGATGATGGTATTGATGGAAGCCTTTGCATTATGTGACATTAGTAATGTCACATAATGCAACACTAGATCTCACCTGCAATTACCACACATCGCCATAGGTGTCACCCAAGAGAACAAAACTGAAATCTCAGAGATTATCACTTTAAACTCAGAACTAAAAAATATATATTAAAAAAAATCGCGAGTGACCCTAATCATCTTCGGTAGTAAAAAGGATGCGCGATACCCGACTATCCCGCGTCGAATGAGCTGTATTCGAAAGCCGTTGTAAAATACTCTATAAACACACACCTGTGACCATATCACAGTATCACTGTGCCATGTTAGCTAAAGCAGAGACCTTTGAATTGTCCCCTCTGCCTGTAACAAAGTTGGTCAGCCTCAAAACACCACTCAGTGCAGTGGCGTAACTTGCACTGTATCGGCGTATCTGATGACGTGCGAAGGCTTGAAGGACTACATAGCTTGGCGGAAGAACAATTATTTGCTATCAATATTGCTTTTTTTTGTTGCTCAAACCTGAGCAGGTAGGCTACATGTAGCTCAAACCTGAGCAGGTAGGCTACATGTAGCTCAAACCTGAGCAGGTAGGCTACATGTAGCTCAAACCTGAGCAGGTAGGCTATATGTAGCAACCCTTTTATAAAAGCAATAAGCCCCATGAGGCAGTGGTTTACAGTGATTTTACAACGGCTAAGAGGTAGGGTTGTCAAAATTATCGATAGTATCGAAAAAGTCAATACTAAAAATTTGAAACGGATACAATACTCATTTGCAACAGGTATCGATAGTATCGATAAGTATCAATACTAAACATTTTAAACTGATACAATACTAATTTGCAACAGTATCAATATTAGGGCTGTGAATCTTCACTGACCTCACGATTCGATTACGATTCAGAGGGCTACGATTCGATTACGATTATCGATGCATCTTAAATCGATGCATCACTTTTTTCCGCAATACATGATTTATTTTTTCTCACTTTCTTTTTTCTCACTGTGTGGCTACTTTTAAAATAAAAGTGCATTTGGAATTGCATTGTGTTATGATCCATAATTAAAATAAACAACTACATGTAGTGTGTATATAACCCCCCCTCTGCTTGTATACGTTTACTGTGTATATAACCCCCCTCTGTTTGTATATGTTTACTGTGTATATAACCCCCCTCTGTTTGTATATGTTTACTGTGTATATAACCCCCCTCTGCTTGTATAAGTTTACTGTGTATATAACCCCCTCTGTTTGTATGTTTACTGTGTATATAACCCCCCTCTGTTTGTATATGTTTACTGTGTATATAACCCCCCTCTGTTTGTATATGTTTACTGTGTATATAACCCCCCTCTGCTTGTATATGTTTACTGTGTATATAACCCCCCTCTGCTTGTATATGTTTACTGTGTATATAACCCCCCTCTGTTTGTATATGTTTACTGTGTATATAACCCCCTCTGCTTGTATAAGTTTACTGTGTATATAACCCCCCTCTGTTTGTATATGTTTACTGTGTATATAACCCCCCTCTGCTTGTATATGTTTACTGTGTATATAACCCCCCTCTGTTTGTATATGTTTACTGTGTATATAACCCCCTCTGCTTGTATATGTTTACTGTGTATATAACCCCCCTCTGTTTGTATATGTTTACTGTGTATATAACCCCCCCTCTGCTTGTATATGTTTACTGTGTATATAACCCCCCTCTGCTTGTATATGTTTACTGTGTATATAACCCCCCTCTGCTTGTATATGTTTACTGTGTATATAACCCCCCTCTGCTTGTATATGTTTACTGTGTATATAACCCCCCTCTGTTTGTATATGTTTACTGTGTATATAACCCCCTCTGCTTGTATATGTTTACTGTGTATATAACCCCCCTCTGCTTGTATATGTTTACTGTGTATATAACCCCCCTCTGCTTGTATATGTTTACTGTGTATATAACCCCCCTCTGCTTGTATATGTTTACTGTGTATATAACCCCCCTCTGTTTGTATATGTTTACTGTGTATATAACCCCCCTCTGCTTGTATATGTTTACTGTGTATATAACCCCCCTCTGCTTGTATATGTTTACTGTGTATATAACCCCCCTCTGCTTGTATATGTTTACTGTGGATATAATCCCCCCTCTGCTTGTATATGTTCACTGTGGGGGGGAAATGCACACCACACACACACACAACTTGAAATACATTTTACTGAGTAATATCTGTGCAATATCTGACCCAAAGCCTCCTTCACATTGAACGGTAAAGAACTGGTAAATACTGTGCAATACCTGATACCTGATTGTTTACAGCATGTATACAGCTTATTTATACGTAGCTAGTTTATTTAAGCATATATACATTCATATATACTGTACATACAGTCCTTCCATACACATATTCAAAAATAGGCGCTTTTGTTTATACACCTATTATTGTTGAATTGTATATAGCAGTTCATGTAAATGTTTAACTATCTTTTGCTTGTTACTCTTGCCCGTCTCAGACTGTTCTTTTGAGTGAGAGCACATTGAGAGCTAATGCAAACCGGAGCCAATTTCCTTGTATGTGACATACTTGGCCAATAAAGCCGATTCTGATTCTAGTATTTGGGAATGTTACCATTTCTCCCACTTTCCCAGAGTCAGATACAAATAAATGCCTTGCCTTCAGACATACCTTTTTTTAATAGTCAGAAATCTTGTCTCAATTGTTGAGATCCATTGGGATCAAATAACATAATCATGACCCCATAGGTAGGGTTGTGCGATGTCACTAAATTATCCATCGTGATTAATCCACAGTGAACCATCGTGCTCCATGATGGCATCGTCATTGGCGGGGGGAATAATTAATAATTTATGAAGTCGCTGCGGTGCAGTAATGCCATTCATTGCAATGCGTTCATTAACAACTGGACAGCTGAGCTCTTCGCGGAGACCAGCGGACTTCGATAGGCTACTATTAGCCTCTGTGCTAACAGCACAGAGCCAGGCGACTGATTGAAGCAGTGGCTCTCACTACCAGCAATTTGAACGGCGCAAATAACAAAACGTTAATGTTACAGGTCCTCACCAACAATGTGTGTGTGTTGAATTTAACTAGCTGGCAGTAAACTGACTGAATTACTGGCTGATATAACGTTAGATTCACGTGGGCTTTTGAACCTAATGAGAGCGATTTGACGAGGAGAGTTGAGAGAGAAACACAGCTGCTGCTGTAGCCTCAACGCGAGACTGATCAGTCATTCAGACTGATGAGTCTCGCGTTGAGGCTGCTGCTGTGAGCGACTTCAACTTTCACTTTGGAAACAGGCGAGTTAAATTCACAGTTGAAGACTTGTACTCACTTTGGGTTGAAAACAGGAAAGAATGTGAAGTTTCTCCTTTGTCTTAAAAGTTTTCACAACAAAATAACTGACTTCTCATGCGCGGGGGACGCCCCGGCGACATTAAACAAGCGCTCCCAGTGCAGAGAAGCACTAGAGCGGAGGAGAGGGAGGGGAGGCTTCTCTGAGTCTGAACTGGGCGCGCTCGTTTAATGCCGCCGGCGCGTCCCCCACGCGTCACGTTAAGTGGACTTGGTATTTTTTATTATTAAAACGGCACAAATTTATTTTCGAACAGATAATTAATCACGATGATCCGATGTAGAAGGCTCAGAGGTTGATGGGGGGTCGACCAATCACGATGGTCGATGCCATCGTCCATCGTGCCAACCCTACCCATAGGCATCTAAGAATTCACAAACGGGGGAAGGGGGGGCTTTGTCCCTACGTTGAGGGGAGGCCCACAGCCTCAAACTTTGAAAACCCCTGATCTACATCCTCCCTATCAGTCAGATTCTCCTAATCTACATCCTCCCAATCAGATCTACATCCTCCCTATCAGATCTACATCCTCCCAATCAGATCTACATCCTCCCAATCAGAGCTACATCCTCCCTATCAGATCTACATCCTCCCTATCAGATCTACATCCTCCCTATCAGATCTACATCCTCCCTATCAGATCTACATCCTCCCTATCAGTCAGATTCTCTGCAACTTCAACCTTGACTTCCACTGCTGCTATGCCCATGTTGACACCCAGATCTACCTCAGCACCAACTCCCCCACGAGGTCAGTGTGTGCAGCATGTGTGTGTGTGTGTGTGTGTGTGTGTGTGTTACCTGCGTCGTGGGAGGCCAGTGCGCGCAGCATCTTGCCTGCGCTGCGTCGCGTGCTGCGCTCCTTGTTGCACAGCAGCTCCATCAGCAGGTCCAGGGCACCCGTCTCTTTGAACACGCCCACCAGAGAGCCGATGCTGGCGTAGGCGCTCAGCACGTGGATGATGTGCGTGATGCTGATGGAAAACTCACTCTTCTTCCCCATCTGCTTCCTGGCACGCCGCACCAGGTTCTTCACGTCCTCCTACAATCAATCAATCAATCAATGACAAAACGTCAAGAGGTAAAAAATTTACTTCGAGATTTAGAATTCACTCAGGTTGTAAAGATGGGTTTTTAGTTTACGTTTAAAAGTATGGTTACCTTCATTTCGGACAGCCCCGCCTCATCGAAGGTGGCGTCTGTGGGGAACTCTCCAGGGGTGCGCGGGCCCCCGCTCGCGGCTCCAGCCTGGTCTTCGTCATGCTGGCCGGGCAGCAGGGGGCGCTGGCTGTCCGTCTTCCTCTTGCCCAGCAGGGTGGGGCAGTTAGCATACACGTCCTCTGTCGACATCCACATCAGAATGTTCTCTGTCTTATTCTCCCCCGACGTCGACCCCCCTCCTCCGGAGCTACAGGTGGACAAATACATTTACGCCTCAATAACAACGATATATTTTTAATTGAATTTAAAACTTCAAATGTTTGTTAAAAAAGAATGCGGATGATTGATGTTTTTCATGTAATTTTTTTCTAATTGGAAAGTCATGTTCTGTATTTATTGCCTCCAAATCCTCTTATTTCACTCAATGAGCTTTTATTTGTTTGTGCCCTCTTAACTAGGGATGGGGGCGATCCGATCCGATATCGATAGCCGATATTGGCACTAATTCAATTTTTTTTTTTTGCAATTGGCCGTAATTTGCCCATGTATAATAGTATCCTTCTTTGCCTTGTATATTTTCTTAATTTTGTCTGCTTTTTGCAAGGTATATTTAAAAAAAATATTTAATTGGCCAAATCTTTGCCTATACTGTATATTTAAGAAAAATATTGGTATCGGCATATATCGGTATTGGCAGATATCCAAATTCAGGTATCGGAATCGGATCGGAAGTCAAAAAATGTGGATCGGTGCATCCCTACTCTTAACACTGGGGACTCGACGTGACCTCGACATATAGTGACTTGACTACAACACTCTCTATGATATAATAAGGATATGAGCCGCTGCGTGGCAGAAAATGAGCTATTTACCCTAAATGTACGCTATGCAGGTGCCCCCTACGGCCTCTGTTTCAGGCTGTTGCGCGGGCCGTTCTAGCTCTATAATGCTTTATTTTAAGAACATTCTGTTCAGCTGACTTGTAAAACACAAATCCAGCTGGAAATAAGGTCCAGGTTGTAAAAAAAAAAACAGAATTCATTGTTCCCCATGGTCAGAAAAAGTCAACATGGTGGAGAGGCAGAAACACAGCAGGCTAACTTTGCTCATAACAGAGCTACTTCATAGAAACACACAAGTTGAATTCACTTGAACACATTGTACTCACATTGGGTTGAAAATAGGAAAGAATGGATAGTTTCGTCTTTGTCAAAGTTTTCACAACAGTAAAGTGTCTGTGCTTGTCGTTTGAATGTGCGTTTGTTTAAAGTCGCTCAGTGTCCCAGTTGAGTTTGCTGTGTTTAATAGGGATGCACGATATATTGGTATCATCAATCATATTGGTATCGGCAGATGTTCATTTTTTAACATATCGGCATCTGTCCGATGTTGCAATGTTAATATCGGTTATCTGTATCAGCCAAAATGTTCCCATTGAGAGGAAAATCTTTGATAAATCTATGATTTATGGGCTTTTCCAAAAGTTTTGGAAATAAAGAAATGCATAACCTTTTCAAATTCAGTGTCTACATGTGTTTTTCAGTATGTACACAATGTTATCATAGAAATGTGTTTTTATACAGATCATATCGACATCGGTAAATATCGGTTATCGGCCATACCAGCAATGTTAATATGGGTTATCGGTATCGGCCAAAACGTTCACATCGGTGCATCCCTAGTGTTTAAGCACCATTTTTTTGCTATATCGCCCAGCATTAGTTTTTCCCCTGGCATTTATAGAGTTAACACTCTAAATTGACTAATATCGTAATAATTACCGTATCGACTGAAATGAGAAGTATATTATGGTGATATAGATTTTGGCCATATGGTCCAAGCCTACCCGGAGCCTGTGCTGCCCGCTGGCCCGGGGCTGTCTTCCAGGCTGAGCAGGGACCAGAGGATCAGGTACTCTGTCTGGCCGTCGTGCGTGCGCCGTGTGCGGATCAGCTCCTCGGGGAAGGCCTGCAGCTTGGAGCCCAGCTGCACCAACAGGTTCCCATTGCGGCGCTCGCCCACCATGGTAGCTGAGGAGGGACATATCACAGACATCGCTTTCACATCCAGTTTAGGGCTGGAACTAACGCTCATTTACATGATCAAATAATGTCTCCATTCCAAATAATGTCTCCATTCTTTTCTCCACTAATCGTTTGCTTCTAGAACATGTCACAAAATAGCGAAAGATGACTATCACTTTTCCCCCTGAAGCCCAAGATGACATCCTCAAATGTCTTCTTTTGTTCTGACCAACAGTCCACAACCCAAAGATACAGATTTATAAAATAAATCTGAAAATATTAAAATAACCACATCTTATTGGACATTTTACTGACAGTTATTACATCGACATTTACATGGACCCCACTATATTAGTAGAGCGCATAAGCACAATAATTGTGCACTTTGAGAGAAACGTGAAATTTCACACATAGTGAGTGAATACCATAAGGTTTATTGTCAGATGTGGAGGGAAAGCGGATTTGGCCTCAAATCCAAGATGGCTGCCATTCCCCCGGGTCTAATGTTCAAGTGTGCTCATACCATGATAAAAGTCTCACAAATCTTAAAGTATTTCTTGGTGAGAGTGTAGGGTCCCCTTGGTAATCTAGAACCGATTTGAAAGGTATAAGTGTAATAGATTTGAAAGGTATAAGTGTAATAGTCTTTGAACTACCGGTAGACCTGGTTTTATGCGGTCTAGATGGGGCAAAAACAATGAAATCTTCAATTTTTCCATGTTTTTCCATAATGCAGATTATTTTTTATTATTTTTATTTTGTTTCCTCATCTAATTAATGTTAGACGCGACGCAACAAATAAACAAACACACATTTCCCAGTGTCTCTGCCATCACACTGGACATCAACACTAGCGGGAGACGTCTCCCATTCCAGCAAATATACATGAATGTTATGCGTAACGAACATGAACATGTTACCGAGAGGGAGAGAGCTAAGCTGTGTAGCTAACAGCTGAGCTAAGTATAACTAGCGTGTTAGCTAGCCGATCTGAAAAGCATGTAAACAGCGGTGAGATTAGTGAGAGAGTCTGTAAAAGGAGGAGAGACCCACGAGTGCTTGTGCAGAACTGGTGCGCGTTGTGTACAGCGGGTAATGAGCCGCTGTTATGAAGATTAAAGCGACAAACACTAAACACAGCTGCATCCTCTCTCCAGTCTGCCTCCTGCACATGACGCGTTCAGGAGCCGTCGGTAAAGCACGCGAGTGTGGCCTTTGAGTGACATCTGTAATGTGTCACAACAAAATAAATAACCTGGGTTACCCTTACTATGTTATCGTGTGTTACTGGACACACACACTAATAACTTTTCAGTCTGAGCCATCTTACATATCCCTACAGTGTGCTGTGCCAGTGATACAGTTCATATTTTTCTATTGTGTTTCTATTTTCAATGAGACAGGCAAAGGACCTGTCTCAAACATTGACTGATATCACAGGATGTTGTGAAGAGTGCAATGTACATGGCTATATCATGTGTAAAGAGTGTAAAGAGAAACATTGTATTAAGAGATACAGCCTACATCAGTGGTTTACAAACTTTTTGTGTCCATGGCACACCAAATGGCACAACAGAATCTCAAGGCACACCTACAGTATATAGCCTAAGACTATCGGTGCAAAGTCTCTCAATGTTTTTTTATTTAGTAATGTCAAATCATTAATTTAACAAAATGTATTACTCTAGCAATTAATTTGAAACTTTGCAAAATTACTACATCAAAGCAGCAACACACCCACTTTTTGTATAGTTTTAGGCTATATTTGCAATTGCAATAATGCAAAATCCCAAGGCACACCTGGACTTGTCCTAAGGCACACCAGTGTGACTAGGCACACCATTTGGGAACCACTGGCCTACATTATGGGCATTGTAACACAGAGAGCCATTCAGTTAATATGGCGTTATTCTTCTAACACAGAAACATTCAGTTAATATGGTGGTCTTCTAACACCAGAGAGACACATTTCAAAAGGTGTCCTTCAATCACACAGTGACTGTTAACTCATTCACCGCCAAAGACGTCTTTGACGTGTTATCAGAAATAGCCCTCCCCGCCAATGACGTGTTTGACGTGTTTTTGTTTTTATTAGTGCAGCGCGTAGTTCAAACACTTCCCCAGCCTGTGACATAGTATCAGGTCCCTGCCTCAAAGGCAAGCCGACAACCCGCGATCAAACACATAGCGCAGCTGTTGTTTTGAAATTAGCAGGAGGAAAAACAGAGAAACGCGCTTCCTTGTAGAGAGGAGAAACGCCATTGAAACGCCCCTCGGCGCGCTGCACTGCTCGCTGCAGGGCGAACCTGGATTGTTCGCAGTAGTCAAACCCGTGACGAACATGATCGATCCGGTTCCAGTGCCTGGTCCCAAAGCCAAGCCCGACCCGTTCCTGTGTCGCAGCATTCGTCCCAGCCCGAATGAGAGGAGGAAAACGATGCGAGGCAGAGGAGGCTAGACGCTGATCTCAGACCAGATGGGTGTTCCCCTCCTATGCTAATTTGCGGGGCGATCAATAGTGTTCCCTTGGAAGGAGGTGCGATGGACAGAACTCTCTCTCTCTCTCTCTGGGTGTGTGTGTGTGTGTGTGTGTGTGTGTGTGTGTGTGTGTGTGTGTGTGTGTGTGTGTGTGTCTGTCTGTCTGTCTGTCTGTCTGTCTGTCTGTCTGTCTGCACACTCACTCACACTGAGTAAACTGTATTGTTGAATGTAAAGCACTTCATGTATATATATATATATATATATATATATATATTTATTTTTTTGTCATTTGTGTCATAACGAATAATATTTACATGTCTGATGTCAATACAGTTCAAAATAAAAGAATTGAGAGCGAGTTCTGCCTGAGATTGTGTGCTGTACAAAAATGCCATTTTCTGCAATTTCTTTTCTCAGAGAGACCTTTTTGGTGAAAACAGGGTGTATATAAATGGCTATAAGTAGAGTACAGAACATGCTAAAAGCTCACTTTTTTTTCCTGGTGAACCCAGAGACGTACATCTTCATTTTGAGGTATTGCAAATCACTCTGGTGCTAATAGATAATTTACTGTGGGTCTTGAAAGATGACCAACAATTATGAAAATCTTTGGCCTGTGCTAAATATTGGCAGTCCTAAACTGGCCATGAATGAGTTAAGGGTTTTACTAAACCTTGAATTTGTGAATGTGATCAACCTTGTGGACATTCTGTTTCTTATCCATTAGGTATCGAGTATCGTATCTGTATCGAGTATCGTATCAGTATCGTGATACTAAACTTAGTATCGGTATCGAAGTCTAAATGTTGGTATCGTGATTAGGGCTGGGTATCAAGTTTCGATACTTACTTGGCACCGAAATGAAAGCATTGATACTAAGGGGTATCGAAGCCTCCCTTGTCAAACGATACCAATTTTCGATACCAAAACAAAACAGCGTCATTGAGCCTATAAGCATGCGACATGCTTGCACACCGCGCTCTAATACGGCTGGTGATTGGCTGTCATGTAGAGGCATGCAAGAAACGTTACGCCCACTTTAGCCGGTGTGTTTGTTGTGAGCCAGGCGTGCGGTGCGGATATAGTATACAAGAAGTTAGCCACTCAAGCTAGGATCCTATCCTGGAGTACCATATAGCGAAGATGATGAAATGCAGGGAAAAAAACAGAAACAACAAGGACTGGTTTCCACAGACAAGAGAAATAATCGCGAGGTGGGTCAGCTTACCGCAAATTGTTGTTGATGTTGATGATTGTTGGTTATCAGATCCCTCAGTCTGACAAATCCATGCATCTGGCTGTGAGTTGTCGCTAGCATTAGATCGTTTAATTAATTGCCGCCGTAACGTTATGCGCAAGCGGGCATTGTGTATTTTTAGCAACTCGTTAACAAACGCTGATGTCATGATAGTTTGTTGAATGTAAATGCGATTCATTTATATTGATAGGCTAGTAAGTGAATGCATGAAGTGGAGCTGTCTCGTCAGATTGGACAAGAATGACGTTCTGTTGCAGCAGTGAGCATTAAACACTGATCTGCAACGCTAGCGTTAGATGTTTCATTAATTAGCGTTAACGTTATGTGCAAGCGGGCAGTTATCACCCATTATGTATTTTTAGCAACTCGTTAACAAACGCTGATGTCATGATAGTTTGTTGAATATAAATGGGATTCACTTTGTGCCATTATTGATAGGCTAGTCAATGCTCAACTAGTCTTCCATGCATGAAGTGGATCCATCTCATCAGTTTGGACAAGAATAGAGTTCTGTTGCATCAGTGAGCATTAAACACCAATTTGCAACTCTCTGTTTTGCACTGAAAACTATTCCACTGATTTATTTGTTTTACATTTCTTTCCTTTGTAGTACTCCAATATTTTTTGTAGGGACAGCAATAAGTTTAGACAAAGTTATGTTAAATACAGTAGGTTTTATTTTTTTCTGCTGTAAAACTTAAGATGGGGGGAAAACTAAAGATTTGTAAAATAATTTCAATGTGTAATGCAGTTTTATTTTTGTTCAAATGGATTTTTCTAAAAATTGGTATCGAAAAAAGTATCGTTCAGGAACCGGTATCGAAATTCAAGTATCGAAACGGTATCGATATCGAAAAATTTTGAACGATACCCAGCCCTAATCGTGACAACCGTAGTCCTATCCTATCACTAAAATACACACAGGGCGCAGCGTCTCTCAACATAAACACACTGCCACACTATTATATGGGCCAGAAGTGATCGCTTTGAGGGGAAACGTTTGCATAATTTCATCTTTTTTTTATGAAATAGCTGCATTATTAATAGACTTGCTGCTACCAGCTGTTAGAATTGGCGGAGCCTGCCTCCATGGTACATCCATGGTTGTATGTATCACCGCAATGTCCAGAGCGTACACTTGTGTTATTACACCAGTCCAGCAGACAGCATAGGCTACCTCACGCAAACAATAGAAGGAGCGGTCACATGAGGAAGTAGTCACACTGGACTGAGATTCAGGAAACGAACTGAGAGACCACATAGCAAAAATAGCAAGATGAGCGTGCCTGCTAGTGCTAGCAACAAAAGAGCGAAACGCAGCCCAGTGTGGGAGCAACACAGAAATTATTTGTGTTGTATTCAGCTCTTGAAACCTTCCAATTTAACATACTGAAAATCCCAGAAAATCCCAGTAGTGGAACATTCTCAAAATTGGCATTGTCTCCACAAAGGAGGTGATGTTTTCGGTGCCGTTTGTCTGACCGTTTGTTAGCAGGAGGATTACGGCAAAACTACTGGGCCGATTTTCATGAAACTTGGTGGAAGGGTGTAGCATGGGCCAAGGAAGAACCCATTACATTTTGGAGTGGATCTGATCCGGGTCGGCTCAATGGAGGGGGCGGGGCTAGGGAAAAGAGTCCTTTGCTAGGGATAGGAAGGTCGTAGAGAGTCTGGATTCGAGAGGTGGGTAGGGGGCATGGACAGGTGTATCGGGGGGGAGTGTATGTGGGAGGTGGGAAGGGGTGTTGTCAGGAAAGGGGTGGGGCTAGGGAAAAGCTCTACCAAACATACTGTAACATAACAAAACAAAACATAAAAAATTTAAGTGTGGCTAATATGTTCTAATAGTTAGTGGAAAAGGGTGAGTTTTCATGCACATCTTGTTCCCTCAGACAGCCATCGCAAACCATAACTTCTAGGGGTGTGCCGATTAATCTTTTTTTAGATGCATCGCGATGAGTCACGTGACGATTAAAATCGATTCACAATGTTCGATTATCGATTTGCAAAAAATTGCAAAAAAAAAAAAAAAAAAGCTTTATTTGCAAAAAATACGGTATTTCGCCCGGAAAGCAGTTCCTTAACTGTAAAACGAGACCAAAACCGAAGTACTGGAAACTGGAATCACTGAAGAAAGCATGCAGGGTGGCTGTAACATGTGATGCGTGGACTTCAGTCGCAAATGAAGATAATGGAGGTACATTTGTTTGTTTACTTTAATTAATGGATACTGACAAATATACCTATATATTAGCGGCAGTAAAATGTAAACTTATTTTGTATGCTGATGACTCTTCCCTACTAGTGTCTGGGAAAGATATCCATGATATTGAGATCACTCTTAGTAGGGAGTTAGAAAATGTAAGGGAGTGGCTCATTGACAACAAATTGTCACTGCACTTAGGCAAAACTGAGTCAATTCTGTTCGCCACTAAGCGTAGGCTGCAGAAGTCAAGCAAGATAAAGGTTACATGTGAAGGTACTGAAATCGTCTCACAGGCTTGTGTTACGTACCTTGGGATCACTCTGGATCAGTCTCTCTCAGGAGAGGCTACTGCTGAGAAAATACTATCAAAAAGTGCCAGTAAACTCAAGTTTCTGTATCGCAGAACAAGGCAGTTTGATATTACTATTAAAAAACTCCTTGTAACAGCACTGATACAGTGCCACTTTGATTTTGCCTGTTCAGCTTGGTACAGTGGTCTGAACATGAAATTACAGAAGAAGTTGCAGGTTATGCAAAATAATATAATTCGTTATTCACTGAATGTTCCTCCTAGGACACATGTAGGTGGAAACGAATTCAAAAAGGTGGGTATGTTGCCTGTTGAGTTTAGGATTGAACAGCTAAAGCTAAACCATTATGTATAACATCATCAATGGTACTGCCCCCATGTATCTGGGCTCACAGATAACAATGGTCCATACCCAGCATGGTCACAACACCAGGGCTAGTGTGCGCTCATGCAAGGTACCACGAGTGAATAGTGTAGCAGCTCGAAGCTCCTTTTTTTATACTGGGTCCTTGCTGTGGAACAGCCTTCCCCTAGGTATCAAGCTGTCAGAGTCGAGAGGTGTCTTTAGAAGGCAGGTCGGGGATCATCTTTGGAGTAAAGTGGCTAGCTAGAGGACAGGTTTTGCCGCCAGCAAAACAGTGTTTTTAATTCGTGATATTGTTGTTTTTGTTCTTGGATTTGGTTCTCTGAAATTGTTGCCGATTTTCATGTTTTTGTTTTGTTATTTGTTTTAATGATTTTAGGTGTCTGGTTACGGATAAGAAATGGTATATTGATTAGAAATTGTATATTGATATGACTGACTTTTTACATGTTATGTGTTGTGCGTTCTGTCCTACAACAGCAGGGACCATGTTGGAAATAAGTGTTCTCACTTTAACATGTTATCCTTTGGAATTTTCTTTTGTAAATTGTCTTCTCTATATCCATAAATAAAAATCAATCAATCATCAATCACCTTGCTTAAAAAAAATCCTGTTTGGTGAAAAAGATACATCGAAAATCGTGATTAATCGTAATAATCGTAATAATCGTTTAATAATCGAATCGTAGCACCCTTAATCGTAATCGAATCGAATCGTGAGGTGCCTAAAGCCCAATTTATGCTTCGTCTGCCGACACTTTTGAAACGGTCGCCGACAGAAATGAGGACTTGAGTCGACACTTTCAAGTGTCTGCGAGCAGCGTCTGCTACCTGGTGAAATGTCTAGTGTCGCTGACTACGTCACATAATGTCGCGCAAGTCTGATTGGCTATATAGACGGGCACGCGCGACTTCCATGTTTTAGTTTTCACTGAAATGAAATTAATGAGCGTGTCCCCGCCTCCCGGTATTTTTATCAGCATGTCCTTGATGTATGACTTCGTGAAAATCACAAAGAACACCGTGACCAACTTCCCAGAGTGTCAGGATCGGAGTGAGAAGTGTGGATCTAATCGCGGGTAGTTGATGACCACGGGAAACTTGGTAGGTCTGGAGAAGCCGGGGTGCTGTGGAACTTGGTAGCTTGAAAGCTGGGAGCTGCACTGTTCGGGGTTTGGGAACAGTTGGTTGCAGGTTGCAGACGTTGCTTGAGACTGGTATGATCCTAATTTAGATTATGAATCACTGGCCAGAGCCTGCTGGAACAGGCCTTTATAGATCCGAGCATGACACCACCTGTGCTATGACATCATACCGTTTGTGACATCATCAGAGACATGACATCACCTGTGCTATGACATCACTAGCGAAAGGCAAGAAAGACACTTATGAACCATGACATCATCAGTGATCGATGACATCATAGTCGGGGTGACGACGTCAAAGTAGGAATGATGACGTCATCCTAACAGTACCCTCCCCTCAACGGACGTCACCTGGCGTCCAATGAGGCCATCAAGGATGGCATCTGGGAGACAAAAAATCCGTAGGTTCTGGTGGAGGTGCCCTTCCGCAGGTGGTTAGACGCAGGTGGTTAGGCCCCAAAGGGGGTGTAAGGGAGTGAGGTGCTCTTCAGCAGGTGGTTAGATGCAGGTGGTCAGGCCCCAAAGGGGGTGCAGGACAGTGGAGGTGCTCCTCCCTAACACAGGATATCGAAGCCATAGATGGACCGATACGTGGATAGAACTTCCACCGGGTCCGGTGGATCCTCTGGGACCGGCCATCCCCCGGGGCACGATCCAAACATGGGAGGCTGGCGACCATCAAAAGGGTCAAATGCCGCCGTCTCCGAAGGCAGAGCCGCAGGGGGATCTGACACAGCGAGGCCTGCCCTCCCGACCTGTAGTTTGGGGAGGTCACCCACCGTCTCCTCCTTCAAACGCCTCTTATTTCTTCTTGCTCTTGACCGAGGGCTGACGACACTACGGGAGCCTCCCAGCATGAGTTGTTGGTCCAGCATGAGTTGTTGGTCAAGGACAGGAATTGGCTGCTGCTGGGGTACGGGCTCAGACTCGGCGAGGGGAAGGTCCACAGGTTGTGCCTCAGGTACAGGTTCAGACTCGGCGAGGGGCAGGCCCACAGGTTGTGCCTCAGGTTGTGCCTCAGGGCCAGTAGACTCGGAGGCCCCCTGCGGGGGGACGGGGCCAATCTGCAGGCAGCGATTGAACTTCCCAATGAGACGGTCGACAGTCCTCTCCAACTCGTTGAGACGGTTGGAGACATACTGCCACTCCTGGGTCCTGCAGGGAGCGCTACCCAACAGTACAGATCTTTCGGCTGGACACGTAGAGTCTTGATCCACTGAGAGTACCACGGGCCGGCGAGCGGTGGGACCACTTACTGGACGCCGGGAGCAGGAGGAGAGGTAATGCCCGGCTCGACCACAGTACAGGCAGCTCCGGGTGTCCAAACGGCGCTGCCTCTCCTCTGGTGTGATGCGAACCCTGCCGGTCGGATCACGGTACAGATGGCTGCTGGGACTCGAATGTGGCTGCCCCTGCTCTGGGATGACGCGAACTCCCCCCCAGAATATGCCCTTAGCAGCTGGAGGCGGCCGAGAGGCAGAGCTAGAAGCAACGACCGCTGTGGGCGGGGGAGTAGCAGGTCTGGAAACCTCCGGAACGGCAGTGCGCTCGGAAGCTGGGGCTTCGAGACGATCTAGCCGGCCAATCAAGAGGGCGTGCCGATCAGCGGCTGCGGAAGCCAGAGCCTGGATTGCTTTTTCCTGGTGGGCAATCAGGCGTCTTGACTCAAGTGCGAGGTCTTGCAGAGGCTGCGGGGTGACACCCTGGGGGCCTAGCCCTTCGAGACGATCTAGCCTTCTATCGAGACGATCTAGCCTTCGATCTAGGTGCTTAAGTATGACATGGAAGTCTCCGAACGTGATAGGACGAGTGGAGACATCAGGATGAGTGAAGGTATCAGGATGAGTGGAGATATCCAGCTGACCGCCTGGTGGGTCAGCTGAAGCGACCGGCCGGGTAACTGGCGTTGGGGCGACTGATCGCCCAGAAGCTGGGGCAGGAAGGGCAGAAGGCTGCGCAATGCCCCCCTGGTCGAGATGATCTAGCCGTCTTGCCAGGAGGGCGTACAGGTCCTCGGCCTTGGAAGCCTGAACTTGACTCTCCTCGACCATGAGGGCGTGCCGATCATCGGCTTGGGAAGCCTTGAAAGCTACGTCCCGAAGGATGTCATCGAGGAGCGCCTGCTCCCGTTGCATCTCCGCGAGTCGCGCGCCCAGGCCAGAAATAGTAGAAATCAGTGCTGTCAGGGAGGTGTCGCCTGGTGGACTGCCTGACGTGGCCGGCGGGGAAACGGGGGTCTCGGGAGCCTCCTCCTTGACTGGCGGAAGTGTGTCCGCTGGATCCGCTTCAGAGTGATTGGGGGCCTCCTCCTTGATTGGGGTGAGAGATTTGCCCGCTAGATCCATCTTTGAGTGATTCATACTGTCAGGATCGGAGTGAGAAGTGTGGATCTAATCGCGGGTAGTTGATGACCACGGGAAACTTGGTAGGTCTGGAGAAGCCGGGGTGCTGTGGAACTTGGTAGCTTGAAAGCTGGGAGCTGCACTGTTCGGGGTTTGGGAACAGTTGGTTGCAGGTTGCAGACGTTGCTTGAGACTGGTATGATCCTAATTTAGATTATGAATCACTGGCCAGAGCCTGCTGGAACAGGCCTTTATAGATCCGAGCATGACACCACCTGTGCTATGACATCATACCGTTTGTGACATCATCAGAGACATGACATCACCTGTGCTATGACATCACTAGCGAAAGGCAAGAAAGACACTTATGAACCATGACATCATCAGTGATCGATGACATCATAGTCGGGGTGACGACGTCAAAGTAGGAATGATGACGTCATCCTAACACAGAGAGAGAGGAGGTGATTGTGTGGTTGTGTGTCGTTATATGCGGCTGCAGTTACATCTTGCCTCTTGGGTTCACTGACAGCATTCCCTCTCTTGCCTGTCTGCACTGCACTAGTTCTCTGCCTCCCTCTGTCTCTAGCATCACGTGACCGTTGCGCCGCGGAGAGAAGCATAAATGCAGCAACATGAGCGACACTTTATTTTTCGTCTGCGACCATGTGCTGAGCGACACTTTCAAATAAGTATAAATTAAGCTTAAGGTGGCACACCCCTAATAACTTCATAGTCATGTCATTCACCAGTCTCGCATTGGAGGCAATTTGATTTCGGCAAGGCACAGCGCAAGTTGTAGCTCAAACATGCAGACGAGTGGACAGGTAGGCTAAGTCTCCATATCCGAAGGTTATGGGTAAGCTGACCGCCATTTATTGGCTGTTACCAATGACAGTCATTGTCTGTTACCATTCAAAGTAGGCTAGCTTAATAAGCACTTACTAGTTAGCTATAATAGGTATACGGTAGCTTAATAATAGCTTATTAAGATACTTGTACTATCTGTTATTCATTTTCTTTGTGCAAATAAACAATAAACAAACATAAATAAACAATAAACACTTAAGGTCCTTGCACATAGAGTCCGTTTTTTCGTCCGAAATTGACGCACGAAAAAAATAAAAATACGACCTCATTTGTGTCAATCATCATTGACACACCGAGTCCGACAATTACGTCCGTCATTTAAGTTTTCGGACGAGGTTCGATTTTCTGCGTTTTTCCGCATCCATGAAATCGTTTTGACAGGTGTTTGACCACCCAGAGCTGCCGTAGTGTTGCTATTCACAATGAAAAATGGCGTCTGAGAAGTTAATTCAGTTCGTCTCCCAGCACAAAGCATTTTATGGCAAAGCAGGAATACAGAGATTCGGAATTAAAAGATTTTACAGTCAGAAACGAACGAGCCTCATTCTCATACTGTAGGCGGGGACGCTTCGCGCTGCTGCGGTGGGGGGTTCCAGAAATGGACTGGGTGAGCAGCATAAAGCCTAGAGTCGCACGGGGGTTCATCGGGGCTCTCAAACCCAAGAGACAGTGAGACCTATCCACACTCGCTGCCAGGGAGAGTCGCTGCTCAAACTCCCAGCAGCAGAGCACTGCAGACGGAGGGAGGAGTTTGGAGACACACACACTCTCTCTCTCTCGAGAGAGAGAGAGAGAGAGAGAGAGAGAGAGAGAGAGAGAGAGAGAGAGAGAGAGAGAGAGAGAGAGAGAGAGAGAGAGAGAGAGAGAGAGAGAGAGAGAGAGAGAGAGGAGAGAGAGAGGATAGAGAGAGAGAGAGAGAGCGAGAGAGAGAGAGAGAGCGCACAGAGTGGGAGACAAGGGCACCCATAATCACAGGCACGTGAGGTGGTTCTAAAAATCCATTTATCTCCAAACTCTCTGAAAATCTCTGAAACCATGCTGTACTCAACGGCTAATATCTACATAACTACTAACTCTGCAAACTAACTCTTTTAGACAGAGAAAGCACACATTCTATTAGTTATTTTTAGATGATTGGTGTTCACGAATTCTTAACAGAAAATAATCCTCGGCTCTTGTAAAATGAGCCAGAATCCTCAAAAAAAAAACTGGCACAACTTACCTACAGGATTGAAAAAATGGCTGGCACTCAATGTGTTAAGATGCACATTCCAAAGCACTCTGTTGTGTTATTTCTAAATGCATTATTTTACTTGAAATGAGAAAAGAACATGTATTTATTATTAGTGTAGGCTAGTTATTTATAATTAATCCAGTTAAATCTGAAAACTAAATAAACATTGTTGATGTTTGTTTTGATTTAACAGTCAGTCGTTGACTACATACAGACATTGTACCATTAGGCTACTGCAATCATTGAAGTAGCCTAAGTTCAATGCCACTGAATCATAACGCAAGCTCAATGTTCCGGACCTTCGCTTGAGGACATTTTCTCTATCTGGACCTCTTTGAATTTTAATTGAGTGCCCCTGCTTTAGTGAATACCGACCGCTCTCTCTGAGAAGTTTGGATTTTTTTTTTTTACAACTGTAATTTTTGTTATTAGAGCATGTAAAGTACTGAAAATGGTACCGTTTTGGGTACCGTACCGAATTCCAGGTACCGGTATCGTACAGGTATCGGTTCAAATGTGAACGGTACCCATCCCTACATCTAAGACAATATCTACTCTCATAGCACAATATTGATATAAAATCAATATATTGTCGACCTCTAATATTGAGTGCAGTGTTTCCCCTAGAACATTTTTGTCTGAAAGTGGCTTATGTATGTCCTGTTAAAGTTGTCAGTTTTTAAAATGAAGTTAATTTAGTAAAAAGCACAGTCTGCTAGAGTGAGACACTCAAGGCTGGCTCCATAGGGTCACATTATAGCTGACCCCAGTAAGCAGTTTGTTTACCAACACTGATCCCTGTATAATGCTAAATCAAAGTTCCTTCTGTTTGTAAAGACACTTCCTGTTTGTGCATGCGCCATGGCATCTCTCCCTTTCTCTATCATTGTTCAATCTTGTTATTATTACTACTGTAATTGCTACTGTTGTGTCGGCTAGATTTAGCTAGACATATTTTCTGTGAAGTCCTGAGAGACATGCTTGTGAATTAGGGCTATACAAATAAACTTGACTTGACTTGAATCTCTTTCAGATGATGATGTCACATGTGGGGCGTGTTGTCTAACGTAGCCGTCAGCTAGCTAGCTAATGGCTGAAACAGCTAGCCGCCGGGCAGACTGTGAACTGCTAACACACACAAATGTAACGCTAGCCTAAACATGTCATTACTACAGACATATTATTCCTTAGGTTTAGCCTGACTCATTCGCTTTCACTTGCTACCCACTTTAAACACAGCGTTGTTATAGAGCTAGCTAACGCTACATTCCAGATACTAGCCTGAGCCCTAACGTTATGACTCAATTGCAACAGGCTAACAGCTAACCACAGTAGCTAACGTTAGCAGCCTTCCATTCCGTGTTAAGACATGTCTGTCGGACAGTTGATTAACGTTGACATTAGCTAGAAGCGGTGTTAGCTGTTCGTTAGCTAGTCAGCTGCGTGTTAATGTAGTCCAGCTGGCCAACTTTAGCTGGTTAAACCATGCTAACTACACTAGCTATAAAGCCAGGTGCAAGCCTACTATTAAAAAGCGTGACC
Source organism: Poromitra crassiceps (assembly GCF_964638095.1). Lineage (NCBI taxonomy): Eukaryota > Metazoa > Chordata > Actinopteri > Beryciformes > Melamphaidae > Poromitra > Poromitra crassiceps. The sequence continues at coordinate 43,035,333 of NC_139633.1, read as the reverse complement.
CCAAAGTCCAAACAGTCTCGCAGTTTAAGTGCCATTGCTCCTGGGGGGAAACTGTAATGTTAACGTTAAATGTTACAAGACAACTTTACCTGCTTTGACTATTTAACGTTATGTCCTCTGGCAAATCCGGCGTGTATAAAGTCCATCAAACACTGTACAATGTACATCTCCACTTTTACAATGGCTTCATGATGCTAGGTCACGCTAGCGTAACGTTATACCCGTTTTCCTATGCGAGCAGGTCTGCTAAAGCAGTTCTAAAGGTTTAAACTGTCTTATAGCCTGTGATCCTGAATGAATAAGTAACTTAACGTCGTTACGCCGAGTTGAAGAGTGTCCCAGATATATAGACTGCGACTTCTGCAGTAAAGCTCCAGGTTTCTGAATCTGGCGTGACGGATCCTTGATGCAGGAGAACAGCATGTAACGTTATCAGGGCAGGGTAATAGTAGGCTAACGTTACCTGCTGGCTCACAGACTGCTATCGGGTCGTTGGAGTTTTCTTCCCAGATGTAAAGTGTCGTTTCCCTGCCTGTAGACTCATATACATGTATTGTAGTCGCCGCTTGTCTGGACTGTGCAATGCGCAGTGTGTGACAGATACAGGAAGGAACAGCGCCTGCGCACTACTACTACTACTACTACTTCTTCTTCTTCTTTTTCTGAATTACCTTACCGCCACCTACCGGACTGGAGTGTGGGACATTACGTTGGTAGAAAAATAAACATACAAAAAGAAAAACGATTTAAATAATCTCAATTAATCCAGTTTCTTTCAAATAATTTATTTATTTATTATATACTCATCTTGCTGCATTTCCAAGTACGGTCCCTACAGTGAAGCTTGGCTTAGCTTTCTGCATTGCTGAATTCAGTTCCTTCCTCTCCTCCTCATTTCCCTTACACTCCACTACCACCTGCTGGACAGATCTCAGATTGCTACAGTGTGCACAACGTGTGTTATTCAGTCCAGTGTGCCCTATCTGAGGGCTGGACTGGCCATATAGGGCATTTGCCCGGTGGGTTGACATGCCCTGTGGGCAGAAAGAAGGGCAGAAAGAAAGAAAGAAAGAAAGAAAGAAAGAAAGAAAGAAAGAAAGAAAGAAAGAAAGAAAGAAAGAAAGAAAGAAAAATAAAATAAAGGGAAAATAATTGATTGGGCCATAAAACAGGTAGATTTAGTGGTGTCATGTGGTCGATTGTGGTGTCATGTGGTCGATTGTGGTAGGCCGGTCTTAGCCTGGGTAAACCCAGCCTCCACGTGACCTCTATCTATGTGCTATCAGTCATAGATAGAGGTCACGTGGAGGCTGGGTTTACCCAGGCTAGGCCGGTCTGGGGGCCAAAATGCCAGGGCAGATTTTTTTGTCCCAATCCATCCCTGGAGATGGGTAATGACTCTCTTCTTTCCGGTTCCTGCCCAGCCTATACTTCCTACCCCAACCTTCTTCTGAATTATAAAGATGTCTATCTGTGTCATTTATGCCCCAATCTGGGAACCCATCGGTTAAACAAAAAAAAATCATTTTTTTTCTCTCTAACCTCTGGGGGCAGCCCCGTTTCAATGTGGTGCAACAGGAACTCAAGAGGCGCGGTCGGCAGCGGAAGAAGATCCCTTTCCGCTCCCTGCAAGCTCTGCCATTGGCTCCAACCGACCGGCTCTGCCCATTAATGCATTTCTTTTCCGCTCCCTGCGTGTCGCTCTCAAATCCGTCTGTCGCTATGAAACAACAATAACAACTCTAGCTCATTGTTAGTAGCAAGTAGCTAGTAGTAAGTGTTGACTACACACCGGTCACGTTCAGTTCATTTTGATCAGGGTGAAGCGCAGCATTCGTGCGAGCGCTGTTACACCCCTTTTGACGGAGCCTGCCGACAGATTTCAATGCAAGTCGAAAGTCTGTCTCGAGAGATTATTTATGCCCCAATATTTTTGCCATACTTTCTGCAATCTGCATGTGTGTCTTAATGATCGATTTTCCCTCACCTTTACTTAGCGTAATATCTGTTGAAAATGGCAAGTTTTTATGAAGATTTGGATTCTGCTATAAAGCAGGCCTGCTTGTACTTTCAGTGGATGGTTGTAAACTCTCAATTACTGTCAAACAAAATGAAAGTCGAAATGAACCCGTTCATCGCTTGCGTCAGGGTCCGTTTCAGACTGAAAACATAACTTGTCTGAGATGACAGGTTGAGAGGCGGGTCACAGTAGCTTGTCGATGATTTCATTTGACAATCCTGGCGTGTTCTGCCTCCAAATCGAGTGGGATTCAGCGTGTTGTGGCGCTCTCCTCATGAAGAGCCTGCTGACGCGAGGTTAGTGGCTGAGTGGAGCTCAGCCAGCTGCCTTCGTGTTGCCGAGCGGAGAGTGCAGCCCGTCGGCCTAGAATCTCAGAGGTGCGACCCCTGACAACCGGGCTCTCTGAGGCGCGCGCCACTATCGCTATTGCAGTAAATAATATTCCTGGAATGCGAGTTTTAACGAGCCAGTTACATTTATTTGCATTCTTAGACATTACCGTTTGATTTAGTTTGCATAATTGGCCAAGTTAGTAGTTCGTTTATAGGCTAGAAATTCTGCCAGATGACAGGCACTAGGCGCCATTTTCCCCTTCATTTGGAATAGAAAATTATCCTGAAATTAAGATTTGATTGACAGCTGCCATGTCGTGATATTAGTTGAAATGGGGTAGAAATTTGATAGTACTAGCCTAGGTGACGTCAGCAAACTGTAGATTACTGTTATGAATGACATCTTGAAAAATGAACTTTTGATGTGAAAAAGTGTGAAAAACTAAAGAAATTAGATTTTTTTGTGATTTTTTTGGCATACATTATTAAATAGGTGCACTGCATACCCAGGTGTTTGAACTAAAATAAAAGAAAAGTCATTTTTGGGTTCAGCTTGACTTTAATGGCTGCAAAACTTAGTTTTTGGATGTGTGTGAGATTATGTTCAAAATATATCAGCATTGAAAATCGGCAGTGTCCCTTTACTGGAACTAATACTTGAGAGTGCTGCCCAGCTGTCAGAAGCAATTCATGCATACTTTTTCCCATTCACCAACCATTCCAAAGCTATCAGAATTGCTAGCAGCTCCAGTGTGTACTACACTGCAAAATGGTCTGGGGTTCTTTTCTTGATCACCACCTCATATTGTGGGATAAAAAGTGCAGCCCCTCCTGTCCTATACGTCCAGTCCCTCCTGTCCTATACGTCCAGTCCCAGGGTCTTTTGAACCATCTGTAAATAGGATCAATACTGTATGTCCAAACTCCAAAGTGCTGATCAACATCATTTTGTGCTTTCCTCCCAGCAGATCCTTGCTTAGATTCCTTTCTCAGTTGTTGATGTATATTTAAATGTACAGATGGACTCACAAATAAGGGTGGAAACCACGCCTCCGCCTGGTGGTCCCCCAAAGAATACATATCAACATACAAGTAGTGCTACCAGCCAAATAGTGTGCTTATGTGCTTAATACATATCAACATACAAGTAGTGCTACCAGCCAAATAGTGTGCTTATGTGCTTGTAGTAGATGTTCATGAGATCCCACATAAAGCGTCCCTGAGAGATTAGCTGGGCGGGTTACCCGTCTCCCCTAAGGCTGGCTTTACACGGTGAAACTTGCACGCAACTTTAGTTGCATGAAACCTAGGTGAAACCAAGTTGCAAATGAATTGCATGGTATAAATCCTTCTGCAACTCACTTGAAACTAGAGGTCGACCGATATTGCTTTTTCAATGGCCGATGCCGATGCCGATCTTTAGAGAGCAGGGCGGCCGATGGCCGATATATAATGCCGATTATTTTATTTTTTTTCATTCGATAAAATACGATTAAAATAAACTCCTCAAAAAACGTTTGGAAACGTTATTTTGCTCGATTATTTCTCCCCTTTAATAATACCAATTGGTATTGTATTTTATATAGTTGGAAAGCCTGATTAGTCACCTTTACAACGGGGTACAACTTGTAAGGATTGTGCATTCGTGGAATGAGAAACACACAGCTAAACGTGTGGGTAGCGCCCCAAAAAAATGTGCAATATTCTTCTGTTGGTATTTTTTTTTAAAGAACTCTAGTAGCCTAGATTTCCATTATCCATTCATGCACATTGAAAATCGAATATAACATTATACTGTAGGCCTACATCTAATATAAGATGTTATCTTAGCCAGTACAGTAACATGTTTTTGATTATTCTTTTTATTAAATAGAAAAATACATTGGGTTATGCGGTATAGATTTCAGTAGTGACTGGTAGGCTATAGCGAGAGAGCAGTATGTCAGAGAACTCATTCATGCACTGTTCTATACATTAACAATAATAATAATAATAATAATAATGTAACTGTTTAGATTTGCTGTCATTTGATGGGAGAAGTGTGTTTGCAGAAGATGGTGGTGACTGAGGAAACGTAACGTTACAGTAGGCTCATGGGTGCATGAGAAGACTCACATTCAGTGGCGGACTGCATAATCGGGCACGTCGGGCAAATGCCCGGTGGCCTGGCCTGGCCTGGCCTGCCAAAAAAATAATAAAAAAAAAAAAAATTTGCAGGCCGATGCCGATTAACTCATTGAATGCCAATGACGACAGCTGTCGTCAATTCAAATACTGACGTAGAGTGCCAATGACGACGGTTGTCGTCAATTGCGTTTTTTGACGGTGGGACGTGGATCAATCCCTGATACATCTCTGGTACAACTATTGTAGCTATTGGAGGTCTATAACCTATTTTACAGAACCCTTAGGTGGCGACAGTGCTCTCCACATAACAGAAAGGCAAGGAAAAAACAAAGAAGAAGTCGTTATGGAAACGGAAATCGCATCGCATCCGTATGCATCGATATGCTGAAGCACGTTACTGCAGCTGTGCCTGCAGCAGCCAATCTGCTCCCACAATTGAGCCGCTCTGTGTCGGTTGCGACAGCACATCCGCACATCCACACCGTGGAGTTATTATTCTCAACTGGAAGCATCGTTGCCGGTGACAAACACACGCGGAACGCTGTAAAAAAGCCTGGCTGTTCCGCACCCTTCACTGTGCGCACAGCAAACTCAGCAGAGAGCCACCACAGACAGGAGGAGGAGTGTGCAGTTGAGGCGAGGCGAGGCGGGGCGGGGGGGGGGGGGGGCACGCAGAGCAGCACGCAACACCCAGACAGACCCAGGCAGCAGGACAGGATTGACAAACGCAAGCCAGAATATCCGATACCCACCAGCAGCAAATCAAAACCAGCAAGAAGCTGCAACCAGCAGCGCACGCAGGGGCCAGCGCTGCTGGTTGTAGCTAAAAATATTATTCTGCCAAACAAAATTCCCTGGCCTAAACTGTTTTATTGAAGGAAATTATTTTTGAGGTGTGACTACATTAGAAAAGATTAGCTTCAGAGTCAGTGATGTGCTTGAAATGATTAATTTCACAAAAGGCCAATTATCTCAGCTTCTAGAAAAAAATTGCTATTTTTGGATGAATCAAGCTATCTTCTCCGGCTCATAACTAAAGAACGGAAAATGGGATCAATAAACTTTTTTTTGCAGATGATAGAATAGAGTCTCATCGTTCTTTGTGCGTGTTCAGTGTTTACATAGTAATATCACACAATATTCTGTGGGCCTCGAGAAATCACTGAAAACGCTCTGAAACTCTGGCACTGGGAGCGTCCGTTCTCCAAAAGTGGCTGGCACTCAATGAGTTAATTAAAAATGCCAATAATCGGCCCCAATTAATCGACCGGCCGATTAATCGGTCGACCTCTACTTGAAACTTCTGTGAAATTATATGTAGATTTGTCTTGTGTTTATGTATGTCTGTGTGTCCTGACTGCTATGAAATTGGGGCTCTGTTTTTGTGTTTGTGTTTATTAACTTGTTTTTATTCCTTTTTAAGAACTCTGCCTGTTTTTTTTAAGACACTCTCTGCTTCCCTTTGATGTTTCTTTTATGTCTTTTTTAACAGTGAAGTTGAGTGGGTTTTGAGCATAAGAATTTCATTGCAGGTGATGGATGTTTTGCATTGTTACCGGCATATGACAATAAACTTGAAACTCAGCCGCGACAGTTGCAGAGCTCTCTACTTTGTGGAACTAGTTTCATGCAACAGCCAATCAAAATGCTGATAACCAGTCAGCTGATCACGTAGGCTCTGGCTGTCTGAATCAGTGCGCAGTCTCAACAAACACACACAAGTACATGCCATGGCAGGACGGGACAAGCAGCGAAAATGCACCAAATAAAACCGAAGACGGTCTCTTGAAAAACCGATACAACACCTCCGAGTCCGAATTGATATTTTCCAGCGAGAAAACGATATGAAATACGATACAAAGATGCAGAATGACAATTCTCACTTGAAAAAAGAAGAAAACGATACAATAGATGAAAAATGACCAATCTAGCTTTGCTGGAAGAAACTGCCAAGTTGCACGAGACTTGCTTATTTTTGAATTGCTTTGTGTAACTGTGAAGTTGCATGGAAATTGGGTTGCATGCAACTTGCAACCTGCAACTAGTTGCGTGAAAGTTTCACCGTGTAAAGCCAGCCTAACTTCGTCCAAGTGGGTCAGAAACGGGCCCCAAATACTTGAAAATGTGTTAGGCGAGTTGCTCCTCAGGAACCTGAGTCTCTCCATACGTACAACTGAAACCATGTCTGTCAGGCACAGTTGAAAAGGAGGAGAGGGAGACTTCCACTCCTTCAAAATGAGACATTTTTGATATATCATAAATATCAGACAGTCCCTAATGTCTCCTTTATGGTTTTTTTTTAACCTTTTCTAACATTTTGCTGTCATTTCTGCAACACATCAACTCACAACAGTCCAATTCCATCAAGTTTATTTTCCACCATCTTCTGTACAATCCCTCCATAAATACAATGTAACATGGAAAATAACAGAAAGCCCAAAAACAAAATATTCAACACGAATAAATCAAAGAATGTACAAAACTTCAAAGTGTTAAAAGATCCCAATTTGCCTCAATTTTTACATGAGCAGACAGACGTGTGTATGTGTGTGTGTGCTCAGTGTGTAAGCAGCAGACTCCTCACTGTAGCGTTGACAGCAGCAGACAGCTCCGGCACGTCCCTGGCCACCCGCTGCATGGCGGCCATGTTGGAGCCTTCCAACGAGTCCAGAAGACCTGAAGACACAGAGAATACACTGTCACTGAGAGAGAGACACTGTATAAGAGAGAGAGAGAGAGAGAGAGAGAGAGAGAGAGAGAATACACTGTGAGAGAGGGGAATGTGGAGAAATTGTGTATGTATATGCTGGGCTAAGAGAATGTCTTAAAGTCCCTGGCAACCAGAAATATTTCTTTATTATTTAGCATTTTGAGTTAATCACATCACAGGACCCTATGTTAATAAGCCACCAGCCAAATTTGAACGATGATGAACGTCGCAAAGTATATAAATTTAGGTTTGACAGCCATGGCAAAACTCATGAGATTTCATTATTTTTTAGAGTGTACTTTCTCCCGCGGAATGTGTGGGCGTGTCCCATCTACAGCAGGGAAATTTCTGTCTCTCGGAGAGCGCGAGAGAGAGGGGGGAGGGAAACGGAGAAAGAGAGATGAGTGCACACACCGTGTGTGTGTGTGTGTGTGTGTGTGAGTGTGTGTGTTCGCGCGTTGCTCCGCGGCTCTGTCTCTCTCTCTCTCTCTCTCTCAGAGAGAGAGAGAGAGAGAGAGAGGTGTCGGGTTTCAGGCCATTCTCTGAGTGTGTGTGTTCGCGCGTTGCTCCGCGGCTCTGTCTCTCTCTCTCTCTCTCTCTCAATTTCAATTCAATTCAATTCAATTCAAAAAGGCTTTATTGGCATGGAGAACATAAGTTTACATTGCCAAAGCAAGAGTGCAACAAAACAAAAAGTAACACAATTATAACCGAAAGGTTAGCACAAAACTATAATAATAACGATAATAACAATAATATAAACTATAATGTTAGCCTGTTATAATACAGAGATATGTAAACATTTCGGTCTTGCAAACAAATATGTACATAGGCTAGGTGACAAAGTTTAAATGTTTAAAAATAGGATAAAAGGAGTTGAAGATATCTGTACAGTATGTGTCTATGTACAAGATGTGCAGAGGGCGGACCCTAAGCTTTAGACTGGTTGTGTCCCATTTATCCTTTTCCTGTCACAACAGCTCACAAACCTTGCTGCTGTGTTAGCGCACTGTTGTAATTCGCCCAGCAGATATGGAAGTTTTTTGGTATCACTCGTGTTCTCAAAGTCCTTATGAGTGTTTGTTATCTGGGGGAAGTATGTGTCTCTGATGTCCTGGTACAGACTGCACGAGGTTAGAAAGTGCAACTCAGTTTCCACTTCCTGTTGGGTGCAGTGGGTGCACAGTCTTTCTTCCCTTGGGAGCCAGGTCTGCCTGTGGCGGCCTCTCTCAATGGCCAGGTTGTGCTCACTGAGTCTGTACATAGTCAGGGTTTTCCTAAGTTTGGGGTCAGTCACAGTGCTAAGGTATTCTGCTACTCTGTAGTCTCTGTCTAGGGCCAGGTAGCATTCCAGTTTGCTCTGCTTTTTGGTTGACTCTTTCCAGTGTGTCAGATATTTTTCTTTTTGATTTCTTATAATTTGGTTTAATCTATAGGGGTGTCGTCTGTCTGGTGACTCTGCTTGTGAGCGGAGCCCCAGGACCAGCTGGCTGAGAGGGCATCTTCCTAGGCTCTCTCTGTGGGTGAGGGCTTTGCTATGGAGCGTATCAGGGGCACTTTTTTTAAGGTGGTCGTAAAATTTAGACGCTCTCTTCTGAATCTTGATGATTAGTGGGTATCGTCCTAATTCTGCTCTGCATGCATTGTTTGGTGTTTTTCGTTGGACGCGGAGAATGGATTTGCAGAATTCTGCATGCAGAGTCTCAATTTGGTGTTTGTCCCAATTTGTGAATTCTTGGTTGGCAAGTGGACCCCAGACCTCACAACCATAGAGGGAGATGGGTTCTATGACGGAGTCCAGTATTTTAAGCCAGGTTTTAATCGGTATGTCCAATTTGATGTTCCTTCTGATAGCATAGAAAGCCCTTCTTGCCTTGTGTAGCAGCCCTCACTATGTGCTGTGGGTTCACTGTACTGATTGGTTGTTTCAGTCTGCAGGTCCTGGCTGGGCAGAGGCTGGGGCTGCTTGATTAGCTGATCTGGAGCACCTGGATGCTCCCTATTTGAGCTGGCTGCTCACTCTCATTCTCTCTCTCCTCCTCTCTCCACCTTGTTGGTTTGCTTTGAGCTCAGGCTCTTTGGATCTTACTTTCATACATCTCAAACATCTACACTACACTACACTTCTCACTCATCCACACACTGCATTCACTACTGACGTTACTGACTGACACATCTAATCTTATCTTTTGATTAATTCATTTAGTTTATAATAAATACTTTTGGTTATGACTTTAAAACATGTGTGGTCTCCCCTCATTTGTACAGTCCACTGAGCCTGGGCTGTTACATCTGGGGGCTCGTCTTTATGAGATCTTGTGGAGTTTGGCTCAGTTGTGATTAACAACTTAGTTTTGTTGTATTGATGCCTTGGTCTTTTGCAGAGTGGTAAGGTGGAAATTGTTACTCTGTCTGTATGTTGCATTGAGGCATTGTTGGGGGAGATTCACACATGTGTTTTTCTTTGTAGGTTGTTGGTTTGTGGTGGATTGAGGAGAGTGCATTTGGTCCCAGGTTGGTAGTGTTGCTCTTGGTGAGTAATCTAGGTTTGTATGTTGAATTACAGTTGTGAATGCTGGGTGGGATAATCTTGAGTTTCGGAGTTATTCCCCGTTTTCTTTGTTTGTTGTTTGTTGTTTTAGTTTGTTGTTTTTGTGCAGGGCGGCAAGAAAGACCCACGGGGGGTCTCGGGGACACACCCAGAGCTCCAGGGGGGTTATCAGCATAGCTGGGGGCCTTCCTGTTTCTCTGTGCAGAGTTATTAGTACTCTGTGTAAAGGGCTCTTAGTGGAGCAGTGTTCAAAAAGCCCAACGCCAAACTGCATGAAGATTTTATATTTGTTTTGGGGTTCTCCTTATGTGGTTGGGTTGTCCTGGTCTGGTAGTTCACAACAGTAAGGTCAACATTTGTGGAAATGAGCTACTTGGCTTTGTGTTGGTAGCCTTTGGTTTGTTTTTTGGTTTGTTCTCTTGTCAGCCTGTCTGGTTGTGTGAATGGCTTCTGCTGAGGAGTTTGTTGAGTCTCCTTGTGATCTTTTGCTTGATCAGTGTTCAAAAGAACAGCTGTTGAAGATAGCTGAGCACTATCAGGTTGAAATAGCTGATAAAAGGGTAAAATTGGATACAATTAAAGCCACTTTAAGGGAAAAATTAGTGGAGGCTGGAATCCTTGAGATGGCAGAAAAAGAACATCTTGTGGGTTCTGTGGGTTTAGATTTTGAGCAGCAAAGAGAGTTGTTGAAAATGCAGCTTCAACATGAGGAATGGAAGCAGCAAAAAAACATGGAACTCAAATTGGAACTGGAAAAAATAAAGTTTCAGGTAGAAAAGGAAAAGTTTCAGGTAGAAAAGGAAAGGTTGGATGTGGAACGGTGTAAACTGGATTTGGTTAAAGAGGGCAAATTGTCTGATCTGTCCAGTCGGAGTGGGGGTTCCACTAATTCTGACATTGTCAGTAATTTGAGGTTGTTGCCAAAATTTAATGAGAAGGATCCAGATACTTTCTTCTCACTGTTTGAGCGTGTTGCAAATGCACGTACGTGGCCTGATGCAGAGCGCACTTTGATGCTTCAGTGTGTGTTTACAGGGAAGGCACAGGAAGCATATTCCTCTTTAAGTCCTGCTGATGCTAGTAATTACATCAAGGTGAAAAAGGCTGTTTTGAAGGCGTATGAATTGGTACCGGAGGCATATCGCCAGCGGTTTAGAGCCTGGAGGAAAACTGATCGTCAAACCTATTCAGAGTTTGCACGTGATTTAGTGTCTCATTTCGGCCGTTGGTGTGTTGCATCGGGTGTGGGGACGTTTGATGAGCTGTGTGATCTGGTCATTCTGGAGCAGCTAAAAAACTCATTGCCTGCCTCTATGGCTACATACTTAAATGAGCGGAAGGTCAAGACTCCTTGTGAGGCAGCGGTTTTGGCCGATGAGTTTGTCTTAACCCATAAGAGCAGTTTTGGAGAGCGGCGTAATGATGGTGAGGGGGGCTATAAGGATTTTTCTGGACGTTCGAGAACTTTCAAGGCAGCTCCGGAGCCAGCGTTTAGTAAAAGTGACCGCAGTAATACTGTCTGTAATTATTGCCAGCGCACTGGGCATTGGAAAAATGAGTGTCCCATGTTAAAATCGAAGCCAAAGTCAAATGGGTCACAGGTAAAACCAGCTGCCTGTGCTGCACCATGTCCAGTTGTGTCTCCTCAGGTGCAAGTACACTCAGTGGGCTCGCATCAGGAGGGTGGTAATGGTTATGCTGCATTCATGTCACAGGGCTTTGTTTCACTTGTGGGCAGTGATCAGAAAGTCCCTGTTAGGATTTTGAGAGATACAGGGGCTTTGGACAGTTTTGTTCGGGAATCAGTGCTATCATTTTCAGCTGATTCGGATACTGGAAACTCAAAATTGGTAAGGGGAATGGGGATGAAAATTCTGGCTGTTCCTCTGCACAAAATACAACTTGTCTCTGGTCTGGTGGAGGGAGAAGTAATGATTGGTGTGCGTCCTCAGTTGCCTGTGGATGGCGTTGATGTCATTCTGGGGAATGATCTGGCAGGGGGCCGGGTCTGGGCGGACGGTCCTCCACTGGTTGTGACACAGGTGCCGGTTACAGGGCCTCCTTCTCAGGAGCCTGTTGTCTCAGATTTGCCTGAGGTATTTACATCCTGTGCAGTGACTCGTTCTATGAGTCGGGCTGCAGTGATGCCTGGTCAGGAGACGACACATGAACATTCTAATAAAGTAAAACTGTCTTTGCCTGCCGAGCTCTTATCTGTTTCTCCTTCTGATTTGATTAAGGAGCAGAGAGCTGATTCGTCTCTACAGGAGCTTTGTGACAGAGCTCTGACGGCGGCTGAAATGGAAACTGCTGCCCAGGGTTATTTTCTCCTGGATGAGGTGCTGGTAAGGAAATGGCTGCCCCAGGGAGAGGAGTTTATTGGGGATCCCATTGTGCAGATAGTGGTACCGAAAAAGTTTAGGGAGGCCGTGCTGAAGGTGGCACATGATAACGTGGCAGGTCATTTGGGTGTGCGTAAGACTTATGACCGGGTGCTGCGTAACTTTTTTTGGCCTCGCCTAAAACGTGATATTTCGGGCTACATAAAAACATGTCACACATGTCAGCTTACCAGTAAACCTAACCAGGTGTTAAAACCTGTACCTCTTTTTCCCATTCCAGCAGTTGGTCAGCCGTTTGAGCACTTAATAGTCGATTGTGTCGGTCCGTTGCCTCGGTCGAAGTCGGGGAGCATTTATTTGTTGACAGTGATGTGTCAAGCAACCCGTTACCCTGCTGCTTATCCACTCCGTACTATTACTGCCAAATCTGTGCTCAGGGCTCTGACACAGTTCATTTCAGTGTTTGGCATACCACGGGTGGTACAAAGCGACCAGGGCTCCAATTTTACGTCTCGGTTATTTGCTCAAGTGTTAAAACAACTTCACATCAAGCACAACCAGGCGTCGGCGTATCATGCTCAAAGCCAGGGTGCGCTTGAGCGATTCCACCAGACATTGAAGTCTCTGATGCGCTCATACTGTACAGAGTTGGGGGGTGACTGGGAGGAAGGGTTGCCATGGTTACTGTTGTCAGTGCGGGAGGTGGTACAAGAAAGTTTGGGGTTTAGCCCTAATGACTTGGTTTTTGGGCATAAGGTTCGCGGTCTGTTGGCTGTGTTGGCTGATGGATGGAAATCACCTCAACCTCCCCAAAATCTATTAAGTTATGTCAATGGCTTTAGACATAGGCTGTATTCAGCACTGGAAATGGCAAAAAACAATTTGGAGACTGCCCAAGGTAAAATGAAGCGCCTTTATGATCGCCGTGCAGAGCCAAAGCAGTTCACTGCAGGGGATCAAGTTCTGGCTCTGTTGCCTATGGTGGGGTCGCCGTTCCAGGCTAAGTACACTGGCCCTTTTTCTGTGGTGAAGAAAATCTCAGAACAAAATTATTTGATAGCCACACCAAAACGCAGGAGGTCCACTAGGCTCTGTCATGTTAACCTGTTAAAGCCTTACTATGTTTCTTCAGCAGAGGGTCCTGAACGCCCTGATGAAACAGCAGAAGGGGTTCGACCGGTTCTGTTAACATGTACTGAGGGTGTGATCTCATCTCATATGGTGGCAGCATATGAGGGGGATGAAGCAGTGAGTCCGGATGAGGGGGTTTTGCGGGGCCGTTTGAAAAATTCTGAAGCTCTCAATAACTTGGATGTGGTGTTGGGGCATTTGGATGGTCCTAAGAGGGAGGAAATGGCCAGTTTGATTGAGAGTTGTCCTTCTCTTTTTTCAGATACCCCGTCACGCACCCATCTGATAGAACATGATGTGGATGTTGGGGATGCAAAACCTATCCGGCAGCGTTTCTATCGGGTCAACCCGGAGAAACGGAGACATCTCGAATCTGAAGTACAGTACATGTTAGAGAATAACATAGCTGAACCATGTCATTCCAGCTGGGCTTCGCCGTGCATTTTGGTTAAAAAACCAGATTTGACCTTTAGACCGTGCACAGATTTTCGCAAGGTCAATAATGTAACTAAGCCAGACTCCTTTCCTCTTCCTAGAATGGAGGATTGTGTGGATCAGGTGGGGTCTGCGCGTTATGTTAGTAAATTTGATCTTTTAAAAGGATACTGGCAAATCCCGTTGACTGAGAGAGCGCGTGAGATTTGTGCTTTCATTACATCTACTGGTTTGTACTCGTACACAGTAATGCCGTTTGGGTTAAGAAACGCGCCAGCCACTTTTCAACGCCTTATGAATCGGGTTGTGTCTGGGCTGGAGGGGTGTGCTGTATATTTAGATGATGTGGTCATATACAGTGATACCTGGGAAGAACATGTCCAGCGGGTGCGCGCGTTGTTTGACCGGTTGGTTTGGGCACATTTAACCATCAACCTGGCAAAATGTGAATTTGTGAAAGCCACGGTGACTTACCTCGGTAAAGTGGTGGGTCACGGTGAAGTGCGAGCAGTACAAGCTAAAGTGGAAGCAGTTCACCAGTTTCCACCACCTCCTACCAAGAAAGGCCTTGAGCGTTTTCTTGGTATGGTGGGTTATTACCGGAGTTTTTGTAAAAACTTTTCCTCTGTGGTCGCGCCACTGACAGACTTGTTGAAGGCACAAGCTAAATACGTCTGGTCTTCCAAGTGTCAAACTGCTTTTGAGAACGTGAAAACACTCTTGTGCTCTGCTCCGGTTCTGGCTGCGCCACGTATGGACCACCCTTTCCAGCTTCAGGTGGATGCCAGTAATGTTGGAGCAGGGGCAGTGCTGTTGCAGGCTGATGACCACGGCCTTGATCGGGTAATTGGCTATTTTTCCAAGAAGTTCAACTCCTACCAGTTGAATTACTCTGTGATTGAAAAGGAGGCGCTTGCTCTTATTTTGGGTCTTCAACATTTTGACGTGTACGTGGGGGGTGGCGTTGTTCCGTTGGTGGTCTACACTGACCACAATCCCCTCACTTTCTTGCGGTCATTACAAAACCCGAACCAAAGGCTTATGAGATGGGCATTATTTCTGCAGCCATATCACTTGGACATCCGCCATATTAAAGGCGTAGATAATGTGATGGCTGATGCTCTGTCTCGGGGATTTTGAGCCATAAGCAGTTTATTTCACTGTTAATCCTGGTCTCCTTTGCCTTCTTGTTTTTTGTCCTCCTCCTCCTCTTAAATTGCTCCTAGGTACCAGGTTGCTGAGGTGGAGATAAGGATGGTAGACGGGAGTGTTGGGAGATCTTTGGTTTTCAGTTGAGCTAATTACTGCCTATTGGTAATGTATGTTTTGTATATAGATTCCAATTGGTGTAGCCTCATATTAGGGGTTACAGGGGACTTATGGGAAAGAAAAAAAATGGGATGGTAAATGTATTTAAAATTATTCGTACAGTTTCTATTCGTTTTGTTTGGGATTTAGGTGGTACCCAGTTTTTTAAGGGGGGGGGATGTGGCAGCCCTCAATATGTGCTGTGGGTTCACTGTACTGATTGGTTGTTTCAGTCTGCAGGTCCTGGCTGGGCAGAGGCTGGGGCTGCTTGATTAGCTGATCTGGAGCACCAGGATGCTCCCTATTTGAGCTGGCTGCTCACTCTCATTCTCTCTCTTCTCCTCTCTCCACCTTGTTGGTTTGCTTTGAGCTCAGGCTCTTTGGATCTTACTTTCATACATCTCAAACATCTACACTACACTACACTTCTCACTCATCCACACACTGCATTCACTACTGACGTTACTGACTGACACATCTAATCTTATCTTTTGATTAATTCATTTAGTTTATAATAAATACTTTTGGTTATGACTTTAAAACATGTGTGGTCTCCCCTCATTTGTACAGTCCACTGAGCCTGGGCTGTTACACCTTGTCTCTCAGATCGTTCACGGCTTTGTTGAAGTTACCTGTGGTGCTGATGTTTACACCGAGGTAGGTGTAGTGTTTTGTGTGTTCTAGGGGTGTTTTATCTAGTAAGAATTTGTATTTATGATGCTGGGGGCTGGGCCCTTTTTGGAATATCATGATTTTTGTCTTGGATAGGTTAACTGTCAAGGCCCAGGTCTGCGAGAATTTGTGCAGAAGGTCAATTTGTTGTTGTAGCCCTTCTTTGGTTGGAGACAGCAGCACCAGGTCATCCGCAAACAGTAGACATTTAACTTCTGTGTCTGCTAGGGTGATGCCGGGTGCTGTGGACTGTTCTAATGTCTTTGCCAATTCGTTGATATAAATGTTGAAGAGGGTTGGACTCAGGCTGCATCCTTGTCTAACCCCCCGGTTTTGGGGAAAGAAGTCTGTGTTTTTTCCCAATCTTGACAGCGCATTGGTTGTTGGTGTACATTGAGTTTATAATGTCAAAGGTTTTTCCTCCAATGCCACTTTCCAACAGTTTGTACAGTAGACCCTCATGCCAAATTGAGTCAAAGGCTTTTTTGAAGTCAACAAAACAAGAGAATAGTTTGCTTTTGTTTTTGTTGATTTGGATGTCAATTAGAGTGCTGAGGGTGAAGATATGGTCTGTTGTACGGTAATTTGGTAAGAATCCAATTTGGGATTTGCTCAGGACTTTATTTTCAGTGAGGAAGTGAAGGAGTCTGTGGTTAATTATCATACAGAAGATTTTCCCGAGGTTGCTGTTTACACAGATTCCACGGTAGTTGTTTGGGTCGAGTTTGTCCCCACTTTTATGGAGCGGTGTTATCAGTCCTTGGTTCCAGATATTGGGGAAGATCCCGGAGCCGAGGACAATGTTAAAGAGTTTTAGTATGGCCAATTGGAATTTGGGGTCAGTGAATTTTAGCATTTCGTTTAGAATGCCATCAACCCCACAGGCCTTCTTTCTCTCTCTCTCTCTCTCTAGAGAGAGAGAGAGAATGGCCTGAAACCCGACACCTTGCTAATCTCACAAGCATAGCGCTTGGCAGACGGCATACAGAGGAGACGGACAGCGAGGGAGCGCTGTCACTGGGGGCAAAGAACGGACTTGCCATAGGTGGGTGCGGATTGCGCGCGTGTACAAAGGTTATATAGAGCTTATGACGTCATAAGCTCCTGCGTTTTAGCACCTCGCGCACTGCTGTCTTCAATGAGGAAGTACTTTTTAGAATCTTGTAGAAAAGTGGCGATTTTAAGGCTTTGGGTTGAAAGTAATGTATAATAATTTCGGAGGCACAAAATTACTAACATAAGACCCTAAATAACATAGTTAGAACGTTTTTGTGGATTTTGGTTTCCAGGGACTTTAAAGGTCTTAAAGGGATACACACACAAATGAGGGATATACACGCAAATGCTGCATCAGGTATCAATGGGTTAAAGCCAAGCATACACTGTATGAATTGAACCCGTTTCTGACCCCATTTGGGAGCCGCATGACTCATTTTAAGTCTCATTTTGAATGACTCACAGTAGGAGATGACATTAAGCAACAACATCCTACTACTATATTTGGAGAGATGTATGTGCTGTATGTATGTATGTACAGTATGTATGTATGTATGTACAGTATGTACGTACATACATATGTATGTATGTATGTATGTATCTATGTATGTATGTACTGTATGTACTGTATGTATGTATGTATGTACAGTATGTACGTACATACATACATATGTATGTATGTACAGTATGTATGTATGTATGTATGTATGTATGTATGTATGTACGTACAGTATGTATGTATGTATGTATGTACAGTATGTATGTATGTACAGTATGTACGTACGTACGTACATATGTACTGTATGTATGTGTGTATGTATGTACTGTATGTGTATGTATGTATGTACAGTATGTGTGTATGTATGTATGTATGTGTGTATGTATGTACAGTATGTATGTATGTACTGTATGTATGTATGTATGTACTGTATGTATGTATGTACTGTATGTATGTATGTACAGTATGTATGTATGTATGTACAGTATGTATGTATGTATGTACTGTATGTATGTATGTATGTACAGTATGTATGTATGTATGTACTGTATGTATGTATGTATGTGCAGTATGTATGTATGTATATATGTACAGTATGTATGTATGTATGTACAGTATGTACGTACATACATATGTATGTATGTACAGTATGTATGTATGTATGTACAGTATGTATGTATGTATGTATGTACGTACGTACTGTATGTATGTATGTACAGTATGTATGTATGTATGTACTGTATGTATGTATGTATGTATGTACAGTATGTACGTACATACATACATATGTATGTACAGTATGTATGTATGTATGTATGTATGTATGTACGTACTGTATGTATGTATGTATGTATGTATGTACAGTATGTATGTATGTATGTATGTACAGTATGTACGTACATATGTATGTATGTACAGTATGTATGTACTGTATGTATGTATGTATGTATGTGTGTATGTATGTGTGTGTGTATGTATGTACTGTATGTGTATGTATGTATGTATGTATGCATGTGTGTATGTATGTATGTATGTATGTACCGTGTGTGTGTGTGTGTGTGTGTGTGTGTGTGTGTGTGTGTGTGTGTGTGTGTGTGTGTGTGTGTGGATAGGTAGTTAGGTAGGTCGTTGCGAAGCACACCGTTGCTCCGATTGCTTCCAAACTTTGCCGAAACACTTTTCACGGGTCTGGCACAGGGGGCGCTCCGGCAACATTTTAGATTTGAAATGGCTATAACTCACACACCATTGCTCCGACCACCGGAGTGTGGTTAGAGGGACCTGATGGAGTGTGGTTAGAGGGACCTGATGGAGTGTGGTTAGAGGGACCTGATGGAGTGTGGTTAGAGGGACCTGATGGAGTGTGGTTAGAGGGACCTGATGGAGTGTAGTTAGAGGGACCTGATGGAGTGTGGTTAGAGGGACCTGATGGAGTGTGGTTAGAGGGACCTGATGGAGTGTGGTTAGAGGGACCTGATGGAGTGTGGTTAGAGGGACCTGATGGAGTGTAGTTAGAGGGACCTGATGGAGTGTGGTTAGAGGGACCTGATGGAGTGTGGTTAGAGGGACCTGATGGAGTGTGGTTAGAGGGACCTGATGGAGTGTAGTTAGAGGGACCTGATGGAGTGTGGTTAGAGGGACCTGATGGAGTGTGGTTAGGGGGCCCTGATGGAGTGTGGTTAGAGGGACCTGATGGAGTGTGGTTAGAGGGACCTGAGGGACCTGATGGAGTGTGGTTAGAGGGACCTGATGGAGTGTGGTTAGAGGGACCTGATGGAGTGTGGTTAGAGGGACCTGATGGAGTGTGGTTAGAGGGACCTGATGGAGTGTAGTTAGAGGGACCTGATGGAGTGTAGTTAGAGGGACCTGATGGAGTGTAGTTAGAGGGACCTGATGGAGTGTGGTTAGAGGGACCTGATGGAGTGTGGTTAGAGGGACCTGATGGAGTGTGGTTAGAGGGACCTGATGGAGTGTGGTTAGAGGGACCTGATGGAGTGTGGTTAGAGGGACCTGATGGAGTGTGGTTAGAGGGACCTGATGGAGTGTGGTTAGAGGGACCTGATGGAGTGTGGTTAGAGGGACCTGATGGAGTGTGGTTAGAGGGACCTGATGGAGTGTAGTTAGAGGGACCTGATGGAGTGTGGTTAGAGGGACCTGATGGAGTGTGGTTAGAGGGACCTGATGGAGTGTGGTTAGAGGGACCTGATGGAGTGTGGTTAGAGGGACCTGATGGAGTGTGGTTAGAGGGACCTGATGGAGTGTGGTTAGAGGGACCTGATGGAGTGTGGTTAGAGGGACCTGATGGAGTGTGGTTAGATCATCAACATCACATAGTTTGAGACATGGATCAATGTGAATGACTGTTACAACACTGAGAATGTTTATAATGAGAACTAGCAGCTTTACAGAAGGTCACAGACAACTATTAAAAAGAGGCTTGAAAGTGACAAAACCTCTCAGCTGTGCGAGTGAGACTATGTGTACAATAATTCACTATGGTCATGCCAATAAAGGCCATGTGAATTCAATTGAATTTTGACAGAGAGAGAAAGTGCGAGAGAGAGAGAGAGAGAGAGGAAGAGAGAGAGAGACAGACAGACAAACAGACAGGTGTCTCACCCTCCAGGATCTGGTGGTAGTTGAAGTGCAGGTAGAGCAGGAACATCATGTGTAGCAGAGCCAGGCTGCCACAGAGCAGCAGGCGGGGTGTGTGGCCTACGGTCCGGGACAGCAGGGCCAGCACCTGAGGGGGGTGGGGGGGATAGGGGTCACATGACACGCCGTGGGGAGGGGCGGAGGAGAGAGGTCATGTGACGCCTTATTATGGATCCCACTACTTTTCTTGGCAAGACCCGCCCTACTCTGCCTCTGACCCCCCCCCCCCCCCCCCCCCCCCCCTCCGCCCAGCTCCTCCCAATCCCCCCCTGCAGTCCCGGTCATTGCTCCACCACCTCTGATCTGGGGAGAGTTGTAGACTAGCACATGCTTCCTCCGATACATGTGCAGTCCCCAGCTGCTTCTTTTCACCTGACAGCGAGACTAGCACATGCTTCCTCCGATACATGTGCAGTCCCCAGCTGCTTCTTTTCACCTGACAGCGAGGAGTTTCACCAGCAGGCCGTAGCGGGTGGGAGGATCACAATATTCCCCCCAGTTCCCGAAACAGACTGACCAGGGGAGGCGCTAGTGCACCGACCAGGACACATACCCTTAATCCTGTTTCCCACCCGCAGACAGGGCCAATTGTGCCTGTATGGACATCTGACCAAGCTGGAGGCAACACGGGGGCTCGAACCTGTGACCCTCATGTTGGTATGCAGGGAACCTACTGCTAGACCCAGAGTCTATTTTTATTTGAAAAATAGACTCTGGGAACAGCCCTACCTTTTTTCCCGGCTTCCTGTACAGCGCGCCTCTCCTGCCACCGTCACTTCCTTTTCCGCGTCCGTGCTCCACTGTTTACAGTCTAAATAGCAACTTGCGCCGCGACTTTCCAGTCATTTTCAACTGTTGTTGTAACAGAAACAGAGGGGCTGATGGGAGTTGTAGACAGAAACAGAGGGGCTGATGGGAGTTGTAGTGACAGAAACAGAGGGGCTGATGGGGGTTGTAGTCATAGATATATATAAAGGCTAGATAGCTTACCCGCGCTGCCGGCCAATGGAGAGCGACGTCGTCGCATGGCGGCCATCTTGCTACAGGGAGCTACTAGGAGTTATGAGCATCTGTTGTTGGGTTAGTATAGCAACATCATATGATCATAACTCCTAGGGAAATGGATGAAACTGCATGAAACTTTGTGCCTGAATCCCTCTCATGGCATAGATGCTTCGGTTTAATTTTGGTGTAATTTGGAGCCCATCAAAAAAATAGTGTTTTTAGTGTTTTTTTTTGTTTTTTTTTGGTCTATCTCGGGAACGGAATATGCTTGTAATAAACCAAACCGTTTGTAAATCCGTCAAGATTTCAGCGAGTTATGAGTATTTTTGTCTGTGCAGGTCACCAGCTACCATAGAACGTACCAGAAAGGCACTGTAGCAAGATGACGGCCGTTCAACGACGCTGCTGACTCCGCCTTAAGCCATCTAGCCTTTATATATATCTATGGTTGTAGTGACAGAAACAGAGGGGCTGATGGGAGTTGTAGCGACAGAAACAGAGGGGCTGATGGGAGTTGTAGCGACAGAAACAGAGAGGCTGATGGGAGTTGTAGTGACAGAAACAGAGGGGCTGATGGGAGTTGTAGTGACAGAAACAGAGGGGCTGATGGGAGTTGTAGCGACAGAAACAGAGGGGCTGATGGGGGTTGTAGTGACAGAAACAGAGGGGCTGATGGGAGTTGTAGTGACAGAAACAGAGGGGCTGATGGGAGTTGTAGTGACAGAAACAGAGGGGCTGATGGGAGTTGTAGTGACAGAAACAGAGGGGCTGATGGGAGTTGTAGCGACAGAAACAGAGGGGCTGATGGGAGTTGTAGTAACTGAAACAGAGGGGCTGATGGGAGTTGTAGTAACTGAAACAGAGGGGCTGATGGGAGTTGTAGCGACAGAAACAGAGGGGCTGATGGGAGTTGTAGCGACAGAAACAGAGGGGCTGATGGGAGTTGTAGCGACAGAAACAGAGGGGCTGATGGGAGTTGTAGTGACAGAAACAGAGGGGCTGATGGGGGTTGTAGTGACAGAAACAGAGGGGCTGATGGGGGTTGTAGTGACAGAAACAGAGGGGCTGATGGGGGTTGTAGCGACAGAAACAGAGGGGCTGATGGGAGTTGTAGTGACAGAAACAGAGGGGCTGATGGGAGTTGTAGTTGTCTCACCATGCGCAGCGTGGACAGGCCGCCCACCACCAGCCACAGCATGTAGAACAGAGAGTGGAAGTGGATGTTGTAGGTGATGAAGAGAACCACGCAGTGACCAAACAGACCATAACCCTGAGGGAGAGACAGACAGACTAAATATTGGTAAATATTGGTATGTTATACTACCTTGTACAATGTGCTTTGGCAATAAAGCCTCTTTGTAGAGACAGAGACAGAGAGAGAGAGAGATTGAGAGAGAGAGACAGAGAGAGAGAGAGAGAGAGAGAGAGAGAAAGAAAGCACAGAGGCCAGGACTTTCTTTTTTACCTAACACAATAGTAACAACACTGCTCCCTGGACAAAGCTTACACAACACAGGTATTGTTTATATAGAGTCTATATGATCTCTGTTGTATAGTCACTCACTACTCACAACAACGCAATGCATGTCAATGGAGATACATCTCCAATATTTGTGTCGTGTGGAAGTGCAAAGTAAACAATGGTCTTTTATATCAATGTTCACTGAGGTCTGCTGGTTCTGGGTTGAAGGTCTGATGGAGCTCAAACCTTGTCTTTGTCTCTACAGAACTCCATGAATGGGACCAGAGTCACAGTCAGAACGAACGAAGTCAATTCTGCCCAACCAACTAAATGGCAGTAACTATTTTAATGTGTTTTAAAGGTCAAATTATATCCATACACGCTAAAGTCTGCAGCATGACCCTGTACCTGACCCCCTGGGGATCAATACAGTGTAATACAGAGTCTGCAGCATGACCCTGTACCTGACCCCCTGGGGATCAATACAGTGTAATACAGAGAGAGAGAGAGAGAGAGCCTGCAAGGGGGATTGGAGTAGGAGCAGGCCCGGCGTTAGGGGTGGGCCTGTCCGGGCCGGGCCCCCCCATTTAACAAACCATTAAAAAAAAAAAAAAATTGCTAAAAACATTTTTCCGTTTTTCTGTTTTAATGTTTAACATGGAATCTGGCTGTCATTAGGCATTGATTACCTGAATGCTATTGCTAACTGTTACTTTGAACATCCATTTGCAATGATTCTGGCTGGATATTAACTATTGTAAATTTGTCACAATGAATGCAATTTGTGCACAATGTGTAAATACATTTAATATTAATTGTTTAGGCCTAATTATTTGTAAAGTCACAACACATTAGAGATGTGTGTAGTTCTTCACAGATTTAGCCTCTTCATTTTGCTCTCAAATGCACCAGGTTGACGAATTTTACTTTAAAATGTACAAATTGAAAAAACGGTGGAGCTACTAGGAGTATTTTTATATAGCAATATTTAATGCGAAGTAAGATTCCAGGAGAGAGGGTATGGGCGGAGACCCATCTCCCACGCGTATAAACGCGCTCTATACTCACATAGGGATATCCTGCTACAACCCAAGACACCGGACCCTACCCCACCCAGAGTCACAGCCACCCTCCAGTACTCTCCCCTAGCCAAAGCCAATAAAATTAAACGCTGCTTGTTAAAACATTGGAGAGTGTTACAAGTACATGAAAGCTTCACCACACCACCCAGGATAGCCTTCACCAGGAACCAAAACATCAGGGACAGCCTGGTTAAAACGGTTCACACCCCCATCTCCACACAACCCACCATCGATTCCCGTCCTCCCCCTATAGGCCATTTTCCGTGTGGACACTGCTCTTGTTGCCCCCAAACTAACAAAACAAAATCCCTCTCGTTCCCAAATGGAGTTACCATCGACCTCAAGCACCTCACCACCTGCGCATCGCAGGGGGTAGTGTATGCTATCTCCTGTCCCTGCCCACGGTGGTACATTGGCAAGACTATTCGTCCGTTACGCACACGCGTAACGGAACATAAGAGTGCCATTCGTCGCAGAGACATGAAAGCCCCGTTGGTTGAACATTTTGTACAGCACAATCACGCTGATTCTGATCTCCGGTTCTGGGCACTTGACTTGGTGAAACCGCACCCAAGGGGCGGGGACCTGGATAGGAATCTATTACAGCGTGAAGCACGCTGGATCCATACACTCAACACTGTCAGCCCGCATGGACTTAATGAGGACCTTGACCTGGCGTGTTTTATTTAACTGTGTTGCATTCAGTCATGCTATTGTTATCCAGGCCCTGTATGTGGTGTTCAGCTGTCCCCCCTCCCCCTCCTCCCCCTCCCTCTCTTCCCCCCCCCCCCCCCCTTCTTCCCCCTTTTTCCTCCCTAGCCTATTCCTCCCTAGCCTATAACTTATAGCCTATATCCTATAGACTGCTGTCTTCTGCTGTAACCATTATTGTGTATTTATTATTATTACTTATGTATGTTGTTGCTATTCTCCGTCGCTTTAACAAGGCCCATCCTATACTGTGATGTCATAGCACTGCCCACCATACGTCATCCCAACTGACTGTTGCCACGTATTTTGCTTTATATACGCAGGTGCGGCGGCCGACGCCCAGCTAACATTGCCTGAGGAAGACCTACGTGGTTGAAACGCGTTGCGTTTTGTCTGCCCGTATAACTTTGAAGATATATTCTGATTTGTAACTGCCTGTACACAGATATTTTACTTCGCATTAAATATTGCTATATAAAAATACTCCTAGTAGCTCCACCGTTTTTTCAATTTGAATACTTTTGCCTTTTGAGCTGCTTGGGTCCACACTTTCATTGATTTCCCACACTTTAAAATGTACAAAATCTTCTTCCGGGGGAGAATCCCCCCGGACCCCCCTTGGGTAGCTTGGCCCCCCCAAGCTAGGGGCAGGCCCCCTCTGTAACTTGGGTCTGGAGCCGGGCCTGAGCAGGAGTGTGAATCAGAGTAGAGCCCGACCGATATATCGGTCCACCGATTTTATATATATGTTGGCCGATATTGCAGATTACTTATTTATAGACAGCATGTTGTGTATATTTGATATTTTTTCTTAACTCAAGTTATATTTTATATTTGTTCTATTTGTTTTTTTCTGTATTTCTAGTTATTTATAATTAAATTCCCAGTTCAGTTTACGGTTTCATTGCATTGATGTAATTTTGGACAATAAAGTTGATTGATAAGGTTGTAAAATATGCTGCCTACATTACATATCTCAAGTCATGTCAAGCCATATCTTTGTCAAGTGTTTGATATTTGAGGGATCATCGCAAAAAAAATTGTGTAATATAATGTGTATTATATAAGAATATCGACCGATATATCGATATCGGAAATGTTTTACTCCCTAATATCGGTATCGGCATCAGCCTCAAAAATCCAGTATCGGTCGGGGTCTAAAATCAGAGAGAGAGAGAGAGAGAGACTTCAGAGGTTACACAGCCTGCAGGGTGGATTGGAGTAGGAGTGTGAATCAGAATCAGCTTTATTGGCCAATGAATGAATGAATTTATTTGATAAATAAAAAAATACACCACAAGCATATAGTACAAAATCATTCATCAGGATGACACAAAAGAGTCGTCAAACTTATTTCCATTGTGGTCCCGACTCTCTCTCTCTCTCTCTCTCTCTCTCTCTCTCTCTCTCTCTCTCTCTCTCTCTCTCTCTCTCTCTCTCTCTCTCTCTCTCTCTCTCTCTCTCTCTCTCTCTCTCTCTCTCTCTCTCTCTCTCTCTCTCTCTCTCTCTCTCTCTCTCTCTCTCTCTCTCATCTCTCTCTCTCTCTCTCTCTCTCTCTCTCTCTCTCTCTCTCTCTCACTCACACACACACACACACTTTTGTCCAAAACTAGCTTTTTCCGCTAGTCCTCCTACAAATAATGTCTGGACTCAGTGGACTGTTCTGCACAAAACCTCTGTCAGAGTTTTTTGAAAGTCCACACCGACTTACATGACTTCCAAAGTTTGGGGGGACGAGCAAAACCTTTAAGCATGCTGATAAAGATCTAAAGGAAATGTGGAATGTGATGAAAGTAGCAGAAATGCAAAGGTTCTTCTCTGGGAAAGAAAAGAACATGGAAATATATAGTGGAGCTGCATGGTGGGGCGGGATGAACGTCTCGTCAGATCTGTCAAAATCTGCGTCCGAAAAATACTTGGAAGAGCTTCTCTGACATTTGAGGAAATGATGCAAAACACTGGTGACCGAAGTGAAGGCAGTGGTGAACTCAAGAGCGCTCACCTACTTGCATACGGACAGTCAGGATCCATCAGCGCTCACGCCAGCTCAGAACAACGCTGCCCTCTGATGGGACGAGGGGAGGAGGAGGTGTTCCACGGGAGAGATGGAAAAGTAAGATCATGTTCTGTTCGTCTACCCTCTAACACTCAGATAAGAAGACCTGTCCAGCTCTTGTATCGTCTGGAGTTGGAGTGATGAACATGCCATTGTTCATCGGCCCGGAGTTTGTTGCAGTTTATGTACAGTACGGTAGGTCAAGGCACCGCACCAGTGATGGAGAGGAGGAGCGTCTGTGTCAGGCCACTGATTGGAGGAGGAGCGTCTGTGTCAGGCCACTGATTGGAGGAGGAGCGTCTGTGTCAGGCCACTGATTGGAGGAGTGTCTGTGTCAGGCCACTGATTGGAGGAGGAGCGTCTGTGTCAGGCCACTGATTGGAGGAGGAGCGTCTGTGTCAGGCCACTGATTGGAGGAGGAGCGTCTGTGTCAGGCCACTGATTGGAGGAAGAGCGTCTGTGTCAGGCCACTGATTGGAGGAGGAGCGTCTGTGTCAGGCCACTGATTGGAGGAGGAGCGTCTGTGTCAGGCCACTGATTGGAGGAAGAGCGTCTGTGTCAGGCCACTGATTGGAGGAGGAGCGTCTGTGTCAGGCCACTGATTGGAGGAGCGTCTGTGTCAGGCCACTGATTGGAGGAAGAGCGTCTGTGTCAGGCCACTGATTGGAGGAGGAGCGTCTGTGTCAGGCCACTGATTGGAGGAGGAGCGTCTGTGTCAGGCCACTGATTGGAGGAGGAGCGTCTGTGTCAGGCCACTGATTGGAGGAGGAGCGTCTGTGTCAGGCCACTGAGCACAATCTGATTGCAATCTGATCACAGAAAACGCATGTTAACGGCAGGTGTAAATGGCCTCATCGTGCATTGGCGATGTCAAAGTAAAGGGTGGCGATTGGACGATCTGACTGAGGTCAAGATCGCGCAACTCTAGGTCACTGATTGCTACAAATGCCCCTCTCCTGTGTGTGCAGCAGGGGAGATTATTTTATTTTCCGGGTTTCTCAGGTCCCTAAAATAGACACGAGAGTCTAATGTGGACTGTAGTGCACTGACTCACCAGCAGGGACAGCATCTGCAGCATGGTGATCTGGGCGTTGACTAGGTAAGACAGGAAGTAGATGAAGGAGGAAACGCCGAGCCAGTAGCCAAAACACGTTCCAATGGCTGTTCCCATCAGAGTGCCCTCCCTCTGCAACACACGCATGCAGGCACACACACACAGGCACACATACACAGACACACAGACACACAGACACACACACACACACACACACACACGCAACATTACAGCACTGCCTTTTTCAGGCCCCCCTTTATGATACAGGAACCCCCCCGTCCCCCAATGTGCCGTAGCCTAGCATCTCAGTTGTGAATGAATTGCAATAATGATATATAAACTCTCAGTTGTTCAGTTTGTTTGATTGAAAAGAATAAATAAAATCAACTTCCCAAATTATTTCAGTGCTTTCTTATTTATTTCCTGTAAACATTCTTGAATATATTTTCACATTTCCCCCTCGACAAATGAGGACGCCCGGAACCGATTTCTCAACAGGCAGGCACAGTTTATTCGTATCACAAGTATAAAATATATCTGCGACGTCTTTTTGTGTGACTGGTGAGTCAGTTTACAAATACAACACTTCTTAGCAGCGCATCAAAGTAGTGGCATAAAAACTGTGACATACTGTAGGACTATTAAGTTCAGGTCACAGACACTCCATGCCAACTCCCTTGCCTTTTACACACAGTAGCCCCCAGAGGTGGAAAGTACTCAAGTACAACTACTCAAGTACAGTACAAGTACTTGAGTTAATTTTCACTAAAGTAACAGTATTTGTACTTGAGTAGGATTTGGCAGTACTCCTTCCACCTCTGGCAGCTCCTGTAACCTAGTTGAAGGCGTGTGGAAGGCGTGTTGAGTCTTACGATGACGGTTCCGGAGGTCTTCATGCCATGCAGCAGGATGGCCACCAGCGTGAACACCAGCATCATGGGACCATACAGCTCTCCTGCTATCTTCTGCAGAGGAAACACGCATACACACACACACACACACACACACACACGCGCACACACACACACGCGCGCACACGCACACACGCACACACACGCACACACATCCACACACGCGCGCACACGCACACACACACACACACGCACACACACATCCACGCACACAGTTAATAAGAAGTTAATAATGTCAAAATGTGTCTCCAGCTGGTGAGCAGTCTGCTCATGGTGGCCAGAGGGAGCAGACAGGAAGTGGATCCTACCTGAGGGAAGTTGATCATGCGGACAGGAAGCATCGACTCCAACAGTCTGGAGGGAGAGAATACACACGTTGGGAATGGACAGAGACAGTGTCTCAGGAGACAGGAGGACAGAGACAGTGGACAGAGACAGTGGACAGAGACAGTGTCTCAGGAGACAGTGGACAGAGACAGTGGACAGAGACAGTGGACAGAGACAGTGGACAGAGACAGTGGACAGAGACAGAGAGATATCAAAGTGAGACACCCCATCTTCCAGTCACTTCCTGTACCGGTGTGTTTTGCCCATACGATACATCGGCAATACGTCATTTTGTAGGCGGCACGTGGTCTCGCCCCCTTTTAGGGGGAAAACACAAGCCACTCGCCGTTGAAATAGCAGTATAAAAAAAAAGATATAAAGAAAATAACGGAAATAACAGAATTAATCTTGTTTATTAATAATGACACAAAGACATGACAATATATTACTACTCGGCCAGCCACAGAATGTGCAAGATACATCGGAAATAATATGACTTTGACCTTTGATCTAAACCATGGAACTCAGGACCCGTCTCTGACCTAGTTCCGGTGTCCGCCTGTTGCTAATTCAGCCTTCCGACATGAAATGCTGTTGCAGTGGAGCCCAGCGCCCAGCGTCGTTGTAGGCTACTGTACTGGGCTCAGGCTAGACTGTGTAACATGTGACATGAGTCACATGATTTTAGATGGGTCATATTTCCGGTCTCATCTGTAGCTCCAACAGTTTATGCAAATGTATGCATACTAAAAGCAAATTTATACTGACTGCGGAGTGTCCGGTGTCCGCGGTGTTCACGGCAAGACCGTTCTCTCCGCAGAGGCACATCTTTTATGGTAAATACGGTATCAGTGCAGCGTCTGCAGAGAGCGGAGAATCCCCCTCCAGGCTCCCGTTGTGTTTTTAGCAGGAATGCAAATGTCACATCAGTTCTTCCGTGTGTGATCCTGATTTATATCGGCGAATAATCAATCCTAGTGCAATTGTAGGCTATTTTCAGTTTGTTTTTAGCAAGTAAGTTTGTTGTCTTCTTGTTTTTGTACTTTGCATTTCATTTTTTCGATCTCAAATCAAGTTTTTATTGACGTAGTAAATTGTAGGCTATTCAGACTTTTTTCCCAAAAACACTGAGCCAAGGCAGCTTGTTTAAGATGGGAGGAATTATTTTCCCACCGCCATCCCCACTCTTTCCTTTCACCTATTTTTTGGCTTTCACAAATTTGTCCCGACGTTTCTTCCACTTTTGTTTGCAGATGTCAGGATCTGTTGACAAAACTCTACCAATTTCCCTCCACGAATTATTAGTAATCTGTAGGTCTTTGTAGTCTCGGGTGGATGAATCATACACATTTCTGTATGTCTGTACTTCTTCTGCCAGGCGATGCTCAAACCCGTTCATTTTGCACTGATTTTACCGGTCACTTGGTCAGTTTGTGGAGGCTTCTTCCCTATACAAACCATAACAAACATTAGCCAATCATAGCCTCGGAATTGACTGCACGAGTTCGCGGCGGAGGCTCCGCGGAGTTACATTTTTTGAGAGGAGTGCGGAGCTCCGTGCAGTCCCTCCACAGAGCCTGTGCGGAGCGCCGCGCTCGCCGCACAGAGCCTCCGCTCCACGAACACCGGACACTCCGCAGTTAGTATAAATTAGCTTTAAGGCATCTCACGCGACAGACAGACACTACCACCACAGAGCCCACTTAGCCCATTTGAACTAAGGCCATGTTTAGAAGACAACGGTCTCTGTATAAAAGGGCAAACTGTCGTTGCGTTCTCGCCTTTGATTTTGCGTTTATACACAGTGTTTGTGATAACGATTTGCGTGCAGACTGAAGCCGCAAGAAACTCAGAGCAGCGTCAAGTGAGCCAGAATAACACGTAAACTTCTGGTTAAAACCTTTACAATAATGGCAATTAAATAAACTAATAGCCTTATTTTGATGCATGTTGCAACCTTTTTGGGTGTGTGTGATCCGAAACAAGACAAGTAAAAGTCAATTTTAACCCCGTAGTGAGTCGACAGTTCTACCCAGTTATAAATTACTGTTTTTATTTGGAAGATAAAAACGCCTAGCTTTCTCTATTCTGTCTGTTTCTAACAGGCTTGATTTAGCTTTATAGGATTAAACTTTACATGAATTTCCCACGCGATAGAGTGACACAGAAGTCATGAATGGTGATAAACTGCTCCAGATTGGTCCATTATTACAGAATAAAAACCCAGTAAAGCCCCATCAAAAAGACCTGTTTTCTTTGCAGCACAATTGGGACTTGAGGAAATAAATCTGGCCGTTGAGTTGTCTTCAATTATTTAATGTGGGAGTGATTAATTAATATGCGTGACGTTAATAGCGGGCACTTAACGCAGATTATGTGTGTTTAGCAAATTCATTGTGCCTGTGCCATAAGGCTGTATTGGGCTAGTCCAGTGCTCCTATATTGTCTATCATTGTCTTCCATGGTGAAGGGGGGCTGTGTCGTCACCTGAATTGCTTTTCGTCACTTTACATGGTGACAGTGAGGGCGGTGTTATCACTTTACACGGTGACAGTGAGGGGCGGTGTTATCACTTTACACAGTGACAGTGAGGGGCGGTGTTATCACTTTACACAGTGACAGTGAGGGGCGGTGTTATCACTTTACACAGTGACAGTGAGGGGTGGTGTTATCACTTTACACAGTGACAGTGAGGGGCGGTGTTATCACTTTACACGGTGACAGTGAGGGGCGGTGTTATCACTTTACATGGTGACAGTGAGGGGCGGTGTTATCACTTTACACAGTGACAGTGAGGGGCGGTGTTATCACTTTACACAGTGACAGTGAGGGGTGGTGTTATCACTTTACATGGTGACAGTGAGGGGCGGTGTTATCACTTTACACGGTGACAGTGAGGGGCGGTGTTATCACTTTACATGGTGACAGTGAGGGGCGGTGTTATCACTTTACATGGTGACAGTGAGGGGCGGTGTTATCACTTTACACAGTGACAGTGAGGGGCGGTGTTATCACTTTACATGGTGACAGTGAGGGGCGGTGTTATCACTTTACACGGTGACAGTGAGGGGCGGTGTTATCACTTTACACAGTGACAGTGAGGGTGGTGTTATCACTTTACATGGTGACAGTGAGGGGCGGTGTTATCACTTTACACGGTGACAGTGAGGGGCGGTGTTATCACTTTACATGGTGACAGTGAGGGGCGGTGTTATCACTTTACACGGTGACAGTGAGGGGCGGTGTTATCACTTTACATGGTGACAGTGAGGGGCGGTGTTATCACTTTACACAGTGACAGTGAGGGGCGGTGTTATCACTTTACATGGTGACAGTGAGTGGCGGTGTTATCACTTTACATGGTGACAGTGAGGGGCGGTGTTATCACTTTACACAGTGACAGTGAGGGGCGGTGTTATCACTTTACATGGTGACAGTGAGGGGCGGTGTTATCACTTTACACAGTGACAGTGAGGGGCGGTGTTATCACTTTACATGGTGACAGTGAGGGGCGGTGTTATCACTTTACACGGTGACAGTGAGGGGCGGTGTTATCACTTTACACAGTGACAGTGAGGGCGGCGTTATCACTTTACATGGTGACAGTGAGGGCGGCGTTATCACTTTACACAGTGACAGTGAGGGGCGGTGTTATCACTTTACACGGTGACAGTGAGGGGCGGTGTTATCACTTTACACAGTGACAGTGAGGGGCGGTGTTATCACTTTACACAGTGACAGTGAGGGGTGGTGTTATCACTTTACATGGTGACAGTGAGGGGTGGTGTTATCACTTTACACAGTGACAGTGAGGGCGGCGTTATCACTTTACATGGTGACAGTGAGGGCGGCGTTATCACTTTACACAGTGACAGTGAGGGGCGGTGTTATCACTTTACACGGTGACAGTGAGGGGCGGTGTTATCACTTTACACAGTGACAGTGAGGGGCGGTGTTATCACTTTACACAGTGACAGTGAGGGGTGGTGTTATCACTTTACATGGTGACAGTGAGGGGCGGTGTTATCACTTTACACAGTGACAGTGAGGGGCGGTGTTATCACTTTACATGGTGACAGTGAGGGGCGGTGTTATCACTTTACACAGTGACAGTGAGGGGCGGTGTTATCACTTTACACAGTGACAGTGAGGGGCGGTGTTATCACTTTACACAGTGACAGTGAGGGGCGGTGTTATCACTTTACACAGTGACAGTGAGGGGTGGTGTTATCACTTTACACGGTGACAGTGAGTGGCGGTGTTATCACTTTACACAGTGACAGTGAGGGGCGGTGTTATCACTTTACACAGTGACAGTGAGGGGCGGTGTTATCACTTTACACAGTGACAGTGAGGGGCGGTGTTATCACTTTACACGGTGACAGTGAGGGGCGGTGTTATCACTTTACACAGTGACAGTGAGGGGTGGTGTTATCACTTTACACAGTGACAGTGAGGGGCGGTGTTATCACTTTACACGGTGACAGTGAGGGGTGGCGTTATCACTTTACACAGTGACAGTGAGGGGCGGTGTTATCACTTTACACAGTGACAGTGAGGGGCGGTGTTATCACTTTACACAGTGACAGTGAGGGGTGGTGTTATCACTTTACACAGTGACAGTGAGGGCGGTGTTATCACTTTACACGGTGACAGTGAGGGGTGGCGTTATCACTTTACACGGTGACAGTGAGGACGGTGTTATCACTTTACACAGTGACAGTGAGGGCGGTGTTATCACTTTACACAGTGACAGTGAGGGGTGGCGTTATCACTTTACACGGTGACAGTGAGGGCGGTGTTATCACTTTACACGGTGACAGTGAGGGCGGTGTTATCACTTTACATGGTGACAGTGAGGGGTGGTGTTATCACTTTACACGGTGACAGTGAGGGGTGGTGTTATCACTTTACACAGTGACAGTGATGGGCGGCGTTATCACTTTACACGGTGACAGTGAGGGGTGGCGTTATCAATTTACACAGTGACAGTGAGGGGTGGTGTTATCACTTTACACAGTGACAGTGAGGGGTGGCGTTATCACTTTACATGGTGACAGTGAGGGGTGGTGTTATCACTTTACATGGTGACAGTGAGGGGTGGTGTTATCACTTTACACGGTGACAGTGAGGGGTGGTGTTATCACTTTACACGGTGACAGTGAGGGGCGGCGTTATCACTTTACACGGTGACAGTGAGCGGCGGTGTTATCACTTTACACTGTGACAGTGAGGGGTGGTGTTATCACTTTACACTGTGACAGTGAGGGCGGCGTTATCACTTTACACGGTGACAGTGAGGGGTGGTGTTATCACTTTACGCGGTGACAGTGAGGGGCGGCGTTATCACTTTACACGGTGACAGTGAGGGGCGGCGTTATCACTTTACATGGTGACAGTGAGGGCGGCGTTATCACTTTACACAGTGACAGTGAGGGCGGCGTTATCACTTTACACGGTGACAGTGAGGGTGGTGTTATCACTTTACACGGTGACAGTGAGGGGCGGCGTTATCACTTTACACGGTGACAGTGAGGGTGGCGTGGTGACAGTGAGGGGCGGCGTTATCACTTTACATGGTGACAGTGAGGGGTGGTGTTATCACTTTACACGGTGACAGTGAGGGGCGGCGTTATCACTTTACACGGTGACAGTGAGGGGTGGTGTTATCACTTTACACAGTGACAGTGAGGGGCGGCGTTATCACTTTACACGGTGACAGTGAGGGGCGGCGTTATCACTTTACACAGTGACAGTGAGGGGTGGTGTTATCACTTTGCACGGTGACAGTGAGGGGCGGCGTTATCACCTTACACGGTGACAGTGAGGGCGGCGTTATCACTTTACACAGTGACAGTGAGGGGCGGCGTTATCACTTTACACAGTGACCGTGAGGGGCGGCGTTATCACTTTACACAGTGACAGTGAGGGGCGGCGTTATCACTTTACACAGTGACAGTGAGGGGCGGCGTTATCACTTTACACGGTGACAGTGAGGGCGGCGTTATCACTTTACACGGTGACAGTGAGGGGCGGCGTTATCACTTTACACGGTGACAGTGAGGGGCGGCGTTATCACTTTGCACGGTGACAGTGAGGGGCGGCGTTATCACTTTACACGGTGACAGTGAGGGGCGGCGTTATCACTTTACACAGTGACAGTGAGGGGCGGCGTTATCACTTTACACAGTGACAGTGAGGGGCGGCGTTCTCACTTTACACAGTGACAGTGAGGGGCGGCGTTATCACTTTACACGGTGACAGTGAGGGGCGGCGTTATCACTTTACACAGTGACAGTGAGGGGCGGCGTTATCACTTTACACAGTGACAGTGAGGGGCGGCGTTATCACTTTACACAGTGACAGTGAGGGGCGGCGTTATCACTTTACACGGTGACAGTGAGGGGCGGCGTTATCACTTTACACGGTGACAGTGAGGGCGGCGTTATCACTTTACACGGTGACAGTGAGGGGCGGCGTTATCACTTTGCACGGTGACAGTGAGGGGCGGCGTTATCACTTTACACGGTGACAGTGAGGGGCGGCGTTATCACTTTACACAGTGACAGTGAGGGGCGGCGTTATCACTTTACACGGTGACAGTGAGGGGCGGTGTTATCACTTTACACGGTGACAGTGAGGGGCGGTGTTATCACTTTACACAGTGACAGTGAGGGGTGGCGTTATCACTTTACACGGTGACAGTGAGGGGTGGTGTTATCACTTTACATGGTGACAGTGAGGGGTGGTGTTATCACTTTACACAGTGACAGTGAGGGGTGGTGTTATCACTTTACACGGTGACAGTGAGGGGTGGTGTTATCACTTTACATGGTGACAGTGAGGGGTGGTGTTATCACTTTACACAGTGACAGTGAGGGGTGGTGTTATCACTTTACACAGTGACAGTGAGGGGTGGTGTTATCACTTTACACAGTGACAGTGAGGGGTGGTGTTATCACTTTACACGGTGACAGTGAGGGGCGGCGTTATCACTTTATACGGTGACAGTGAGGGCGGCGTTATCACTTTACATGGTGACAGTGAGGGGCGGCGTTATCACTTTACACAGTGACAGTGAGGGGCGGTGTTATCACTTTACATGGTGACAGTGAGGGGCGGCGTTATCACTTTACACAGTGACAGTGAGGGGTGGTGTTATCACTTTACATGGTGACAGTGAGGGCGGCGTTATCACTTTACACAGTGACAGTGAGGGGCGGTGTTATCACTTTACATGGTGACAGTGAGGGCGGCGTTATCACTTTACACAGTGACAGTGAGGGGCGGCGTTATCACTTTATACGGTGACAGTGAGGGCGGCGTTATCACTTTACACGGTGACAGTGAGGGCAGTGTTATCACTTTACACAGTGACAGTGAGGGGCGGCGTTATCACTTTACAGAGTTCCACTCTGGGACCGGTTTTCACTTCTTTGCATGTTCAGGCCCCAAGAACGCTGTTCCTGTGTAACAGGAAGCCATTAACGCTAAAAAAGTTTGCCGTTTAATGCAGGAAGCGGTGCCATGTAAACAGGGCCCTAGGACACTGATGACATCATAGTTGCTTAAG
This sequence comes from Poromitra crassiceps, assembly GCF_964638095.1. Classification (NCBI taxonomy): domain Eukaryota; kingdom Metazoa; phylum Chordata; class Actinopteri; order Beryciformes; family Melamphaidae; genus Poromitra; species Poromitra crassiceps. Next base: position 42,999,374 of record NC_139633.1, on the reverse strand, counting down.
TGACATCACTGATGACATCATCACTAATGACATCACAATTGTGACTGAACCACACCGCTGCCAACCACAACCACTAACTTAAAAATATGGACAGAGCTGTCCCATTGATTTTGGTCTCCCGTTTGGAGTTGAAGTGGTGGCCATCACCATCTTGATTTTACGTCAGCAGAGTGGGAGGGAATGGGTTGAGTCCTTACGCAGCTCACGTGAGATGGGGGTTTCCCAGAGCCGCAGCTCCGCCTGCTATTGGTCCATGATCTGTCAATCACCCCCTTTTCTATCATCTATTTTACTCCAAACGGGCGAGTTATATAAAGAATGACGCCCCTACAGTTGTTATGAAAAGGTGAAATTAGCTTTATAGACCAAAACCGTGTTTTGCCCCTAAATGGAAAGATGTTTAATCCTGTTACAAAGTCGGGCATTTTAACATGGCTACAGCCACAGACCCCCAAGTGGCCATTCGAGGAACTACAGCTTTTTCACTTCACTTCCGCATCATCAGAGGAAAGCCGGGGGGGGGGGGGGGGGGGGCACTGCCACAGACATACACCACCACCCACTTAGCCAATTTAGCAAAAACTTGGCACATTGGCAAATTGCTCAACTGTGATGTCACTCAGGCAGTTGTGATGTCACTCGAGTAATTGTGACGTAAATTATGAGCCAAAGGCGCACAGTTGCAGGATGGCGCATAATTGGAGAGTCGTTAGCGCAGTTAGTGGTTCCCAACCTTTTTTGGCTTGTGATCCCACTTTGACATCACAAAAGTCTAGGGACCCCAGATACTTTTGTGACAAATTGTGACTGATAGACAGACACCACCCACCCACTCATTTAATCAATTTGAACTAAGATTCAATTATCATTCAACATTTAAAATATGTTGCTCCCCATTCACCCCCACCCCCCCATGGGTACATCTTACCCATTCCCCTTCCCCATTCATACATCCTGCTCTCCCACTCTTCACCGCCCCCCGATTGGGGTAGTACCCGTAGTGCAGTTCCCGTTCCCATCCCCCTTGACATCACTGATGATATCACAATGAAAATGTTAAATATCGCTGTAGTTCCCCCCATGGGTGCATTTCTTTCAAAAAATTCTCGCACTGCACTCGGTCAGGTTCCCCTAAGCGCACTCCCTAAGTTTGAAGTCGAGCCGACCAACGGTTCTCGAGATACGCGAAGGACAGAGAGACAGACCCTGCTGCCATCATAGTATTGTATTGTAATGTAATTTGAGGCGTCCGAGTAGTGTAGCGGTAGATTCCCGCAGGTCGCAGGTTCGCACGCCCGTGCTACCTCCGGCTTGGTCGGGCGGGCATACAGGCACAATTGGCTGATGTCTGCGGGTGGGAAGCCAGATTGGGGGTATGTGTCCTGGTCGCTGCACTAGCACCTCTTCTGGTCGGTCGGGGCACCTGGTCGGAGTGGAAGTGAACTGGTGGGAATAGCGTGATCCTCCCACGTGCTACGTCCTGCCTGTCAGGTGAAAAGAAGCGACTGGCAACTGCGTCGGAGGAAGCATGGTGCTAGTCTACGGCTCTCCCCAGATCAGCAGAGGGTGGAGCAGCGACCGGGGCAGCAGGGGGACAAATTGGCCAAGTACAATTGGGGAGAAAATGGGGGGGGGGGGGGGGGGAATCAGAAAAATAATAATAAAAAAGGAGTGCTATAATTTAATTTATTTTAAGATGTTCAAATGTTATTAGGCAGACATTCTACACTGTGTTCAGACTCAACAGATAATGAAACAGCTGTGTTGACCCTGTAAACCTGTGGAGGCTCAATTTTATCTACACATAAAATTGATCAGGAATCGATAAACAATCGGTCCGATAAGCTGAATCGATAACGTCATGGTATCAATAAAATCTTTGATCAATACCCATCCCTCAGACAGACAGGTGTGTGTGTGTGTGTGTGTGTGTGTCCTACCTGCTGCGGACCTGTGCTGGCTCCACGTCAAAGTAGGGCCTCAGGATGTCGATGTTGGCGTACAGGTTGAACGCCTTGGAGGCCTGCCGCTTCCCTGCCTGCCACACCTACATACACACACACAAACACATACACACGTACACACAGGCACGCACACACACACGACAATTAATACTATCAATTAAAGAGTTAAAGGGGGACTTACCAGTCTCCTCTTGTCTCACTATACTCTTTGGCTGTGCTCAGCTCAGGATTTGTTTTCCGGAAATCGACGCCATGACAGTTTCCCCGCAGTTTCCCCAAAACATCACAAGACAAAGTTATGAGAGCTCCAAAATCTTTATAAATATCAACAACTAGCCAACGTTGGTGGCCTGTATGGAAACAGCGTTGCTCAAAATGGTTGAAAGTTATATCAATTTGGTCATTCAGTGGCGAACTAGAAATTGACTCCATTGACTCCCATGTAGTGTATGTAAGGATCGTTAAAAGAGCCTGGTGACGGGAGGCTCGTTATCGCAGCACAGCACAACAGTCAGGACAAACCCCCCGCTCTCAACACGCTCATGTAATCACAATGGGAGATTTCTCTACGTTATTCCCTTGTCCAGCTTGTCATATACACCGCCATGAACTCCCTTTTTAATTTTCGTTTCTCCCTTTTTCATGATTCTTGTCAAAAAGTGTAGTGCACCTCTGCTTTTCCTCTCGAGCGCAGAGCTGCTGCGGGGCGCAGAACATTCTGCCCCTCCCTCCTCCCAGACCCCAGCGGCTCAGGAGAAACAGCCTCCTGCAGGGGGCGCTCTGTAGCCCTCACAAAACAACAACAAACAAACACAAACAAAAATCGCTGGTGTGCGCCCAGGTGCCCCCCCCCCCTTTTCTGTACAATCAGTGTCTGAAATTGGGTACAGGATTGCGGGAATCCCGCATCTGTTTGCGCGAACCGCTGCATACGACTGGACAAGCCGCTTGTCACAGACGGGCAGAGCGTCAGTCAGTGCAGCGTCAGTGCAGCAGCCGAGTAGCCTATAAGTCGGAGGTGAGTGTCACTTCACCTGCCTTCTCCTCCCCGTCAAAAGTGAAGCAGGAAGATACATTTTAGGCTGTAGGCTGCTTTAGTTTAGTTTCCCTCTTTTTTTGTTTCTGTTTGACATCTGCTAGACTAGGTGCATGAGTGAAAAAGGGGCACAGAAGAGTCCTCCTCTCTCTCTTCTCTCTGCACAATCAAAGTGGTTGAGTGGTTCTCAATGTGGGGTCCGGTGACCACCAGTGGTCCTTGACAGGATTCCAGCATTCTCTGTTGTCTTTCAACCTAATATATATGGAAGTCTGGACAAAATCATTATCTAGGCTACATCATTTTTCTTTTTTAAATAGATTTGCATCTGAGAGACCAAATCTCATCATATGTGGGTCCATTGCCCCAATGTGAACTAAATTAGGGCTCCTTAGTATGAAATAGGTTGGGAATGATTTACAGCATCACAATGCCATTTCCTTCCTTTTATGATTATAGTGGCGTTTATTGATAGTATTGTGTTACATCACCACATGGCCATCTTGGTAGGAAAATAACAGGCGATTGTAATCAATTAACAGGTGATTAACAGGTCAAGTGACACAAACAGCCAATGAGCTGTGTGTATTGTAGCGCCATATTGGTAGGAAAATGCTTGTGACATAATGGGAATAGGCTTGGAGTTGCGAGGAACTGGGAAAGGGTACAGGGGGAGTAGGGGAGTTATTATCTTGAAATCCCATACTTCCGGGGTAGAAATTTCAAACTAATGTAATTTAAACAAGTAAATAGCCTGACTGATGCACGTTGGAGGAGAAAAAGGTGTTTCAACAAATGAAACAGCAAACGTATCAAAATACTCGATTTGATGTTAAGATTACATAAAATGGCTGTAAAGCATGACTCAAAATGTTTAACGTTACAATGAGGGTTTTATTTTTGAGAGCGCTAAAGCGGACAACCTACTTACTCTGGCTGACTTGATGGGCTGTGGGGTGCACTCGTGCATGAGAGATGCTTTTTTTTCTGCATATTCCGTCAAAGTAAAATAATTAACCGTTAAGAAAGTCGAATTTCAGGCTGTGGGAATCCCTGAATCTCTCACTGACTCATGCTGGAAAAGGGGCGGCAACTCAGGTGGATGAGAATCAGGGTTGGAAAATCATGGGTTGGACCACCGGCAAGATTTATATCGCCAGCGGGAGCAGAGCCGGCGCGTAAAAACCCACCTCACTTGCAGGGTTGCTCTATCGGCTAAACGGCCCGGCTTGGAAACCTTTAGACTGAAGAAAATGACACTAGTTTGAGGATATTAGTGGGATTTTTGACCAGTCTAAAAGGGGCTTCAGATATTTACCAGGTAATTACCAGGTATTTGGAACACGCTGAAGAAGGCCGTTAGGCTGAAACGTCCGTGTGTGTGCTGTACCTGGTGCTAAGCTGGAATAAACCATACGAAAGGACATTTTTGTGTGCTGGCTCTCTCTCTCCTACCAAATATCTCCTGTGCCGTGCACCGAAACTTTGAAAACACCGGTGAGTGTGCTCGCTGCTGGCTTATGCCAGTTTGTTTGAAAATTACCAGGTATTTACCTAACAATGGCCAGGTATTTACCCGGTAATAACGAGGTATTTAGCCGGTATTTACCAATTATTAACCCGACTAACTACCAGGTATTTAGGTGGTAATTAACGTTCAGCGTTGCTCATCGGGCGATCATTAATCGCTGTACTCTAAACTGCCCTTAAGACAGATACGTTTATTAAATTATTCAGAGCGAATTTGTAATACAGAAGATAAATTTTGAAATAGGAACTGTGCAAAATCTGCAAATGACCCTGAGGGAGGCTGCAAAATTAAGAGTCATTTGGAGTGTGTAGCCTGACTGAGCAGTGCGGGGATGGAGCATTGAAGAGAATAACGTTACCTGTATCCTATTATTTCCTGGCTGTCTCCCTACATTCAACATCGACACACGGACTTTAAGGGTGCTTTCTCACTGGCGCCCCGGCCGGTACCGTTCCTGAGCCCACTTGTCCCCAAATTGACCCCAGTTTCAGAACATTTGACGAGTGTGAACGTTGCGTACCGTTCCGTTCTGCGCCTGCGGAACCGTGACAGGATCCACTTGAAAAGGTGGTCTGCGGAGGCTTTGGCGTGCCCAGGCACGGAACACTTGCGAGTGTGAAAGCCAACCGTTCTGAACCACATAGACAACAAACGGGCGACGATAAACTCCAGGCATAGTTGATGATGCAAGTGCACTCTGTTCCGTTTCCGATCCTTTAGCCCCGCCCCTCATGTCTGACCCCGCCCCTCGTCTATCACCTCTTCCTTTAGCCCCGTCCCTCGTCTCTCACCTCATCGGCCACCTGGCGCCCCAGCTGGCCCTTTAACCCCGTCATGCCAAGGAACTCTCCGTCGCCCCCTGCGGGTTCCTCGGGGGCGGCGGCCTCCTCTGGCCCCTCCTCCTCCTCTGTCAGGCGCTGGTGCATCTCTCCCATGTCCTCGAAGCTGGAGCCAGACGTGTCATCCATGTTCTCCATGTCAATCACCGCAGAGCCTCCAGAGCCCTGACGACACACACACACACACACACACACGTTATGGAGAGGGTAGAACCTCTTTGTTTATGACATCACTGTTGTTTACATGATGACATCACTGTTGTTTACATGATGACATCACTGTTGTTTACATGATGACATCACTGTTGTTTACCCTGTCAATTGGTGTGGCGATGTCTAGTCTCTTAAAACAGACACGTTGGCTCCTGCAATTTGCAAACCTTCCCGCCTACCCGTCTGTACTTCCTGGAGGGGAAAGTTGGTCCAAATGGTCCATCATCTGCTCATTTCCACAATCGCCTGCCTGTTATGTTTACATGTGTCGTGATTGGTCCAATATCATCGAACTTCCTTCCGGTCTGAAGCGTCCACCCCCCCCCCCCTTCCTTTGGCCTTGTAATGATCTGAAGTGCAGACTACAGGTGGAAACTAGCCTTGTGCTAAATCTGGCATTTTTTACACTTGTATCATTTTATATGTTTCAACGTGTTCATTAATTATGCTTTGTCCCTCCCAAATAAACAAATAAAGTAAGACCGTAGTCTGGTTTGAGAGACGAGGTGATGTCAGGCTAGTTACATGTATCTTCATAGTTTTTGAGCTATATTGCCTTAAATCTTTTCTGCGCTGTTTTTTATTGACATTATTATTAGATCACCTTCCTGTACAGTCTGTTCTGCACGTGCTGCTGTGAGCATCTGAATATTTATCTGAACAGATTTGTTTTTACCAGGGATGCTGATGTTAGTTATTTTTTATACATCGGTATCGGTCCAATGAGCAAAATAACAGTCAGCAATATTAATAATGGTTATTATCAGTATTAAAGTACTATATTATAGTAGACAAAATCTTCATATTGAGAGGAAACAATGCTGTAAATCTATGATTTATGGGCTTTTCCAAATATTTTGCAAATAAAGACATTACTTTTTTCAAATTCAGTGTTTATGTGTGTTTTTCTGTATGTACAAAATTTGATTATCATAGAAACTTGTTTTTATTAGGGTGGGGGGAAATCTATACAGCATAGTATCGCAATATTTTGTGTGGCAATATATCATATCGCACGAATGCCAAGTATTGTGATCTTTCATTATACAAATTGTCAAGTGCATCATGCAACATCTACGACAGGTTTTTATGACAGTGTTGGTCAGTCTGTCTGCTTGGACAATCCCATTTTGCTGCAATAAAAATGATTAAAGTGAGATGAACAGACTGGAAGCTTAATGTCATTAGATAAAACAGATGTTGACAACGTTTTTTTTCTTTGGGGACATAATTTGCAGTTGAAAAAAGGTAATAAATCACAATATATATCTCAATATCGCAATACTCAATATATATCGCAATACTAACATATCTCAGTATCGCAATACTATCATATCGTGACGTACGCATCATGATAATATCATATCGTGGGGCATCTGGTGATTCCCACCCCTAGTTTTTATAGAGATCAACATAGGTAAATATCCTTATCGACCACAACAGCAGTGTTAATACGGTTATTGTATCGGCCAAACTCTTCATATCGGTGCATCCCTAGTTTTTAGTGGAAAAGTCTGAAGTGTCAAACCAGTCATGATACAGACTTAAAACATGGTTCAGAATGCAATAACGTTATTACACCATTACTCTTATTCTGCATGGACTAGTTAACATGTGAGTTAGCATGTCAGTTAACAGGTTAGCAGTTGCAGGGTTCCTTCCTAGACATTTTCTATTAAAACCTTCCATACATTTCCAGACCTTGATATGTTTTGAAGATGTCTGTTGTTGAATATGAGGCAGATATCTTGCTAACTAGGTCATACTCATATCACTGTATAGATGAAGATTGTTCTTCACAGCCACAAATATCAGAAGAAGTGAGATGATGATTGGCAGGGTTACTACTACACATTTTTTTCCAGGCAGTATGTTGTTGACTGCATATGATTTTGGTGCAGGCTATTTGATATAATGCATGCTGAGAGCACCCCTCTTATCTGAACTATAACGTTACAATAACATCAAAGCTAGAATTATGAACCCCAGCCTTTACAGACCCACCTCCCCCTGCATCCCAAAACTATCCAAGAAGACCCGGAAAAGATCGAATACTTTCCACAACTGCGTAGGAACCCTGCAGTTAGCATGTTAGCTAGCTACCTGGATGAGGTTGTCATCAAAGCCTCCCCACGGTTCCGTGTTCGTGTTTGTGCTCCCGGGGGCAGCCATGTTGACACACAGAAGAGCGGAGAGAGAGAGAGAGAGAGAGAGAGAGGCAGGTTAGATCAGGGTCTCTCTCTCAGCCTCTGAGCAGAAAGCACTGTGCAGGAAGATGTGTCTCCGTCTGACCCGATCTGTTAAATAAGGTTCTGACACAAGACTGCTCCACGCAGAACGGCGCAATGACGTCATTCGCATTGAGTCGACGTGGAATCTTTTTTTTTTTCCTTCTTCTTCTTCTTTTTTTTGGCCAATTGCAATACCACCTTTAAGGTGCATACCGCCACCTACTGTACCGGACGGAGTATGTAGAACAGGATCAAGTTTAGATTAGTATTTTTTTTTTATACTAGAAATCCTAGCGTGGAGACTCTGGAGAGTGCCCGTGACATCACAGTTGAAGTGCGCCATCTGCCCTTCAATCTCAGTTGCTCGTGTGACATCACTGATGACATCACAAGTGCTCGAGTGACATCACAGTTGAACAACTGTGCGATCTCTCCAATTGACATTACAGCCATTGTGCGACTGTGTGCCATCGGTTCTCCATTTATAGTATTAAGAGTTGCTCGAGTGACATCACTGAGGACATCAGAACTGCCTGAGTGACATCACGGTTGGGCAATTGTGCACCGCACCAACTTTTGCCCAGGAAGTGATGATGTCACTTCCATCACTTTCGTGACACAAAACGTGACTTACACTGCTACCCACCTCATTGACTATGTCACTTCCATCACTTTCGTGACTGACAGGCAGACACCGCCCACTTATCAGAATCAGATGAGAATCAGAATCACTTTGATTGCCACAATATGCAAGATTACGAGAAATTTGTCTTATTGTCAGTATGCAGCATAGTGGTTATAATAATGTTCAGCGATAAATAAATAGGAAAAAGACAATCACAATGTTGCAAGTGCAGTCCAATATATACAATATATACATGAGTGGAGGAGTGAGAGTGTTCAGTAGGCATTAAATATGAATTTACATTGAATTTACATGAATTTACAGTCCAAGTTAAATAGGCAGTGAATTTAGGCTACATTAATTTACAGTGGAGTTAAATAGGCATTCAATTAAATACGAGTTACAGTCTGAGCGGTGCATGATGTAGTGGACAAGAGTAATCTAATCTAATGGTGTAAAGTTCTGGTCAGTGGCGCCGGAACAAGTTTGCAATTAGGGAGACAAAAGCAGGAAGGGAGTCTTGCCGGCGCAAAAAAACATGACGTTTTTTGGGACGTTTGGATGATTTTTAACCATATTTAGAGGAATATCTCATTTTAAATTAACATTAGGATTATACTGTAGTGATTATTCAGTATTTTCTCCTTTTCTCACTCACTTGGTGACCTGCTCTCCCTTTAGGTCGTTTTACAATTACACTACAACAGACAGCAACACAGGCAGAAACACCTGCTTCCGGCGCCCGTGGTTCTGGTAGGAGAAGCACTAATACTTCAAGTAATGAGTGAAGTCCAGCTGCTGTAGCTGCGAGTGACGTTTGATGGGGGGGCTCATGTCAGTGGGCGGGGGTTCAGCTGAGTTCAGGAGGAGGTAATGGGGTTTGTGGGGGGTGTTGGTAGGGTTCTTGGTGGAAGGGGCCTTGTTGGTGAGGCCGATGGCAGTTGGGAAGAAGCTGTTCTTGTGGTGAGAGGTTCTGGTCTTGACTGACCTCAGTCTCTTTCTTGCCGAGGGGGAGTGTTTTGAAGAGTTTGTGGCCAGGGTGGGAGGGGTCAGCCATGATCTTACAAGACCGCTTCAGTGTCCTGGCAGAATGCAGGTCCTGAAGGGAAGGCAGGTTGCATCTGATCACCATCTCAGCACAGCAGATGATGCGCTGCAGTCTGTTAATTTCCTTGAGAGTGGCAGCAGTGTACCAGACGGTGATGGAGGAGGTGAGGATGGACTCAACGTTGGATGTGTAGAAGTGCACCATTGTGGCCTTTGGCACTTTTAATTTCTTCAGCTGCAAGTACATCCTCTGCTGTGCCTTCTTGGTGAGAGCTCTGATGTTCAGCTCCCATTTTAGGTCCTGGCTGATGATGGATCCCAGGAAGCGGAAGGACTCCACAGTGTTGACTGGGGAGTCACCCAGGGTGATGGGAGAAGGTGGGGCTGTGTTCCTCCTGTAATCCACAATCATCTCCACTGTCGTTTGAGCATTTAACACCGGGTTTTGACTGCACCAGTACCCTGGTCAACCTCCTGCCAATTCAGACTCATCTCCGTCTGTGGTGAGCCCTATGAGGGTGGTATCATCCGTGAACTTCAGGAGCTTGACGGACTGGTGACTGGAGGTGCAGCTATTGGTGTGAAGAAGTATGGAGAGAGGGGTTGGCACCAGTGCTGATAGCTACCTGCTACAGTGCCTGGTTGCCTGCTACCCCTACCACCTCACTGATGATGTCACTTACGTCACTTTCGTGACTGACAGACACCCATGACAGACACCGCCTACCCACTTAGCCAATTTTAACTAGGATCTTGGACTGCACTTGCATTTTTTGTGAGTTTGTCATCTTCTTTTGTGACTGTAACAGCGAGAGTGGTTCTGTGTCTCTCTGCCTTCTCCTCTCCCTCCAGCAGAGGGCAGCCTCGGTTGACCTAACCAGTGCGTAAAACGAGACCCCAGGGGATGTTGTCGTAGTCAGTTCTCGCGAGACATGCCCAGCCAGCCCTTGTGTCTTTTTTCCTCTCGCTTTTTCCTTATCGTGACATTGAGTAGGCTAGCAGCTTAGCAGGCGGTGAGAGGAGCACCGGGCTCTTTACGCAGCACCGAGGAACCAAATTGATTATTGGATATTGATGACGTCAAAGACGAGAGCCCAGACCAGAGGCAGCCGGTAAGACCAACAACAGCTCGAACCGACCTAACGCGAAAAGCTAACGTGAACGTTCCACCATCAAGCTAGCGTACCTGTTAGCCACCTAGCTGCTGCTAGCCACCTAACGCTAGGTTAACTAGCTGCTAATGCCGGTGTAACGTCGATTTTTAAAAGCATTAAAAGAATGATAAAGTGCGTGGGAGCCATTTCACAGTCTAAACCGTTTTTAGGTGGTAAAAGCAGGAACCATTCCGTTTAGGTGTTCTAGTGCCAGGGCCCCCCGTTAATGTTATTGGCTAGTTACACCTGCTTTACCACATCAAAAGGTTGCTGTGAAGAGAGCCTGGCCACAAACACCACTATGAGCTGTGACTTCGCTTTAACGTGTTAAAATAAAACGGAACGTTCAGCTGTAACGTTATTTCCTTGTGGGGCCTCGAACCTAACATCACAGAACAGCCAACCTAGTGTCCTACGGCTCTGAGCCAACCAAACTCCGTTCAGAAACGTGACACTTTGATGTGTGCTTGTTGTGGACAGAAGTTGTGTTCTGAGGATCGGTTCTGTTATTCTGCTTTCACCAACATTGATTCCACTTTTATTGTCAGAGTACAACGAAATGCAGTCTGGCATCAAAGTCAGTGCCAAGTATGTACATTTGTATAGAACATGGTAAATGTAACGTTAGTATATATAACTTAGTATTGTAGTATACAGTATAAACGAGGTATATAATTTAAGGTTGTGTATATAATTTAAGGCTGTGTATAATAGAGAATATGCGGTTATGGATGTAAGATATGTCTATATACACGCATCTTGCACTACTGAGTTCCAGCTTTGTGAACCAAACGGTACACGGTGAAAGACAGTTCATGTTCTATATGAGGGTAAACAAACTGCTTACTGGGGGCAACTTTATAATGTGGCCCTATGGAGCCAGCCTTGAGTGTCTCACTCTAGCAGGCTGTGCTTTTTACTAAATTCACTTATTAAAAAAAAAAAAGCAACACTTCACACACAACTTGAACGGACCCTTGAGCTACTTCTGCTCTCACTCAGAATGTCTAAATGGAAGCGATGTGATGTATAGTTTTTGATATATTAACGTTTGTTTGGCACAACACATACTAGTTAACTGCTGCGGTTCCACATTTACGGGTGCAACAACCGTGTTTCCCTTATGCATTCAGCAGTGGTATGGCCACCGCTCCTATAGATTTTTTCTTTATAAACTAACCTTATATATATTACAGATGCTTCATATCCAGTCAATTCACGCACCTGTGAGTAAAGCATATACCGCTAAACAAGGAACTGTACTTTTTTCGCTTACCTGATAATGTCAGCACAATGCATAGGTGTAGGAAGCATGGGGGACAGCACAACACACAGGTGTAGGAAGCATGGGGGACAGCACAACACACAGGTGTAGGAAGCATGGGGGGACAGCACAACACACAGGTGTAGGAAGCATGGGGGACAGCACAACACACAGGTGTAGGAAGCATGGGGGGACAGCACAAGACACAGGTGTAGGAAGCATGGGGGGACAGCACAACACACAGGTGTAGGAAGCATGGGGGACAGCACAACACATAGGTGTAGGAAGCATGGGGGGACAGCACAAGACACAGGTGTAGGAAGCATGGGGGGACAGCACAACACACAGGTGTAGGAAGCATGGGGGACAGCACAACACATAGGTGTAGGAAGCATGGGGGACAGCACAACACACAGGTGTAGGAAGCATGGGGGGACAGCACAACACACAGGTGTAGGAAGCATGGGGGACAGCACAACACACAGGTGTAGGAAGCATGGGGGGACAGCACAACACATAGGTGTAGGAAGCATGGGGGGACAGCACAACACACAGGTGTAGGAAGCATGGGGGACAGCACAACACACAGGTGTAGGAAGCATGGGGGGACAGCACAACACACAGGTGTAGGAAGCATGGGGGGACAGCACAACACACAGGTGTAGGAAGCATGGGGGGACAGCACAACACACAGGTGTAGGAAGCATGGGGGGACAGCACAAGACACAGGTGTAGGAAGCATGGGGAGACAGCACAACACACAGGTGTAGGAAGCATGGGGGGACAGCACAACACACAGGTGTAGGAAGCATGGGGGACAGCACAACACATAGGTGTAGGAAGCATGGGGGGACAGCACAACACACAGGTGTAGGAAGCATGGGGGGACAGCACAACACACAGGTGTAGGAAGCATGGGGGGACAGCACAACACACAGGTGTAGGAAGCATGGGGGGACAGCACAACACACAGGTGTAGGAAGCATGGGGGGACAGCACAACACACAGGTGTAGGAAGCATGGGGGGACAGCACAAGACACAGGTGTAGGAAGCATGGGGAGACAGCACAACACACAGGTGTAGGAAGCATGGGGGACAGCACAACACATAGGTGTAGGAAGCATGGGGGGACAGCACAACACATAGGTGTAGGAAGCATGGGGGGACAGCACAACACACAGGTGTAGGAAGCATGGGGGGACAGCACAACACACAGGTGTAGGAAGCATGGGGGGACAGCACAACACACAGGTGTAGGAAGCATGGGGGACAGCACAACACACAGGTGTAGGAAGCATGGGGGGACAGCACAACACACAGGTGTAGGAAGCATGGGGGACAGCACAACACATAGGTGTAGGAAGCATGGGGGGACAGGGGAAAGGTGGTTAAAATGTCCCCCTCAAAAAATAAAGCACTAAATTCTGTTATTTACCTCCACATTGAAAAACTAACCACTGGACTGTTATTTTGAAAAGCCGTTGTTTTTGAAAAGGTTGTTTTTTGGATGGGCCATATGTATGTTTAATTAAAATGGGGGGAAATAATATTGTGAAATGCTGTGATATTTTGGTAGATACTTTACCATACTGTGACATTTCATACCATTACATCCCTTTTGTCTAATACAATTTTATCGACTGGCTGTCCTACTGGACAGGACTAGGCATTAGGCAGAGATAAAGACAATTGTGCTTCACCACTGCTGCTAAAACTCCATTCTAGGGGAAACACTGCAACAATAATAATACATTAATACACATACAATACATTGAATTTGTATCATGCACTTTTCATTAGAAGTAAATCGCAAAGTGCTACAGAATAAGTAAACAAAAGAGACAAACATGAACCAGCAGCAAAGATCAGTAAAACCACACAAAGGAAAAAGGCCTGATTAAAAAGTAAAAGTTAGACAATGCAAGAACAGCAAAACAGCATAAAGGCTCTGTTAAAAATAAAGTTTTGCGGCAGGTCAGTGAACTGTGTAAATATAGAGAGTTTGTTCACGTTGAGCAGTGCTTTGCATGCTGTGCCCCCCCCCCCCCTCCTCCCTGCAGCTTTGCATGCTGTGCCCCCCCTCCTCCCTGCATGGCCCCACTGTGTACGTGCAGCCTGGCCTCTGGCCTGTGGAGGAACTCAGACACAGCTTCCTCATTCCTCTCTCTAGTTCCTCTCAAGGAAACTCTTAACAGAGACTTTGGACATTTCGGCTTTAATACCGACACTTAAGATTATGTTTTGAATGTTAATATTCAGATTTCACTTGGTTGATCTCCAGGCAGCAGGAACACAAAACAGAACAGGAAGGTCAATACAGATAATGAGGGAATTAAACATAGTTTGGATAAGATAACGGCAATATAACACTCAAACTATGAAGATAATGTGAAACTCTAAAACGTTGTAGTCAAAGTCCATGTGGTGAGAAGTAAACAGCTGAGAAGCAGCCAGTACAGGCTGTTGTGACTAGATGCAGGCAGTACAGAGTTTCAGCTCTTATCTGCTGTCACAGAGTGAAAGGTCTGTTATCAGCCAGTCAGCTGACCGCCTGCTGCTGTGAGAGTATAAGGTCTGTTATCAGTCAGCTGACCGCCTGCTAGGGATGCACGATATATCGGCGAACATATCGGTATCGGCCGATGTTAGTCACTTTTTTAACATATCGGTCATATCAGTATCGGTCAGATGTTGCAATGTTATAATATCGGTTATCATTATCAGCCAAATTCTTCACATTGATATGAAATAATGCAGTAAATCTATGATTTATGGGCTTTTCCAAAGGCTTTGCAAATAAAGAAATGCATAACTTTTTCAAATTCAGTGTTAACATGTGTTTTTCAGTATGTACAAAATGTGATGATCATAAAAATTTGGTTTTATACAGATCATATCGACATCGGTAAATATCGGTTATCGGCCATATCAGCAATGTTAACTCATTGAGTGCCAGCCACTTTTGGAGAACGGACGCTCCCAGTGCCAGAGTTTCAGAGCGTTTTCAGTGATTTCTCGAGGCCCACAGAATATTGTGTGATATTACTATGTAAACACCGAACACGCACAAAGAACGATGAGACTCTATTGTATCAGCAGCAAAAAAAAGTTTATTGATACCATTTTCCGTTCTTTAGTTATCAGCCGGAGAAGATAGCTTGATTTAACCAAAAACAGCCATTTTTTTCTAGAAGCTGAGATAAAGAGCCTTTTGTGAAATTAAACATTTCATGCACATCACTGACTGAAGCTAATATTTTCTGATGTAGTCACACCTCAAAAATAATTTCCTTCAATAGAACAGCGAAAACCAAGGAATTTTGTTTGGCAAAACAATATTTTTTTAGCTGCAACCAGCAGCGCTGGCCCCTGCGTGCGCTGCTGGTTGCAGCTTCTTGCTGGTCTTGATTTGCTGCTGGTGGGCATCAGATATTCTGGCTTGCGTTTGCCAATCCTGTCCTGCTGTCTGGGTCAGTGTTGTGTGCTGCTCTGCGTGCCCCACCCCCCCCCCCCCCCCCCCTCAACTGCACACTTAGTAGGGTCATCTGGGGCACTTCCGTGACCGCGGAGAGCGAAGGTCCATTTCTCAATGGATTTGTCATCTAGGAGGGTTAATAAACAAATTTAGCCGGGGTGTATTTTTAAAAAAGGCGGGGAAAATATTTGAGAGACCAAAATCCAAAATGGCTGCTGTGGAAATTAACTTTTTAATGCTTTGACCTACAATGATGCACAATACATGGTTTCAGAGCTTATTCTGGTCAAGGAATACATATTTGGTGTTTATATAATGATTTGACCTATTTTTGACCTTCAAATCCAAGATGGCTGCCAATTTTGAGGCAGTTTTTTCAAAATCGTCATAGAGCCTTCATATTAGGCTTGAATGACAGGTCTTCTCATGATGAGTTGAATAATATACAGTATAAGTACACAGAAGTAATCTCTGAGGTCAATAAAGTCAATGTTTGTGTGTAAACAACAGTTGCTGATTTGCGGTTTCCCATTAAATAGGGTAGGCTACTGAGAATATGGTGTCCAGCTCATCCCATCACATTTTCATAATGAACCAAAAACAATTTTGCACTATAGCCTAACATAAAATAGTATTCTGTATGCAAAGCTAGCAAGGTTAGTTGCTTGAGCTGAATTTAAAGGTCAACTCAAAACAAACAATGAAATTAACTTTGAAATTAAAACTGAATCCTAGGCTACTAGACTTCATCAGCACACAGTAAAGGAAACTTGTCTTTGAACTCAGCTGACTGTCTAGTCCTAATCCCTGTTGTGCAATGTCCCTTTTCAGTGAAGTTTTAGTTTTTGTTAAGAGTATGGACTTTTAATCTTGACCTTGTTGGTAGGCAACGGCCCTTTTTCAGTCAAGCATTTTCAGATTAGCTCAGTCAGTCTGTGAAGCAGTCAGTGTCAGCACTTGCGCGAGCTCGCTTTTTCTCTAACTAATGTTAACATTACACACTTTAAGACACTTTGTTTGAGGATATCAACGTTATTCACTAGTCTAAAGATAGTTCTACCATCAAGAACATATAAAACAAAAGCAAAAACAATTTTTATTTGCAGAAGTCATCATTGATATTTGGGCTCTGTCTGTAACGCAAGGAAGCTGAATATCACCTGATACCTGAATAGGTACCTGGTTAATTAGGTAGCTAATTTTAATAATAGGTGACTGAAAAATAACTCGTTTCAGACAGCCTAACGGTTTAAGGTAGCAGAGTTTTATCCTTGTCCTGTAGAGGGCAGTGATACGCCTAGTAACGTCTACACTGCCGGAAACTTGAATGAAAAAGAAGAAGAAGACGGGTTCACTGGTTCCTGAAGAACAGCGTGACTTGAAAAGACTTGGCGGGTTCCAGACTGTCACACACACTTACCATGGAAGAAGAGATACTTTTTATTTTTATTTGTATTATTATTCATTTTTGTTTCAATGACCAGGCGGATGCGGCAATATCTGCGGTGTAATGCATGGCCAGGAAGAGTCCTGTGAGAATCTGGGTCACCAAGCAAAGGCCTAAGAGAGAGCCATAATTTCAGAGGGTTGAGATGTTGGCGGGGGTAGGAAGGTCAATAACTATATCATTTACGATTTTTAGAAGGGTGTGCGTTTTTCGAAGGTTGGCCATTAACGTTCCTATAGTTAAATAATATGACTTATTATAAGTCATATGACTTATGACTTATTTTATGTCTCTATTCTTGCGGTCCTAACCCTAACCGTTTCTGCTCTGGAGTAGAGACAGAGAGACAGACAGCTGAAAGTAGGCTATGAGGCAAATAATCTGAAATTAGCTCAGTCTAATGCCATCTGTGAATTGAATTTAAAAGTAAAGCAACATTATCACGCAGATTACTGACTAGTATTAGTCTATCAATCTGACAGACAGACAGGCAGACAGACAGACTTTCACTGGAAGCAGAAATTATGCAGCTGCTCTCCCCCTCTCTCTCTCTCCCCTTGCAGCGGGGAGAGAGAGAGCAAGGGCAGAGAGAGAGAGCGAGAGAGAGACTGCAGACGGGTTGCCATGTTCGTTATCATAACCCCCGAAGAGGCAGATTTTTAAGAGGTTAAAACGTTACATAAACAGCCTAAACTAGTCTAAAATAACAAACCAATAACAGAACTCCACAATACAACCCTGACAAACTTTAGAAACCGCGTTTTAAATCCTAGAGTAGTCTATAATATAGCCTACCATTTGCAAGTACTGACACACCCGTTTAACTGG
The DNA here is from genome assembly GCF_964638095.1 of Poromitra crassiceps. Classification (NCBI taxonomy): domain Eukaryota; kingdom Metazoa; phylum Chordata; class Actinopteri; order Beryciformes; family Melamphaidae; genus Poromitra; species Poromitra crassiceps. The sequence goes on along the minus strand of NC_139633.1, from coordinate 42,981,719 downwards.
CAACGTGAAGCTGCACGCGCAGCAGAGAGCAGCAGGCTCAGAGCAGCAGTTTACTTTCAGTTTTGTCACTACCTTCAAGAGCTTCAAAAGTATATTTAGCGGTCGAATTTCACAATAATCTTTACAGAGAATGAAAGCCAAGGCTTTATTTTACTATAATCTGATGAAACCCCAAAACAGCAGAAATAAATATTTTCTGATAAAATCGCGTTTTCTAGACAAACAGCCAGCGCGACAAGCGACTGATTTGGTCAGAGCAGGTCACATTTAATAAAGCACGGTTAAAAAGTTACACTTGAAGGTGAACGCACCGTCGTCTGCCATGCTGCTATTCGTCTTCTGCTTGCTTGCGTAGTTACGTTAACGTTACTGTACAGTAGTCCTGGCTGGCTGGTTATTGCTTATCCTATGTGGGGTTAGAAATCACGCTGCTGCGCAACCTAGGTTAGGAACCTTGCTAGGCTGTCCAGATCGCAGTCAAGTAGGATGTTTCCTACTGACCCGCAAAAGTGACTTTTCAGACACCCTAATAACAAACTGTCGCAGTAAAATGAAGTAACGGTTGACGTTATTGACCATGCTAAAATAAAAATCCAAAGAAAGTGATGATGTTCGTTATTTAGCCAATAGTTGTTTAGCTTTTTTCTGATGCGGTAGGTTTTCTGGGCGCCGCCATTAACGGAAATTCTGGGGGAAGAGCGTCATTCTTCTTCGTCGATTGGAAGGGTCGCAATGCATCATGGTATACCCTAACCCACCAAAGGTACCACTGATGGTTCCTTATGAATTAGGCCAAAATAGGTACCTGGAAAGGTTGCAAATTCAGTCACCTTTTGTATAAAACTGGTTTCAGACAGCCTAAAACATAAAAATTACAACTTACTACCTAGAATTGCCACCTACATTCCTCGTTTCCTTGCGTTACAGACAGAGCCTTGGTGTTAGCTAACGTTAGGTAACGTTATTATTTTTAGCTAAAGTTAATGTTATCTGTCTCCACACTTCTGTCAACTGACATATGCATTTGCTTTTGAAAATAAACAGTCTGGCTTGCTTAAGCATAACTGAAGATTAAATAGAAATATAACATGACGAATGCATGTACCGATTGGTTGGTCCATCTTCCCAGGAGGTGGTGGTGTAAACATCATCAAATTTATCAAGTCCTGACCAGTCTTGGGCTTTTAATTGTAAGCTGTCCCATTTGCCTTGATTTATTGTATCGGTGGGCTTGCAAGGCTTGTCACATTTTAGGACACATTCATAGGACATTGTGTGCTTTGTCTTTCATTGGGAGGGAAAGCAACTCGCTATTATATTACTGTTATATTATATTGCTGTTATACGCTGTTTATTTTCAAAAGCAAATGCATATGTCAGTTGACAGAAGTGTGGAGACAGATAACATTAACTTTAGCTAAAAATAATAACGTTACCTAACGTTAGCTAACACCAAATATCAATGATGACTTCTGCAAATAAAAATTGTTTTTGCTTTTGTTTTATATGTTCTTGATGGTAGAACTATCTTTAGACTAGTAAATAACGTTGATATCCTCAAACAAAGTTTTTATTTTATTTTATTATATATTCCCCCCCCCCCCCCCGATTTTTTATCCCATTTTTATCCCCCATTAGTGCTAACGTAATTTCTTTATCCTGGTTGCTACTCCACCCTCTGGCGATCTGGGGAGAGCCGAAACTGGCTCCATGCTTCCTCCGAGACATGGGCAGTTAGCCAGCCGCTTCTTTTCACCTGACAGGGGAAGCTTCACCGGTAGGACATAGCACGTGGGAGGTTCACACTATTCCAACCAGTTCCCCTCCCTCTGAACAGGCGCCCTTAACGACCAGAGGAGGAACCACATTAGCAACCAGGATATTGCATGTTTTTGGTGAAGGGGGTTCCTATATGAAGGAAACCCCCGGGAGGCACGGGGAGAACATGCAAACTCCACACAGAAAGGCCCTTTTGACGACCCCACCCGGGCGGTGCGCACTCGAGGACATGCGAATGGGCACGCATTCCTTCAGCGTTCACATCGTCCCAGGTGGGAATCGAACCCACGACCTTCGAGCTGTGAGGCAATAGTGCTACACCACCGTACCTCCTTTTATATCCTCAAACAAAGTGTCTTAAAGTGTGTAATGTTAACATTAGTTAGAGAAAAAGCGAGCTCGCGCAAGTGCTGACACTGACTGCTTCACAGACTGACTGAGCTAATCTGAAAATGCTTGACTGAAAAAGGGCCGTTGCCTACCAACAAGGTCAAGATTAAAAGTCCATTAACAAAAACAAAAACTTCACTGAAAAGGGACATTGCACAACAGGGATTAGGACTAGACAGTCAGCTGAGTTCAAAGACATGTTTCCTTTACTGTGTGCTGATGAAGTCTAGTAGCCTAGGATTCAGTTTTAATTTCAAAGTTAATTTCATTGTTTGTTTTGAGTTGACCTTTAAATTCAGCTCAAGCAACTAACCTTGCTAGCTTTGCATACAGAATACTATTTTATGTTAGGCTATAGTGCAAAATTGTTTTTGGTTCATTATGAAAATGTGATGGGATGAACTGGACACCATATTCTCAGTAGCCTACCCTATTTAATGGGAAACCGCAAATCAGCAACTGTTGTTTACACACAAACATTGACTTTAATGACCTCAGAGATTACTTCTGTGTACTTATACTGTATATTATTCAACTCATCATGAGAAGACCTGTCATTCAAGCCTAATATGAAGGCTCTATGACGATTTTGAAAAAACTGCCTTTTAGAGCTCAAAATTGGCAGCCATCTTGGATTTGAAGGTAAAAAATAAGTCAAATCATTATATAAACACCAAATATGTATTCCTTGACCAGAATAAGCTCTGAAACCATGTATTGTGCATCATTGTAGGTCAAACCATTAAAAAGTTCATTTCCACGGCAGACATTTTGGATTTTGGTCTCTCAAATATTTTCCCCGCCTTTTTTAAAAATACACCCCGGCTAAATTTGTTTATTAACCCTCCTAGATGACAAATCCATTGAGAAACGGACCTTCGCTCTCCACGGTCACGGAAGTGCCACAGATGACCCTACTAACTCCTCCTCCGTATGGGAGTGTCTCTGGGGCTTTCTGCTGCGTTTGCTCTGCACTGAAAAGTCCGCTACATCCAGCTTTTTTACAGCGTTCCGCGTGTATTTGTCACCGGCTCCCATGCTTCCAGTTGAGAATAATAACAACTAATAACAAAATCATGTGGATGGGCTATCGCAGCGGACACGGAGGTGCTCAATTGTGGCAGCAGATTGGCTGCTGCAGGCACAGCTAACGTTATGCTTCATGCATATCGATGCATACGGATGCGATGCAATTTCCGTTTCCACAACGACTTCTTCTCTCTTTTTTCCTCGCCTTTCTGTAATCTGGAGAGCACTGTCGCCACCTAATGGGTCCCTAAAATAGCTTTTACACATTCAACAGCCACCATACTTTCACAGGAGATGGATCTGGCTTTGATGCACGTCCCACCGTCAAAAAACGCAATTGACGAACATACTCGTCCTTGGCACTCTACGTTACTAAACCAATTGACGAACATACTCGTCCATGGCACTCAATGAGTTAATATCGGTTATCGGCATCGGCCAAAATTTTCATATCGGTGCATCCCTACCGCCTGCTGCTGTGAGCGTATGAGGTCTGTTATCAGTCAGCTGACTGCCTGCTGCTGCCACTGTAGGAAATCTGCAAAATATTTTGGGGGCAACTTTTACCCCCACTGTCTAAAAAAATGGGGGCATTTACAAAATGTTAGGGGCACTTTAAAATGATAGTAATTAGTGCATAAAGTTGCTAAAGCGTAGCATGAACTGAACAGCGCTGTTTGTGCTTCTTCGTCTTCTTCTGGCAACCAGCTTGCAGGTGGTGTTATAGGGGTTGCACTAGGGGTGTCACGATACACTCAGTTCACGATACGATACGTATCACGATACTGGGTTCACGATAACGATACGATACGATACGATTTTAACAATATTTTTTTAAACTTGAATAATGACAATATATGACTGGAAAAGTAGTATTTTATTTGAAATGCACAAATACAAAACATGCTGTTGTGGGAAATTGTTATTACAATAACAACTAGAAAAAACATGAGATTGGAGATAAGGCTTATCTTGAAATAGAATGAGTTACACCGTCACTTAGATTTACTTTGAACTAAAAGGTTTCTCAGCAGTATAAATTCTCATTATGCATCTTCAGTTTTTCTTCAAACTCAAACAACAAGACTTTTCTTAATCTATTTTTTATGCATCTTCAGTTTTTCCTGTCAAGTAAACAGTTTTGCCAGAAACTCAATTGAATGGTTTCTCTCCTGTATAACTTCTCATGTGTCTCTTCAGAGACTTGTTCAACTGAACTACTTTCCACACATTGAACTTCAACAAACAAAGACGTTTCTTAGTCTATTTTTTGGAAAAAAATAAAAAAAAGTTTTTTTTTTTTTTTTTTTTTTTTCGCGATATGAGATTTCATCTCAACGATACATATCGTGACGTTTTACTATCGCGAAATTTCGTGGGACGATATATTGTGACACCCCTAGGTTGCACGACTCCTGATTTTTTCAAGTCGACTTTTCTATCAATAAAGTTGAGTCGACATTGACCAGTCATCACGTGGTGCAGTGTTGGTAAAAAAAAATCTGTCTTGCTCATATAGTATTATGTCATTTCCCCATTATAGCAGCTTTTATAGCAGTATTATAGGTCAAACAGTTTCCATTTTACATGCATTTCATCAATCAAAGTCCTGGTTAAAACGTTTTCTTTACCTCAAATACCTCAATATTTACATCATGATTGTAAACAAAGCCATGTGCTTGCGTTGGGCTTGTAGTAGAGATGGGCAACACATTTTAAATTTTCGAATAATCGTTTTTATTATCAAGATCGACTTTTATTATTGAAAATCGTTTATTTATTTATTACTTACTATTTTTATTTTTACCGGCACCTGTCTCTTTAAGAACATGTCGCTGGGGCTTTTTTTTTAAACAAGGTTACAAAAACCTCCTAACTTCCCAGCAGTCTGCTGCTGTCACAGAGTGAGAGGTCTGTTATCAGCTGCAGCAGATAGCAGCTCCTCCTCTCTATCTTCTCTGTGTGTTTTGGTAGAAGGTCTAGCTCAGAGGTCCCCAAACTTTTCAGACCAAGTACCACATGCACCAATTTTCAGACCAAGTACCACATGCACCAAACCAAATTTCCTCCCAAGCACCACCTCCCACTGTGGCTAGTGGCTACCAACTTTCTTTGGTATTTTGGCCAAATACTAGTAGGCTACTGTTGCCAGTCAGACCACAAATAACCAACACTCGAGTACCACCAGGTGGAGCCTCGCGGACCACAGTTTGGGAATCACTGGTCTAGCTGACCTGACCTGTAGCCTGTACTACGAAGCTATCTTAACAGACCCGCGATCTGTCACTTTGATCTGGTTTGACTGAACAGGATCAAAGCTATCTAGTTTAACGATACTACGACGCTGGTTTTCTACTCGATAACTGAAGCTGGCTTTATCTGGGATCTGCCTGTGCACGCGCACGTTTTTCGCGCGTGCACAGGCGCGCGTCCACGCGAAAGAGGTGCGCTAGCCAATCACATTATGAACAGCTGAGTTGATCCATGCTAGGGATGGGCATTTCTAGCAAAAACACTATTCGAAATTCGCTGGCCAAAGTCGACTTTTAATCGAAATTCGGGAGAAAAAAAAAATGAAAATTCATTTTTTTTTTGTGTGTGAGTGAAATGTTGCATTGTCTCCCCTGATTCTAAGTATAGTCGAATCGCTTGGTTTGAGCAAGTAAAACAATTTTTATAAGCATTTTAAGCAAGGTTTATGGAAAAATGAATGGCAGATGAAATCCCATGAAGAGGGAGAGGTTGCTTATAAAAAAAATGTACTTGCTCAAACCAAGCGATTCGACTATACTTAGAATCAGGGGAGACAATGCAACATTTCACTCACACAAATTTTTTTTTTTTTTTTTTTTTTTTTTTTCAATAAACGAATTTCGACTTTCAATAAACACGATTTCAGACGGACAAGCCCGTCTTTATTGTTACACATCAACACATGCACGGAGGGCCACAAACACACACATGCTGACGGTGGCCGGTGAAATTTGTCCTCTGCATTTAACCCATCCTGGCTTTGTCCTTTCCTCCGGGGGGCAGGCCAGGAGCAGTGGTCGCTTTCTCGTACAGCGCCCGGGGACCGACTTCGGATGTTGTCGTCACTGGTCGGATGACGATGACGATCTGATCTTCTGCATGTTTTTAATGGGGGGGGGGGGGGGGGGGGGTTATATACGGAGGAACCCCCCTGGGGGAGCACGGGGAGAACATGCAAACTCCACACAGACAGAGGGGCCCTTACGACGAGATACCCCACCTGGGCAGTAGGCACTGAAGATATGGGGGGAACACAACCACAGCGCCCGCAGTGTCCCAGGCAAGAATCGAACTCAGGACCTTCTGACTGCGAGGCGACAGCTCTACCACTGAGCCACCGTGCCCCAAAGTCGACCTTGATAATAACAACGATTATTCGAAAATTCGAAATTCGATGCCCATCCCTAATCCACGCCCACACCCATTTCCTCATTCAATGAAAGCGCAGTGCGTGATCAGAGTTTTAGCGGATATCTAATGTAACCTATGTCAGAATGAAAATCCGCGTTGGATATAGTCTGCTGAAGGACTGCTAAAGCTGCCGCTTGTATTCACATCAGTCATTTGATTTACGGTACTTTGATTAGCGATTTCTGTCCCTTAAATGTGTAATCTCAGCCTATAAATTTCCACAATCTGTAAAGCTATTTAGACCATAGATTTAGAAACGCATGCTCAATGAATAATGATCTCTATCACTCATTATGTGTGTAGTTGCACTGATCGAATAATTAATATATAAAATAATGATAATGCTGATGCCTAATATAAAAGAGAAAACTGCTGAACTGAATTGAGACGATGCGGGCATAGTTTTCATTGATAAAAACTAGCCTATTTTTGCTCATATATTGGCATACAGCCTACAGGACACAGTTCCAGCTGAAACATGCAAGAGTAGCCTGCATATTTAGTAGCCTATTGGGGCTATCCCATATTTATCCCATATCTATATTATATGTATAGGCTTTTCTGGCATGTAGGAGAATATCACCCTCACTCCATTTGAGGCTCCGTGTATGATATGCGCTGCGTGATTAATAGTGATCATATTTCTCCACGCATCGTTGAGCTGTTAAGACATAAAGTGGTAAGTAGGCTTAATTTAATTATGTAGCCTACAGAGCCACAAATGTTTTTCTTGTTCTATTCTCAGTTGACTGCAATCTATTTTTCATATGGCGATCTTATATGAATGGTGAGTGACTCCAGAGAGCCGATTATATGGGTCTGTCATGGATTTTGATCTTATCCTCTGAAGCTAACCTGGTCGGGACCAGGTTAGCTTTGCAGCATGAGTTGCCATTAGGGGTGCACCGATCACGTTTTTTGCCACCGATCACCGATTGCCGATCACCTATGAGAAATATCTGCCCAACCGATCATCGACCGATCACCGATTACCGATTACCGATCACCGATATATATATATATATTTATTTTATATTTTGTAGGCTAAAGGAAACTGCCAACATGAGACAGATGGGAGTTCAACCGTTTAGTTGTCAGTTCTCTTCAGTACAGTACAGCAGTATAGGCTTTTTACAGCATTATGACAGGAATAGTAGGATTGTGTGTGGTCTGGAAAAAGGAGGCAATAAAATATACAAACAGGTCAGTAACCAAGCTTGCTGTTATATAGGCCAATTATAGTGATAATTAACAACTAATAATATATAAATGATAATTAGGTAAACTGTAAGTCAGTTACTCTTAAACACCAGTCTTGAACCATGACTAAAGCCAAAGAGCTCCCACTCATAGAACCGGGGTTATGCACAATAACCGTCATACATTGGGATCCGCATCGAACGAACATCAAAACGACCCGCCCATCGAGGCCGAGTTACAGTGTTATAATTAGCAGCACTATGAGTGCGATCTACATAATGGTGACAGGGTTACATGACGGGAGAAACAACAGAATCACAAGCTACACACGAGGGATTAGAACATGTTACTGTCCAAAGAAAGGAAGAAAGTCCGTCTGAATGGAGCGCACATCCACATAGCAGCACACTTTCGCTTCCTTCAAAGTGCCCGCGGGAACATCAATGCTTGCGTGGAAATTGTCTGTGTGTGCGCGTGCACTACCCCGACTACCACGTTAATCTGGGACTTTAATACACACGGATTTAACAGCATGCAAATGCCTCGGTAGGCGGGAGGACTGGAGGTAACTTCTCTGCCGAGTCTGCTCTAATCACCAGCTGATTTGTGTGATTCAAAGACGCAAGAGGTGTGTTGACAGTCTGGTGCGGTGTGTGCATGGAGATGAGTACACTGATGAAAGCAAAGCGTGTGCTTTGCAACACAATGATATAAACGTTAGAGCACAATATGAAAGTTAAACGATAGACATTGAAGACATGAAAATGGGCTGCCTCATGTTTCTCACGTGCAGCATGATCGGCTATGTGATCGGCAACATTAAAGGAATATCGGAAACAGCAGATCACATATTTGAGGTCCAAATCGGCCGATACAGATTGCGTGCAGATCGATCGGTGCACCCCTAGTTGCCATGGTGATTAGAAGTTAACTTGCTTTGTAGTACGGCTAAACCAGGGTTAAACCTGAAGTTACCTAGCTAAACCACTAATCTTGCTTTGTAATACAGGCTACTGATGGATTGAAATCCCAAAGCATCAGACACAAAGGGACATACTCTTTAGTAAAATGTCCTCTACATGTATTTATTAGGGCTGTCACTTTTCATTCGAAATTCGAATGCAACTTCGAATGTGGGGGAGGGGTTCGTGTTCGATATGTAAATTGACTGTTCAATTTTTTTTTTTTTTTTTTTTTTTTTTTTTTTTTTTTTTATGAACCAAAATTAACCAACTGCTGCTTGCTGGTAATGTTAATCCCATGTCAGAAAAAGTCTCCAGATTTGTCGCGTTAGTCTGTTCTGAGAAAGATTGTCTCCAGGGTCTGAAAAGTTGTCTCGAGTTGGATGCAGCCAAGTTTGTGAGGCAGTGTTGTGACTGTGAGCGTCCAAGCAAGTTTCTTGACCCATGTGGTAGGCTATAAACTTAGATTTGCAACTGTTCGTTTTTAGTCATTTCACCAAGTAAATGTGTTGTGTTGAGAGCATTATTGAGAGAGATTAAAAGCAGCACAGAGTAGGCTATCAGGGCTGAGAAGTAGGGGTGTCACGATACACTCAGTTCACGATACGATACGTATCACGATACTGGGTTCACGATAACGATACGATACGATACGATTTTAACAATATTTTTTTAAACTTGAATAATGACAATATATGACTGGAAAAGTAGTATTTTATTTGAAATGCACAAATACAAAACATGCTGTTGTGGGAAATTGTTATTACAATAACAACTAGAAAAAACATGAGATTGGAGATAAGGCTTATCTTGAAATAGAATGAGTTACACCGTCACTTAGATTTACTTTGAACTAAAAGGTTTCTCAGCAGTATAAATTCTCATTATGCATCTTCAGCTTTTCTTCAAACTCAAACAACAAGACTTTTCTTAGTCTATTTTTTATGCATCTTCAGTTTTTCCTTTCAAGTAAACAGTTTTGCCAGAAACTCAATTGAATGGTTTCTCTCCTGTATAACTTCTCATGTGTCTCTTCAGAGACTTGTTCAACTCAACTACTTTCCACACATTGAACTTCAACAAACAAAGACGTTTCTTTGTCTATTTTTGAAAAAGAAAAAAAAAATTTTTTTTTTTTTTTTTTTTTTTCCACGATATGAGATTTCATCTCAACGATACATATCGTGACGTTTTACTATCGCGAAATTTCGTGGGACGATATATTGTGACACCCCTACTGAGAAGTAAAAACGGCTTTCAGTAAAAACAAGTTTGGTGAGTCCTTCATGTGCTGATGTGCGGTCGTTTGAGAGTGAAAGCGCACTCAATACTGCACAGTGTTTCATTGCGACTTTTCACTGGCTGTTCTCACCATTGTACAATACATGCTGATCACTTTCTGAGTATAATGGCATCACCCCCAGCGCGAGGTCTCCACGGTGACTCGCGGGGCCCCACCCCCACGGAGCTTTGCTCGAGTATAAGAGCACCTTTACTCGTCGGGCTGATGCCCGGTGGCCTGGACTGAAAAAAAAAAAAAAAAATTTAATTAACCAAAAAACTTCAAATATATTCGAACGAATTTCGGGCAATTAAAGTTCGTTCGAACTTTATTTTGGGAAAAAGTGACAGCCCTAGTATTTATGTTCACTTTTTTGAGTTGGAAGATTATTATTATTAACCTTCCTCCTCACAGCAAATTTTATTTGTCAGGCATGGGAGCTAAGACGGAACTTTTTGTTTAGAAAGTGATGTATTGATCTGTTTTGTTGTCTGAGTGTTAACTTATGCTGATTTGCGACATGTTATTTTAAATGTACCATTGTAGCGCTGGTTTATTGTTGTATTTTATGTGTCTTGTAAACCCATGAGGGTTGGGGACCATGGAGTGCATGACACTTCAATCAATGAATCAATCAAAATAGGCTACTGGATAGTTAACACGTTCACTGCCAATGACGAGATATCTTGTCTTACAGAATCCAACCGTTGACTGCCAAAGACGAGAATTTGACGGTCGGGCGTGGATCAACGCCCCCCACGTCTTTTATAAAAATATTAGAGCCACCGAACGTGTACAACCCATTCCACCGACCCACTAAGTGGCGACAGTGCTCTCCTGACTAGAGGAAGGCAAGCAAAAAGCAGCTTCCTCGAAGCCATTCTCATGAAAATGGATTGGCGAAAACGCTTTCGTTTTCGCGCTGATTGCTGGCGGTGCGGGATTGCAAATTTGCATAATAGATTACGGGTGGAACACACTTTGAAACACGCAGCATAAATATGACCAGAATCGCAAAAGCTTCATCAAAGCTCTCAACCAAAACTCCAAGAAACGAGCGAGTCCATCCAGACTTCCTCAAAGAGCGGCTGCGCAGACAGGCACAGCAGCAGCAGCAGTGAGCCTGGTGACGCGAGGTTAGGAGCAACAGAAACGAGCTTGTGACACGGCCGCTGCAGCCTAAGACACACACGGAGGGAGGAGTTGGAAGCAGAGGGGGGTTTCCTGCTGTTATAGAGGAAATGACTGTTCAAAACTATTGTTTAGATGTCTGACGTCTTACTGATGCCAAAAATGAATGGTTAAAGTGACTGTTCTATCGAATTTCACAAAAAGCCGTTTATCTCAGAATAATTTTTCTGACGCTGAAACCATGCTGTATTCAACTGCTAATGCTTACATAACTACTAACTCTACAAACTAACTCTTTTAGACAGAGAAAGCACACATTCTATTAGTTATTTTGAGATATTGTGTGTTCACAAAATCTTAGCAGAAAAGAATCCTCGGGTCTTGAAAGATGAGCCAGAATTCTCAAAAAAAACCTCTGGCAGAACCTACCTACTAGGGGTGGGGGAAAAAATCGATTCACCTAAGTATCGCGATTTTTAATGTCACGATTTTTTGGATCGATCTTTTATTCCAGAATCGATAATCGCAAATTAAAAATTTTTTTTTTTTTTTTTTTTTTGGTGCTTGCAGTCAGGCCACTCACTGAACAGCAGGCCAGGCGCCGCCTACTGGTTTACTAGTGGTTTTATTACTTTATTAGTTAGTCTGAAGTAATAATTACACTTCAGGGTTAAAGTGGGTGCATCTCATTGTAAAATTGGACTTCAAACGGCCCAAATCTGGCTTCAAACGGCCCAAATTTCACGCGCGTTGGCCCATATCGGCCTGGCCTGCTTGGTATCTAATGCCCGGCCTGAATTATGATCCCAGTCCGCCCCTGTTTTTAACTATATCGCCCAGCCCTACTCATGATATATAATATACAGTCTCTAGTGTATGATTCAACTTTTCCGATGTTCTAATCTAGTGTAAAAAAGCAAACAAACTGAAAAAAGAAAAGAAAAAAATAAACAAAAATCCGATCTAATCTCAGTATGAGATGCAGGGAAATATATTATAGTAGCCGATGTGTTTAGAGCAGCTTTGTCACGTTGTCACGTCGTAGTATAGCGTTATATTTTACATGTGCGCTAAACTGCGATGAGATTTGTTTGCGGAAATGACGGCGGGGATGAAAGTCGCTCAGGGAGGCTCACTTTGGTGCGGGGGCTCGGAGCTGATGATGTTGCTGCAAACACACAATAACCCCTCCCTCCCTCCAATAGGCTTGGAGTTGTGAGGAGCCGGGAAAGGGTACAGGGGGAGTAACTATCTTGAAATCCCATAATCTTTGGGGACAACGTGACGTCAGGTTGTACCAAATCTCCCATTCATTTGAGGGCAAAAAAAAAAGCAGTGTTCCACCCATAGAGGGCGCTTATGCCAGTTATGCTGCTGAAAAATGATACAAATGGTAGAATGGCAACAGTTTGGTCTCAAATGTGGAAATTTTGACCAGAATTCTTCACACACCACCCCCAAAGTCATATATATTGGTACTTAAAAGCTGAAAAAAAGTGTTTTGGGGGTAAGTTACACTTTAAGTTCATCACATTGGATTGAAGGACTTCTCCGTGCAATTTTTACACTTTGCAAATTCATCCTGTGGGCCAGATTGGACCCTTTGGCGGACCGGTTCTGGTCCCCGGGCCGTATGTTTGACACCCCTGGCCCTGCCCTAGGCTGAGCGCACTCAGCTGGCTGTCTGGAAATAGCTGTGTGTGGTCTGACGTGTCAGTGGCTCAGAATGCTGTGGCTCACTGCTCAAGCTGTGGGCTTGTTTGCTGTATGGAGACAAAGGCTGGAGCTTTAACCTTGTTTTTGGTGTTTTGCCCTTAAACAGCTGTGAGCAGAGAGAGAGAGAGAGAGAGAGAGAGAGAGCAGACAGACACATGAGTGACTGTACAGTAGAGACATCTTTATTATAATCGTCTTTATTCTCATGTTTTTATAGCAGCCAGTGGGGTGATTGAGTTCACAGTGAGCAGTTAGAAAACACACACACACACACACACACACACACACACACGACACAGAAACACACAGCATCACAACACACACACACACACACACAGTGGGGCTTTATCGATATACCGAATCGATATTGATTTGAAGGAACTGATATCTATTCATAAATCCCAATATTTATCTTTTAATATAATGCCGTTCCCCGTGGATGCTTAAAGCTTTAACCCTGTTAGTCTCGTGTGGTTTGGTTCTTAGCACGACGACATCTAAACATTAATACTTTTAATAATGCACCAGGTTAGATCCTGTTCCTTCCTTGTACAATTTACCGCATTAGTTCTTGGAGAATCTCTGTCATTTCCAAGCAAAGTTGGTACTGTAACTGAAATATCGATGTTGTATGTAGGCTTGTCATGGTAGTAGGTGTTACAGGTCTTACACGGTGGTGTGGCATACATACACCGATGACATAAAATGCCTACCGGTAACACGGTTCATTTTTATGGAGGAAGAAACAAAAGAAAAAACTCCACCCGCTCAGCGTGCGCTGGTGTAAATTACAAGCGTTCCCTCCTATCCGGAGTGGCTGCACTGTTCCTCATATCTCTCTGGTTAGACAGACCTGCAAGTAACGTTAGTTGTACATGTTGTGAACACAATCCCCCCTCATACACATGTAGGTAAGACCCTTATCTAAGCCTGTGTGCCTGATTGGCTCGTCAGGGGTAGAAAAATCACTCTGATTGGCTGGTCAGGGGTAGAGAGATCACTCTGATTGGCTGGTCAGGGGTAGAGAAATCACTCCGATTGGCTGGTCAGGGATAGAGAAATCACTCTGGCTCGTCAGGGGTAGAGAAATTACTCTGATTGGCTCGTCAGGGGTAGAGAAATCACTCTTGATTGGCTGATCTTGGGTAGAGAAATCACTCTGATTGGCTGGTCAGGGGTAGAGAAATCACTTTGATTGGCTGGTCAGGGGTAGAGAAATTATTCTGATTGGCTGGTCAGGGATAGAGAAATCACTCTGATTGGCTCGTCAGGGGTAGAGAAATTACTCTGATTGGCTGGTCAGGGGTAGAGAGATCACTCTGATTGGCTGGTCAGGGGTAGAGAAATTACTCTGATTGGCTGGTCAGGGGTAGCGAAGCAGGAGGAGAAGCACACAAAATGCTCTGCTAGTTTTCCAACTTCATTTCAACTGATAATTCAGAAACAGGGATATTTTCACGACGACGTGCCTTTGAGCCTCTCGCTGCATCATATCACCCATTTAGTGAGGTTAAACTTTCTCCTTATTTTCCACCTCCGCCTCTTCCTTTCAGCAAAAGACCAGACAAGAGACATATTCTCCATTGGAAGTAGCTATATTATGAAGGTGTTTTCACGCAGGCGCAGAACGTACGTGCTAGCTGCCCGTCGGCTGACGTGTTTGCGTTGTGTTCAAGTGCAACTCTTTGGCCCCGACACGACACAGGAGACGTGAGGTGAGGTATCGCTCACCATCTAGCTGCCACTCGTCCTTCCAAGTGTTTTAACACACATCACTTTGAAACGAACAGAAGCCCAAAACCAGGGAGAGAGAGAGAGCGAATAAGTTTATCAGTGAAACACGACAGAACGTAAACTCTCTCTGCCACCTGGAACAATAAGAATACGTTTAATAAACTAAAAACAACAGGACTCAAATGTAACAGAAGAGATCAACGGAAGCCTGTCCAGAACACTCTGCTCCTTCAGCACAGAGACAATCAGAGGAAGTGATCAGGTGCCCGTGGTGATGCCACCATGATGTCACAATGTTCACTCCACCTGAAGCTGTGGTCAGCTGATCAGTCAGCTGTTCTCTCTGCCTGCTCGCTCTCTATTGGTGGAAAGCCCCAGCACAGTGTGGTCAGCTGATCAGTCAGCTGTTCTCTCTGCCTGCTCGCTGTCAATTGGTGGAAAGCCCCAGCACAGTGTGGGGGTTTGCAGGTTTTTCCAGTGGAGCCAGAGGTGTTTCCGCTTAAAGCTGAGCTGTGTCTCCTCTCACATTGCGTGTGGCAGGTGCACTGCACACACACACACACACACACACACACACACACACACACACACACACACACACACACACACAGACTGTTTAAATCTGTTTATGGGACATGTGCAATAAATCAAAGTAAACTATTTGTAATACTGTAACTTTATTCAGATACCACCAATGGTAACTGTAATGGAATACAGTTACTCATATTTTGTATGTTAAATACATGCAGGATGGTGTCAGAGGCAGCGATGGCATCCGGGCCGAGGCATGACCAATCAGAGGCAGCGATGGCGTCCGGGCTGAGGCAGAACCAATCGGAGGCAGCGATGGCGTCCGGGCTGAGGCAGAACCAATCAGAGGCAGCGATGGGATCAGGGCTGAGGCAGAGCCAGCTGGCCCAGGATCAGCTGGAGGACACCATCAGCAGTGTGATGAAGGCGGAGCAGCAGCTCCGAGACAACGCCAGAGAGGTCAGTGAGTGTGTTTGATGCAAGCTCTTTTCTTCTTCTTCTTCTTCTTCTTCTTCTTCTTTCCTGTTTGGTATCTTCTGTCCGTTGCGTTCCATATAGGGCTTCAAATTTAACTTTGAATGTGGGGGAGGAGGGCATGTTCGAATGTAGGGCTGTTCGATTTTGCCTAAAACTAAAATTGACGATTTTTTCTCTCAAAACTCGATTTTCGATTTCGATTTCGATTTTTTTTATACTATTATACTTCTCTAAACATTTGTTGCCCTGCAGAGCCCTTTCCCCCCTTTTTTTCCATAAGTGACAATTTACGCTTTTACTCTGAAGGCAGAACAACCCAACTTCCTGTTTTAGCTTGCCGCTGCTATACCTAACTTCCTGGCTGTTGCTTGCTAACTTGACACTGGTGGATTTGCGTGTTCCTCCGTGACATAATTATATTAGCAGTGTCTAAGCGACCACCTGTGCTCGGAGTTATATCTGTACTAGAATAACACAAAGTCACAACAGGAGGGCAACTGGGGGGAACTGCGATAGCAGTTAGGGGGAAATTCAGACACACAGGGACAGGTGAGTCAGCTGAGGCTGCTAACTTACAGCCATGAATAGAGCCAATCTATCAGTACTCGGTGGCCTCACGTGTTGTTTTGTTATTATAGCCCTTTTCCCACATGCGCTTTGTACCGCAAAATGACCGGAATGTGGTCTAATGCCTGCATGTGAGAAAGGCGCCATGCCGGTATAAGCGCGACCCCGTCGTCCCCGACATTTCACCACTTTCGACCTAGTCAGAAGACCGGTATGCTCTTAAGGGGACGCAAGTGGAAACGGTTCCAGTCATTTTCCGCGACAGCGGTCCTTCAATCATGGGCGAGAAGTAGCCTACACACGTTGCTTAATGTTCCAGCGGGCATAATCTAATCATTCGCGCACATTAAAGCAAACTGGCGAAATGATCTTGTGATAGCCTAATAAGAGCAGTAGCCTATGTCAGCTTGCTGATTTCCGAAGGCAACCCCGGACACATCAAACGAAGCCAGTCTGCTTTCTCTACATACATACAAGCGTTGAGCAGCTTGCAAGCCTTTCTCGCTGTGTCTGTCTGTGGCTGCTGCTCTCGAGCAGAGAGGGGAGGGGGAAATCGGCTGTGTTGATTATGCTGGCGGCTTGACGCTGCTCTTAAGTCAAACGAGTGTGATTTATTGTGTGACAACTGACAAGCGAACTTATTTCGAGTTTTGCCGACCCCCCAAATAAGCTCCCCCCTCCCCCCGCCCCCACAACATACAGGCAAATTCGCTGATAGATTCCCACATGCGCGAGCCGAAGTGTGAAGGGAAATGTCCGATATTGACTTACAGGTAATTTTCCGGTACGCATGTGGGAAAACGGCTTATGTGAACTAGAGCTGGGTATTGGTTCAAATTTCAAGAATCGATTCGATTCCGATTCACAAGGTTGCGAATCGATTAATTTCGATTCGATTCGATTCCGATTCGATCAATTTTCAATATTGATTTGGTTAGTGATACCAAAACGTGGTTTTTGAGCTGTACCCTGAATTACATGACTGTCCAGTTATGTAACACAGGGGTTTCCAACCAGCCAAGTAGATACATGGGGAAAAAAAGTTGCAGACCTGTTGTCAATTTTAATGGTTTTAGTTACACATATACTCACCACGTGGTGACAAAGGGTAAATAACAGCCTTTTCATCTGTCAATAAAGACACTTTCACAATTATGCACAGTGATTTCATTTCAGCCTATATAATTTCTAAAAGTAGATATTAACTCATTCACCGCCAAAGACGTCTTTGACGTGTTATCAGAAATAGCCATCCACGCCAAAGACGTGTTTGACGTGTTTTTGGTTTTATCAGTGCAGCGCGAGGTTCAAACACTTACCCAGCCTGTGACATAGTATCAGGTCCCTAGCATCTAAGACAACACGTGAACAAACACATACCGCAGCTGTTGTTTTGAAATTAAGCAGGAGGAAAATCAGAAAACGGATAAACGCTTCCTTCTGCAGACAGGAGAAACGCCATTGAAACGCCCCACTGCGCGCTGCACGAGCTGGTCGCCTTCCTCTGTGCCAGCCGGGACGAAAACGGGAGAAAGTAATCCAGAGAGATGTGTTTGATCATCGGAAGAATGAGGAAATGATCGATCAGTTTGACGGGTAATCCAGACTCCAGAGGGCGGTGAGGACGTGTTGAATAGCCGAGGGGAAAACGGGAACGATCAAATAGCAGGGAGGATACTGATAGGACAGGGAGACATGGACACAACAGCTAACAAGGCAGAAGCGGCAGTCACAGCAGCCCGCTGTCCGTTCTCAAGAGCTATTCAGTTGGTTCATGAAATCGCTGGGCTGCGTGCCCTCCAGTGTTGCTCCTGGCCAATCCCGGCGCCACAGGGCGTGGTTATTGCTTATCCTATGTGGGGTTAGAAATCACGCAACGAAGATAAAAGGGCGATCGTGTGTGTGTGTGTGTGTGTGTGTCTGTCTGTCTGTCTGTCTGTCTGTCTGTCTGTCTGTCGGTGTGTCTGTCTGTCTGTCTGTCTGTGTGTCTGTCTCACTCACTCACACCGAGTAAACTGTATTGTTGAATGTAAAAAAAAAAGCACTTCATGTGTGTATATATATATATATATATATATATATTTTTTGTCATTTGTCTCATAACGAATAATATTTACATGTCTGATGTCAATACAGTTCAAAATAAAAGAATTGAGAGCGAGTTCTGCCTGAGATTGGGCCCTTTACACAAATTGCCTTTTCTCCTGTTTATTTTCTCAGGGAGACCTTTTGGGTGAAAACAGGGTGTATATAACCAGGGTGTATATAAAAATAAAAATAAATTCCTGGTGAACCCAGAGACGTACATCTTCATTTTGAGGTATTGCAAATCACTTTGGTGCTAATAGATAATTTACTGTGGGTCTTGAAAGATGACCAACAATTATGAAAATCTTTGGCCTGTGCTAAATATTGGCAGTCCTAAACTGGCCATGAATGAGTTAATAATGATCAAACATTTCCATTCATGTAGCCTACAGTATTTATGTTTTTGTTTCAACTACAAACATAATTAAACGTCAACTTGAAACTATGTTTCAACTTCCAGACACAGCACAATATTTTAGCCTGTTTAGTAAAAAAAAAAAAAATTTTTTTTTTTTTTTTTTTTTTTTTAATTATAAAGAAAAATCGATCTCTGGACATATGAATCGATAATCGAGGATTAAAATGAAAATCGATTAAAAATCGGAGAATCGATTTTTTGAACCCAGCCCTAATGTGAACTGTAAAGGCAACGTTTCATCGTCCGGTGATAACGTCTGTGTTCATGTGCGCACGTGAGTGTGTTGTGGCAATCGTTATCTTGTAGGCTACAGTCCGCAGTGCAACAAGCTGCGCTCAGTGCTTTTTGGTCGGAGGTGTTGAAATAAGTCAATTGAGCTCCTGTCTTTAGTAGCTAGTATCACAGCCTCTAGAGCAGGGATGTAAGAGATACGGCCCGCGGCCCGGATCCGGCCCGCGGGCAGGTTTCATCCGGCCCGCGAGATGTTTTGGAATATTAAAAACATTTTTTTATTTTTTTATTTTTTATTATTATTATTATTATTATTAAATTCGCACCCCATTATCATGAACTACGTGTGGCTAATAAGCAAGCTAAGAGTTCATTCATAAGTTAATTAACCTGCACTACAAGGAAGTATGTCAGTAGGTCATCAGGTGTAAACAAAGCCGCCATGATGCCACGCTGGAATTGAATCGCGCATTCGGCTACCTACCAAAAAACAAAGGAATCAACAAGATGCTGTCGAAAAAGAGAAATGTTGACACGGAATGCAGGCAGTTTCAAGAGAAATGGAAAAAGCAGTATTTCTTTTGTGAAGTAAATGGGTAAATGAGTCGAATTGATTTGAGTAAAAAAAAAAAAAAAAAAACCATGAGGTCTCAGTTGAACAAATCCGGCCCTCTACCTAATATGAGTCTGACACCCCTGCTCTAGAGAGACTTTACAGCGGGGAGAATGGACAAGTACTAGCAGCATGCGTACATGAGAGAGAGCCGCCCCGCCTAACGTAATTACCCTAGTTGAAGTGTAAATCGATTTTACGATTTTCGCGTTTTTAACATCGTCCTAACAAATTAATTCGATTACGATTCAAAATCGATTTATCGTACAGACCTATTCGAATGTATAATTGACCTGTTCGATTTTTATGCCTCCGCCGGCGATAGCCAGGCCGGAGGCATTATGGATCCGGGTTGTCCGTCCGTACGTTCGTCCGTACGAGGTTCGTTAACGCGATATCTGAGGAACGCCTTGACGGAATTTCATCAAATTTGCCTTAAACATCCACTTAGACTCAAGGATGATCTGATTAGATTTTGGTGGTCAAAGGTCAAGGTCACTGTGACCTCTCGAACGCCATTTTCAAGCTTGTTAACGCAATATCTCAGGAATGCCTTGAAGGAATTTAATCAAACTTGTCTCAAACATCGACTTGGACTCAAGGATGAACTGATTTGATTTTGATGGTCAAAGGTCAAGGTCACTGTGACCTCTCAAACGCCATTTTCCAGCTTGTTAACGCAATATCTCAGGAATGCCTTGAAGGAATTTAATCAAATTTGCCTCAAACATCGACTTGGACTCGAGGATGAACTGATTAGATTTTGGTGGTCAAACGTCAAAGTCCAAGGTCACTGTGACCTCTCGAACACCATTTTCAAGCTTGTTAGCGCAACATCTCAGAAATGCCTTGATGGAGTTTCATCAAATTTGCCTCAAACATCGACTTGGACTCAAGGATGAACTGATTAGATTTTCGTGGTCAAAGGTCAAGGTCACTGTGACCTCACAAATGCCATTCCCAAGTTCGTTAAAGCGATATCTCAAGAACGGCTTGATGGAATTTCTGCCAATTTGGCTCAAACGTCGACTTGGGCGCAAGGATGAATGGATTACATTTTTGTGATCAAAGGTCAAGGTCACTGGGACCTCTCCAACGCCATTTTCAAGCTTGTTAACGTGATATCTCAGGAATGTCTTGATGTAATTTCTTCGAATTTGCCTCAAGCGTCCACAGACTCAAGGATGAACTGATTCCATTTTGGTGGTCAAAGTTCAAGGTCACTGTGACCTCACACACCCAATTTCCAAGCTCTGTAATGCAACATCACAGGAGCGCCTTGACGGAATTTCTTCCAATTTGCCTCAAATGGCGATTTGGACTCAAGAATGAACTAATGGCGGAGGCATAAGTCCGCGTTGCGGTCGTTCTAGTTTTTTTTTTTTTTTTTTTTTTTTTAATTAACCAAAATTAACCAACTGCTGCTTGCTGGTAATGTTAATCCCATGTCAGAAAAAGTCTCCAGATTTGTCGCGTTAGTCTCTTCTGAGAAAGATTGTCTCCAGGGTCTGAAAAGTTGTCTTGAGTTGGATGCAGCAAAAAAAAAATTGTGTTAATTAAATAAAAAACTTTGAATATATACGAACATTTTGCGGGCAATTAAAGTTCGTTCGAACTTTATTTTGGGAAAAAGTGACAGCCCTAGTTCCATATAGGCGCTGGTGGCCTGAAGGTTAGAGAAGCGAGCTTGTGGCCAGAAGTAGAGGCATATGAAATCCGTTTTATTCTTTCCCAAATTCAGATTTTTCAGTTTCAATTTTTCTGAATTCTGTTTTGCTTTTTATGCTCATTTTACCATCAGAAATAGTGTCTAATAAGTGGGGATGAATAAATGTCCACAATTTAATAAGATATAACAATCAATTTACTAGGGGTGCACCGATCACGTTTTTTGCCACCGATCACCGATTGCCGATCACCTATGAGAAATATCTGCCCAACCGATCATCGACCGATCACCGATTACCGATTACCGATCACCGATATATATATATATTTAGAACACGGCTCTCTCGAATACTCGATTCTGATTGGTCAATCAACAATATTCACTGGTCATTATTTCTCGACAACCGACCGCTGCTCTGCCACACCTGGATTAATCAGTTGGTAAGAGCATTTTGTCCGCAGACGCTACTAATTAGGCCAACCAGTTGCAGCTGTGGTGTCTTGTGTGCCAATTACGAATGAAACCCCTTTGTGTTGAAAACGCTATTAAAAAATCTATTTGAATAATTATTTTTGTCAGATTATTGAATGATTTAGTTGTAGGCCGTGTTCTAAGCGGGATAATGTATACTGAGCCGGTGATTACTGGAAATAATGACCTTCAGGTGAATATTAAGCCCTCCGCTGCGCGTCGGGCTAAATCATTCACCTGTCGGTCATTATTTCCACAGTAATCACCGGCTCAGTATACATTATCCCTTACATATATATATTTATTTATTTATTTTGTAAGCAGCTATAGCAGTTTCCATTTTACATATAGGCCTACATTTCATGCATCAAATTGAAAGTGCAGCACATTTTCTTTTTTTTCTACATCAATATTTTATATTTTGTAGGCTAAAGGAAAC
The DNA here is from genome assembly GCF_964638095.1 of Poromitra crassiceps. Classification (NCBI taxonomy): domain Eukaryota; kingdom Metazoa; phylum Chordata; class Actinopteri; order Beryciformes; family Melamphaidae; genus Poromitra; species Poromitra crassiceps. The sequence goes on along the minus strand of NC_139633.1, from coordinate 42,959,548 downwards.
CGCCAACATGATTTTACAGTACAGCAGTATAGGCTCTTTACAGCATTATGACAGGAATAGTAGGATTGTGTGTGGTCTGGAAAAAGGAGGCAATAAAATATACAAACAGGTCAGTAACCAAGCTTGCTGTTATATAGGCCAATTATAGTGATAATTAACAACTAATAATATAGAAATGATAATTAGGTAAACTGTAAGTCAGTTACTCTTAAACACCAGTCTTGAACCATGACTAAAGCGAAAGAGCTCCCACTCATAGAACCGGGGTTATGCACAATAACCGTCATACATTGGGATCCGCATCGAACGAACATCAAAAGGACCCACCCATCGAGGCCGAGTTACAGTGTTATAATTAGCAGCACTATGAGTGCGATCTACATAATGGTGACAGGGTTACATGACGGGAGAAACAACAGAATCACAAGCTACACACGAGCTAAACTCCATCTGAGTAGTGGCATTAATTAGCGCAACAGACAATCAAACCGCACTAAGTGCACGCCTAAACAAACGTTATTGCAATGATTGCAGGTAGATCGATCTAAAACCAAAAGGGAATGCAATACAGGAATATTAACATAATAATGACTTACTGGTTGGTCATATACGCACACATGGAAGAAAGGGATTAGAACATGTTCAACTGTCCAAAGAAAGGAAGAAAGTCCGTCTGAACGGAGCGCACATCCACATACTCAGCAGCAAAAAGACGGAAATACAGCACGGCAGCCAACCAAGCTGCAGCAGCGGGACGGGGCTTGACAGGGTGATGGCGAGTACATGCGAGTTGATCGCGTCCGGTGTGCAGGAGGTCTGAGACTCTCCCTGTATAAATGAAGGTATAAAAAATGTGACACAATTTAAGACCATTTAAAGTAATTAACCATTAAGAAAGCAGGTTTTCAGCCTGTGTGAAGCGCTGATGTTCATTAAGAAAGCAGGTTTTCAGTAGGGATGCACCGATTGCGATTTTGCGAATAAAATAAAATAAATAAACGTCCAAATGTTATCCATGGACAAGGAGTTTATAGCCTATAGCTCTGGAGCCCAGAGACCTTCGAAACCATGCCCACTCTACAGTTGTGGATTTGGCTCTTATTGAGTAGATGAGGAAATGAGTTTGAGTTGACTCAGTTTGAATATCGTAGTTTACACACAGAGCGCGTTTTTTTTTTTATCCGCCATTCGAAAAAAAATCATCTCGCACAGAAAACCTTGCACACTGGTCCGATGCGTTTTATTATTATGTTCGTCGTTCTATTCGCAATACGAAACAAAAGTCCTCTCCTGTATCCACGTTACAACGTGACAGGCAGATAGCAGCAGCAGCAGGCAGCGGTGATGTGGACGCTGATCGGGGAAGAGGGGTGAGGTGAAGCGAGCCGCTCAGACTGGAGTGGACTCCAACCTACCCGGCCCCTCCAGTCCGCGGCTCCACACCGACGAAGACATGCTGTGGCATGTGTGTAGTGGCAGCTTTTGTTTTGGCTGCAACTCATCCGTCTCTGTCTCGCTGCTTTCGGGTGCGCGCACGTCACTTGAAAATCGGCTCACAGAATCGGCATTTTAGAGTGACCGGCGCAGATCACCGATCGAGGCCGATCACGTGAAAATCGGCCATTTCCGGTCACGTGACGATCGATCGGTGCATCCCTAGTTTTCAGCCTGTGTGAAGCGCTGATGTTCATTCTCAGGGGAGAAAAATAGCGTCAGCCATGCCGACTGCAGAGTCGTTTGACCTCTTAGTGAGTTGTCCCTGGGACCTTTTAGACCCAACAAAAAGACGCTAGTTTGTGGATATTAGTGGTTTTTTGGGCCAATCAAAGGGGCTATAGAGGGTGTTAGCGGGTTTTCGTCCTGTGTGAAAGGGGCTTGTGTGTGTGTGTGTGTGTGTCTGTGTGCGTGACTCACTGTGTGTGTTGTCTCCTCTGTGGCTCTTGAGGTCTGCAGACTGATCTGACCATAACACCATGATCTGTTACCATGGTAATGCCTGTCTGTACCTGTCTGTCGGTTAACCAGTACAGTAACACCTTAATGATGCTGTCTGTGTGTGTGTTGTGAAGAGAAACGTGACTGGACGAGGATCTGATAGAGTCAGCATATAAAAGACTGTAGAGAGAGAGAGGAGGGGGGGGAGGTATCTGTTAGAGTTAGAATATAAAGGACTGGAGAGAGAGAGGAGCTCAGAACACTGACAGACTGAGCTGCTGAACTCTACTGTACTGTACTGGTCTCTACTGTACTGTACTGGTCTCTACTGTACTGTACTGGTCTCTACTGGACTGTACTGGTCTCTACTGGACTGTACTGGACTCTCTACTGTACTGTACTGGTCTCTACTGGACTGTACTGGTCTCTACTGGACTGTACCGATCTCTACTATACTATACTGGACTGGACTGGACTGTGGACTTGACTGTAGTCCGTAAATCATCTGTAGTGTGGTGAGACAGGCTGCTTCACCTGCACTGCTACTCCAGGTAGGCTTAGGCCAATTTTCCGTATGGAAAATTGCCATCTTTCATGAATATCGCAATTTTGAAAATGTACTTTGAGAGGCTGTAGTGTTTGAGAGGCTGTAGTGTTTGAGAGGCTGTAGTGTTTGAGAGGCTGTAGTGTTTCAGAGGCTGTAGTGTTTGAGAGGCTGTAGTGTTTCAGAGGCTGTAGTGTTTCAGAGGCTGTAGTGTTTGAGAGGCTGTAGTGTTTGAGAGGCTGTAGTGTTTGAGAGGCTGTAGTGTTTGAGAGGCTGTAGTGTTTGAGAGGCTGTAGTGTTTTAGAGGCTGAAGTGTTTCAGAGGCTGTAGTGTTTGATAGGCTGTAGTGTTTCAGAGACTGTAGTGTTTGAGAGGCTGTAGTGTTTCAGAGACTGTAGTGTTTGAGAGGCTGTAGTGTTTCAGAGGCTGTAGTGTTTGAGAGGCTGTAGTGTTTATGAGGCTGTAGTGTTTGAGAGGCTGTAGTGTTTCAGAGGCTGTAGTGTTTGAGAGGCTGTAGTGTTTCAGAGGCTGTAGTGTTTGAGAGGCTGTAGTGTTTGAGAGGCTGTAGTGTTTGAGAGGCTGTAGTGTTTGAGAGGCTGTAGTGTTTGAGAGGCTGTAGTGTTTCAGAGACTGTAGTGTTTGAGAGGCTGTAGTGTTTCAGAGACTGTAGTGTTTGAGAGGCTGTAGTGTTTCAGAGACTGTAGTGTTTGAGAGGCTGTAGTGTTTCAGAGACTGTAGTGTTTCAGAGGCTGTAGTGTTTCAGAGACTGTAGTGTTTCAGAGGCTGTAGTGTTTCAGAGACTGTAGTGTTTGAGAGGCTGTAGTGTTTCAGAGGCTGTAGTGTTTGAGAGGCTGTAGTGTTTATGAGGCTGTAGTGTTTCAGAGGCTGTAGTGTTTCAGAGGCTGTAGTGTTTCAGAGGCTGTAGTGTTTCAGAGGCTGTAGTGTTTCAGAGGCTGTAGTGTTTCAGAGGCTGTAGTGTTTCAGAGGCTGTAGCGGCTGTTTTGAAGGCAGAGTGTTTCTGCTTTCTGGTCAAAATAAATCATTGCAGGCTCCTGTGATT